>NC_059494.1:0-300000 GCF_018139145.2 Gymnogyps californianus | reverse complement strand
TAGCGGGAGTAAGTGTAGACCACACCCTTATCCTTTTCATGAAACTGGGGTTGTTTGCTTGGAAGGATTTATCCAAGAGGGTTTTGTACTTGGTCACATTCCAGCAAAGCCCAACAAAGGGGCATTGACGCTCTCCCGAGTTACGAAGCCATTTCCCGGTGTGACCATCCTCAAAATGGAGGCTGTCCGAATCCTTTCCGTCTCCTTCTCCTTTCGTTATACCATAAACTCCTCCCTTTTCTTAGTGCGCACGGTCACTGGGCTCTGTCTGCAGCCAGAGTGGTCTCCAGTGGGGTTATCTTGCTGCTAATAATCAGACCCTTGGGGATGGTGAATGAGCGCACAGTGTGTGCTTCGGTTGGACTAGAGGCGTCCTCTTTTTACCGGTCCTGGTAGAGGAAGGAGCAAGAACTCCACGGCTGCTTCACAGATCCTTTCCCTCCCTCCCTCTCGGTCCTTCTCTCGTATGGCAATGTCTTCTGCTGCCTTCCAGGCCAACCGTTATCGTAGCAGTAAATATACCTAGAAAATAGCTGCCTCTCTAGTCGTTACGGAATTTGCAATATATGTGTTAACAGCTGAAGGCACTAACTCAGAACCTAAAGTCTGGGGTGGCTTTTTTGGTGTGTACTTTGGTCTGTTGTTAGAGGATGAATTTTGATGTGAAGCTGTACTATGTTTTCTTAAATAAGTTGTAAGAGCCTCGTACTGAAGCATTGTAGATGTCCTGGCTCCCACTGACTAAGTGAGGAGTAATGGTGCACGGCTGAGATTATTAATGGCTCAGGATCATAAAAAGATGTCATTGGTGACTGGGGGACTGACACTATGATTTTCTTCCGCAGTCAGATGCTCTCAGTCACCCAAAGGCATTGGTTAATTACCTGCTTGCTCCCTACCTAGGCTGAACTTGATGAACAGCATTTCCATGTACAGCAGCCCAAGGAGCAGCAGATGTTCTGGGTTGTTTTCCAGGCCTCAGCCCATACTGCTGCCTGAACTTCTGACCGAGCACTGAATGCCAGAAAGCAGGTGCCTGTTCTCGGTGTCTACCTGTCTCATCCTTTCCCACCTCGCCTGTGCCACTCGCAGTCCTACCAGACTCCTTCGCTGCCTGCTCAGCTCTAAG
Source organism: Gymnogyps californianus (assembly GCF_018139145.2). NCBI lineage: Eukaryota > Metazoa > Chordata > Aves > Accipitriformes > Cathartidae > Gymnogyps > Gymnogyps californianus. Next base: position 298,871 of record NC_059494.1, on the reverse strand, counting down.
TTTCTTTGCTCACCCCTCTGAGCCTTCTGGATGCGGTGAGGCATTAGGGAGAAGCCAGCGTGTTGTGGCCGGCTGCTTCTGATTGCCTCTCCAAAGAGTGGGTCAGTTCATAAAAATGCTGTGTTCAAACAAGCATGATGGGTGTATTTAGAGTAATGGCTTAGGGTCAAAGTCCTTCTTTTAAGTGAAGATGTAAGCCATAAAGATCTGAGGTCTTACACTGGTGAGAGGATAAATAATTAGTGGAGTGCTGAAGGTAAAAAAGATAAAATGGAAACACCGCCATATGCAGTTAGAGACTGAGGGGAAGGTGATGGATCCGGAGGAGAGGAGGCCTGGAAGAGCTGTTAAATGCACTTGACTAGAGCTCTTTTTGCACAGCACAGTTTCTAATGCTACCCTGTGTGGTTTTTGTTAACTTTTGCTTTGAAATTAAATTAATCGCATTTGCTGGTGGGGTTAAGTGGCTGGAGGCGTGTTACACTTTTAAGAAGAGATGTCTCAGCCGTATTTTTTCTCTTTTCTTAAAGGCCTCGGTTGGCAGGCAGAGTCCGAGGGTGGTGCCATACCCAGCCCGCAGTCTATGTCCTGGAGAGCCTGGCCTTCAGAGTGCAGCAGGTAGCCACAGTTTAAGTATGCGTCTGTCTGTTGGTCTGGTTTCCAGAGGAAACAAGGCTCCTGTGATCAGCCTGTCTGTTCCCTTCTCCTTCCCACATCTTCCAAACCTGTTGGTTCATTCCCATGCCATTTGACAGAGGAGGAGAGTCTTAAAGATGCCAAAGCTCCTACAAGTGTCCATTTGCCCATTCTTGCAGTAAGGGGTAATTAGCCTAAAAATGCCTCGGGCGAAGGAAAGGCTGCAGTGTGTAAAAGTTCGCATGTTATGACACTAGCGAATCCAGTCAGGAGAGAGACACAAATACTCAGAAAACCTTCAGATTCAGCTTTCAGTCAGTTGTGGGACCTGAATGTGCAGAGAACCAGGCTTTGCAATTTAGCAGTCATGGAGTGGCTTCTTTCTTTGTGTTCCCCAGCCCCTCTCACTCCTTTCTACCTAATCTCTTCCTCTGGCTTGTCATGGCTGCACACAGACAAGACGGGATCGTCCCAAGCTTTGTTGCATCTGAAGGTTTGGTCCAGGGTGGTGCTAGTATCCAACTTCTTCTAATCCCTGCAGTTGTGTCAATGGGCTCAGCTGATCATCGACTGAACCTAGCAGAGATCCTTTCACAGAACTATGGTGTACGGGAAGAAAGGGAAGAAGAAGATGATACGCAGGAGAAGCAGAAGTCTTTAGAAGAGCTGGAGAAGAGTTTCAGTGCCTCTCAGGTAAAGGCAGCAAGGGAGGGGAAGGGAAATTACCTGCTGGATTTTCTTGTTTGCTTTTACAGTACTGGTACCAAAGATCTTTGTGAGAAGCTCTGACGTGCTCAGCTGGCAATGCGCTGTGTTTAGGTCCACCCGTCAACGAGTCTTAGGTTTGCATTTGGATAGGAAGGAATGGTTTTGACAACAGGTGACAGCAGTAAATTTTGGAGTCTTCCTCTGCCAAGTAGCCACTCTGACAAGGTGGTCTTTGCTCACCTTGCTGAAGAGCCATCCGCTGTTGGGTGTATGTTCGATGTCTGTTTCATACTGGAGGAACCACAAAGATGAGGTGATGTGGTCCTCCTGTGGGTGCTCCCATGGAGACCTCGGTGGAGCACACAGTGTGTTCTTGGTGACAGAGACTGTCTCTTCAGGTCGGGCACAAGACTAATGTAGGATTTGCTCCTTCCCTTCGTCTGTGTAAATACAGTTGTGCTGTCTGGCATCTCTTCACCAGCATGAAATCTAGTATAAAAAATAAATCTGTTTTCAAAATGCCCTTGACTGTGTTGCTTTGGGGCGAAAGTTCCTGGCTTCTCTGTACCTTTGAGAAGAACAGGTTATGATGGGTCCTGATAGACCGTGCCTCCTTCATTACGCAGCATTACCCGAGGCAGTTCAGAGCCCCTAGAAGAGCAGAGCTGCCTTGACTGCCTCTGCATATCTCTGTGTTCACTACAGCTGGTGTTGTACTCGGTGATTGTTCCATTCCTGATGAAGCTTTGTCCTCCTCTCGCTCAGAGCAGTGAAATGCCATTTGAGGAGCTGCTTGCACTTTATGGCTATGAGGCATCTGATCCCATCTCGGAGCAGGACAGTGAGAGCAATGATATTACTCCAAATCTCCCAGATATGACTCTGGATAAGGTAAGAGCAGCTGTCTGCTTGGGTGTATGCTCTTAGCCTGCGCTGTAGGTTACTGTGCTGTCTTGGAGCTTGAGATGTCTAGTTGCTCTTTTCAGGTGGGGTTTGACTAATGCCAGGGGAAGGGGCCTGCCTAGTTCTGGTGTCCCAGTGAGGAACGCCAGGTGCAGAAATGTGAATGTAAAGAGTTTAGAGGAGACCGGAGACAGGATAACTGTTTTAAAAAGAACACTGTAAAAACTCTTTGTGGAACTTGGGTTACAAGTCTTTGCACGTAGATGTGGATCTGTGGAGAGTCAGGGAAGGTTTGTATCTTCCCAGGTGAAGCTATGGCTCTTCCTGTTCTAGCTAAAGTCTGTAGAAAGCTTTTTTTTTTTCTTTTTTTTCTTTTTTCCTTCCAGGGTCTTTGAGGTACTTGCTCTGAGTGGAGCTCTACAGAAAGGGCCACTTGCTCGTCCTCTCTCTGGCTTCCATAGGAAGCCACTCTTGACACTTGTAGAAGTGCTTCTAGGGAAAAGAATCTAGGGGTGGTGGGGAGTGTGAGAGAGAATCTGTCTTTGGACAAGCTATGGGAGGGTGAGGAGATCTGTGGATGCGGCCACCCTTGGTCAGAAATGCTTTACTCTAGGCCTCACCCCTCCCTCATACATTTTTTTTAATTTAAAAATATTTTTCACTTTCTTGTTGTTGTTAAAAGGAACAAATAGCGAAGGATTTGCTTTCAGGGGAAGAAGAGGAGGAGACACAGTCTTCAGCGGATGATCTGACTCCATCCGTCACATCCCACGATGCATCGGACCTATTCCCAAACCAGCCTGGCTGTATGTGTTGCTAATTTCCAAGTAATTGTTTTTTACTTAGATGTGATGCGCAGGATAGGGCAAGAATGTTTTTCTTTATTTTGTCACTTAGTTTCCTGACATCAGGTTTTCCACTTTCTTTCTGGGGACTGCAAATAAACCTGAGTGCCAGTGGTGTTACCGAGCGTTGGTTAGGACATGATAGAGCATAGATGAGCAGCGGGATGAGGGGAGAATTGTCTTTAGCTGTAACTCATAACATTGAGAAAGTGAGAATTGTTTTGCTACCTGCTGTAACTGCAGTCTGAAAGATCAGTACCTGATCTGACGCCTCTAGGAGTGAATAAATTCAGTAGTACTAGTGGTGTGATATATTGTGGCAGTTCCTAAATATTGGAATACGTGGGAAGCCAAAGTGCGTGAGAGAGACTCAGCATGAAGTGATCTTATTCCTTCCGCTGTCCTGCGAAATGAAGGAGTCTGAGCTCCCCAGGTTGGTCTGCACCACCCATGTGGCAAGTGTGCAAATTGTTTTATGTAAAAGGAGAAAATTAAAATACGGGTAAGTTGTCACTGCGGACCATGCTGAAAGTAACTTTAGGGCAGAAAATGAAGGGAAGGAGAGGGAACATAGAGCAACAGAAAAAAAAACATTTCATAACTACAGATCTTTTCCTTTCCCGCAAAGCAAACAACTTCCTTGCTGATGAAGACAAAGAGCCCTGTTCATCTCCATGTGCTTCCTCCATGGCTGAAGATTCAGAGGAGGATTCCATTCCGTCCAACGACTGTAAGAAGGTAAATGATCTGAGTGCCTTGGGAAGGGGAGCTAATACAATGTGCCTGAATCTGAGAGAAGCATGACACCAAAGTGCTGTGATATTTCCCCAAGAAATTTTCTTTCTTTTATTTTCTTCTGCTTCGCGGCTTGCGTTTTGTGGAAGGCGGTGGCAGATGTGGGTTACAAGAGGTTTTTTAACACGATCTTGAAATCTCTATCTGAAATTATCTTCCGCTTCAGATATGGAAAATGCTGTTGTGCCTTGGTAAATTGAAACTGCAGCCTGTAGCCCTATAAAGGTGAAACGCTGTGCAGTATTCCCAGCAGGATTTACTGAGGGGGAACCATCTTACGAAAGAGAGGAGCAGGCTTCCAAATTCATTCTGGTTGTGAAGGTTGCAGGAGAGCTTCTGCATTTCTTTATCTCCAGCCTTAGCTGCTTGCCATATATCTTTAACATTAAAACTATGTAAATGCCTAAGGTCCCCAAAGGATCATCTGGTTGGTAGTAAATCTTCTTAGTTACCCTATAAAATAGCCAGGGTTCCCTAGAGGTAATAGTGACAGCGGGGACTGCCGATACATAAATCGGCCTCGTGGTGTCATAGTCCCTAAATCATGAGGTACACCTCAGTGCCTACGTGGAGCATTTTCCATTTCAATTTACCCACTTCTCTGTGGCGATATTTCAGGAGATCATGGTTGGACCTCAGTACCAAGCCACTGTTCCCATCCTCCACTTAAACAGACACGGTGAAAAAGGTAAGGCAGCCTGCTTTGTGTATCTTGTTTGGATGTAGGGCTGCTGGCCTGGACATTTGATGGGGCCCTGATTCACAAGTTCTGCTCTGTATCTCTAGGCTTGGTACCTCTCAGTGTTGACACCAAAATTTACAGCTACACCTGAGCTAGCTTTAAACTAGCCTGTTTGAATAGGGCTAGTAATACAGCTACAGAAGCTAAGCAGCTCAGTGAAAACTGGGTTGGTGTGACAGGTTTGGAGGAGTGGGTCTCAGCTGTAGCCAAGCAGAAGGAATACCCTTCTGGAGATATTCTAATTTATTTTTCTCTGACGTCTTCCTTAAGTAGCCAGAGTTATTTTCATTCAGTACTCCCTGGAGCTGATCAGTTTCCAATTTGATAGGATGTCTGCAGAGTAGATGGAGGTGCCTTGATTTGCAGATTGTGTCTAATAACTAGTGCAATACTAGCACCAGCTTGTTGAGTTTCTGAACAAGATAGCTAACAGAAAGCCACATCTTTAGAAATTAATTGCTTCTTCCCTAGTTCTTTTATCCTAGCAGACTCTCAGCAAATTATTTAAAGGAGGTAAAAGTTACCAGTTTTGCAGGTACTATTTCAGATTTACCCAGTATGGTTCTTGGAACTTTTCACTGTTACTTTATCGGTGCTCTCAGCCTTCTGTATTGAAGACCACAGATTTAATGTGCATTTTGCATAACCTGTGTGTTTGCATCAGTGTGAAATGAAAGGAAACTGATAGTAGATCCTGATGGGGGTCTTTTATGCCCTGTCTGTAGTGCCTCTCACCTGATTTTAGTGATTCTACAGGGCAGAAGAGTTGGTTCCTTTGCCTGTAGAAACGAGTTAAGTACAGAGAGTGCTAATGTTTTTATCTGAATAGAAAAATCTCAATATTTCTGATTATTTTGTATTGCAGAGTCTTTCTTCTTGCTTTCCTCTGTGCTGTTATTTTACTTAAACATCTCTCTGCATTGTTGTGTGCCGTGTTCTCATGGACTAAGAGCCTTGAAAGCTGAAAGGGGCAAGAATCACTTAGTGATGCAGTGTGCTCCTGCTATTCTGTGTGGGTGGAGCAGCTCATGGAGGAGCATTACAAGCTATCACAGGGGAGGGACAGCGTTGCAGCTGCTTGGTTTTCTGTCTAGGACAGGGAGAGGTTCTTGAGCCTAGGCCAGGGTTGTAGCTCAAAGCTGCCTTCGCCTCCCTCTCCTTTTGCTTACTGTGTGCTGGAAAAGACACCTTAGAACCCAGGGTTTTTTAGTTGCCAGGATTAATGAATCAAAGCGACAGTCTTTGAGAACATGGTAACAAAAGCCTTGTCAACCAACCCTTCTGAAGAAGTGGAAGCAAGCTGAGCCTGTGCTTAAGGCTCTAAAAGAGGTATAAAGAGTATTAAGCTTATCTGCCTCCAAAATCAGGAGGGAAAATGCAGTACCTTCACACAGCTGGTTGTCATCTCTAGTGCCAGGTTGGAGTACCAAGCAAAGATTTCCTCCCTCCTTTGGTCTCTCCCATGCACGTACATGCAGGCCATTTCTCAAAAGCAGCAGAAGTCTCTGATTAGCTTATTTCACTGCTTTTTCTGTTAGCCTATGAGAATGAAGATCAGCTGCTTTGGGACCCAAACATACTCCCTGAGAAAGAGGTTGAAGAGTTCCTATACCGTGCAGTGAAGCGGCGATGGGACGAGCTGTCTAGCAGCAGCCTGCCAGACGGAGAGATGGTGAAGGACAATGAACAGGTACGTATCGGGGCTTCTTGCAGCCCACAGATACTCTAACGGTGCTGGCATAATAGTGCAACGTTTGCTACAGAGATCCTGAATGAGAGACCCATTTCGAAGAGAATGAGACCTAACTCCAGTGATCTTCTGCTCCTGCTTCATGGATAAGTGAGGGTGTGCTTCTCGGCTGCAGTCTCAGGAGGCTATTCACCCTCCTGTTGGGAAGACTGGAAAAGGCTGTAGTGGATCGGACCACAGGCCTGTCTAGCTTAGTACTTTTCTTCCAACGCAGTAACAGATGTTTGTGGAAAGCATGTAACAGACCGGGCAAGTAGAGAATGGGTACTGTTTTGACCATATTCTCCCAGTATCCCAAACTCTGTGAGCCAGAGCTTGCAGCAGGAACATCCTTTTGGATCTGTCCCCTATCACATTGTCTAATTCTTCTTTGAAGCCAGCAGAAGATCAAACATTTGGCTAAGAAACTTCAGAGCAGTTGTGTTTCCTCTAAACTAGCCAGATTAGATTCTCACAGTAAGTCTGCAGGAGCACAAAGGCACACCTGTAACATGCAGAGCTGCTGGCAGAACTGCATCTTTTCAGTCCCAGGGTTTGTAATCCAGTGCCTTGAAAAGTGGAATAATCTATGCCGATGGTCAAGCCGGGGTTAGTGGCAAAGTGGCTTCTGGGAAAAATGAGTTTTATGAGACTAACGTGAGTCATGAGCAGGTTGGTTTGTGGTGTGTTGCTCAGGTACGTGCTGTGAGTAATTTTCTTCTGTTTCGTAGGCTTTGTATGAACTGGTTAAATGCAACTTCAATGCAGAAGAGGCACTGCGGAGGTTACGGTTCAATGTGAAGGTTATCAGAGGTGAGAACCCCCCATATTTGGGTTCTACCCCAAACATGAAGGCACATGTAACTCTTTCTAGATTCTGTACGTCTCTTCCAATTCCTCTTTCTTTCTGCTATAGATGAGCTTTGTGCCTGGAGTGAGGAAGAATGTAGAAATTTTGAACATGGCTTCAGGGTCCATGGGAAAAACTTTCATCTTATCCAAGCAAACAAGGTAAGGACACTCACCCCTGCATCCCGCTAAGACAAAGGGAAGGAGGCACGTGCATTTGCACCAGAGGTATGTTTTGAGCCTCGGCTAATGCAGGAAGTTCAGGACTGCTGAGTTCCGATCCCAGGCTTTGTGTTGACTCATGCTAGCAGGTGATGGGCTGTTCACTGCCCTGCTCTGCCTTATTTTCCAGGTGGGAGAAGTCACAAACAACACTGACCTGCATGAGTGATGTCAGTTAATTACTGATTAGCCCTTTCTGGAGTCTCAAAAGTTCTTTCCAAACTCTCAGCCCTTGCAGTACTTCTGTGAATGAGTGAGTTGAGCATGTGGATGTTTTGTAAAGTCCCCTGGGGTCCTCTAGAATGAAAGATGCTGTTGCAGGGAGAGCTGGGCCCCAGGACATATGCTGCTGTGCTGGGAGTTGGCAGAACCAGAGAGTCCAGTTCTACCGCTGATTAATTGTGGGCATGTTGACGCTGGCCAGTGAAAATGGATGCAGGTTTGCTCTCTTGATGTTAAGTGTGCTACTGGAAGCGCAGGAAAGTCCTGCACGAATGTACCGTGTGTGAGCCCACACTGGGGTCTGCAAGAACAATTGTGCACTGTGGGGAGTTCTTTCTCTGGCCGATTACCACCTTGAAAATCTCGGTATGCGCTTCTGTTCTGCAGCGTAGATGTGTCCATAGCAATATAAATTACTGTAATGCACTTAATTTTCTGTGCTGATTAAATGGGAGAATAGTCCTTGCTCCATGAGATACATCTTGATGCGTGGTGTTCTGACTATGATGTTTCTCCTTAGGTCCGCACCCGGTCAGTGGGAGAGTGTGTGGAGTATTACTACATGTGGAAAAAATCAGAGCGCTATGACTACTTCACTCAGCAGACTCGTTTAGGAAGGAAGAAGTACGTCCTCCACCCTGGAGCCACGTGCGTGGAATATTCTCACACTAAAATTAGTAATATTAACCTCCCAGTGAAGATTCCTGCTGCAAAGCACCTCCGCTTAAAAGACTGCGCTTTCTGCTCTAGAAGGTTTCTTGGGTGGGAGCATGGAGGGATGCACTGGATATTCTCAGAACATAAACACCGTTAAGTGTGGAGAGGGAAGATAAAGCAATTATTTGCTTGGATGTGGACTTTCTTGTGTCAGAAAATACTGTTTTGTTTCAGACATGCGTCCAGAAAAATTAAGGGTAGGGTCAGGGATTCAGGGCTGATCTCAGGAAATAACTCAGTTCAATGAGGTTTTAGGAAGGGAGCTTTTTAAGTTCAAAAATATACACTGTTTCTGGTGGTTTGGAACCTGAATTATTTTCTTTGCCTGCTGCCACCCTTTGAGGCAAATTCTTCACTTTGTAATGTATGCTAATTACAGAAAACACTTCTCAAAAAGGTTGAAACTGAAATGTTTTAAAAGGTCAAAATGAAATATTTAAGTTGAATCAATTAAAAACATTAGATGAAGTCTTAGGGTTTTTTTTTTTTCTTTATTCTGATGCAAGACAGGAAAATACCTGAAATCTCAAATCCCCCCAGGGTGGGAAAATATTTTCTCATCCCTTGCTCTTTGCTGGCACACTAACACTGTCACAGCCCACTGCAGTCACTCTGTGAAGCTGGCTGTTCCCTGGGGAGAGCATTTGACCATTTACTTTGCTTTGGAAAGGGCTGAGGCTCATAGAGAGCTGGGGGGCAGAGCTCTGTGTTTTGGAAAGCTGCAGAGCCCATTCTAGTTTATCACGGGCTGGTCTTAGCCACGCTGAGTTAACTGCGATCACCTCAGTGCAGAGTCTAAACTGGGCTCTGCAGACCAAGAAGGGATGGACATTCATTCTAGTGAGGTCTCTACAGTCCTGTTGCTTTATTTGTTGATGGGCTTTAGTCCCAGTCACCGTTTTCCCTGCCTGCATCTCTCTGCTTAACAGGTGGTGGCAGTGCTATCTGTCTTTCCCCACAGGGATTACACCGACAATGACTTGGATGGGGGTGAAGTAGAAAACACCAGTCGTTCCCGGAGCTCCCCACCAATTCCCTCTGCAACTAGCTGCCTGGATTCTCACTTCGGTCAAGATCAGATAGCAATAGAGAGCACAGGTAACTTCCTTTTCTTGTCTGCCATGGGGATAACTCGTCTCCCTCAGCGGCACAGACCCTCCTTTGCCTTTCTCCTGTTGCCATTATCCAGCTGTTGCGCTTCTCCTCGCACCTTGCCAGTGTGCTCACTTTGCCCGGTGTCAAATACCAGCCCTGGGCAGATTTTGGTGTGAGCAAAGGAGGCTTGTCTGTCTCTACATTGACCAGTAGTGACTTAAAAAGAGGTGTTCCTGCTTCGGGCTTGGAGGGGTGGCCTAAGTCATTCCCAGAGCAAAAGGATTTGCACTAACTTTGGGCACCTGAGTTAGGTGCTTCCAGTGCACCAACACACAGTGCACTAGACACAGCCAACTCCTCCGGAGGCTGATTTAAGGCACCAGAAGTCAGGCTGTACCTGCGAACTGCTTTCAGAGAGAGCTGGCTGTGAGAAGACTCACAGGGAGCCCGAAATGGGTTCATTCCCTCACCATCCTACCGCAGATGAGGGCTTTGTGCAGGCACCTCCCAGGGGCTGTCGGCATGAGGGGATAGGACTTAGGATTTGGCTTATCTTGGAGTGTCTCTGTGAGATTTCCTTTAATTTCCATAGAAACACTGATGGCCTTCCATCTGCTGTCTGCATCTTGCCTTTCTTCGGTACATGCTGGCAGGGATCTTGGTTGCTATCATAAAGAAACATTTGTGCCATCAAACAAATACTGTTGTGATTAGGTGGGATTGAACTGGTTTCTGGTTTTTTGTATGTTATGGACTCACTCCAGCTTTCTTTCACTTGCTGTCCCCCACCCTTTCTTCCTCCCTGTCTGTCTGTCCATCTCCCACATTTCCCTCCTTTGCGGTGTGCAGAGCCCCTGAGCGTGGAGAGCACAGCCTGCAGCCTGGGCAGCATAAGTGAATCAGGGCAGGGCTATGAGTGCAGTACTCCTTCGGAGACGAATTGTTCCTTTGACCCCACGGAGGAGACGTCCTCAGGCGCCATCTCGGCTTCCTGCACACAACACACTGTCAGCCCCTCAGAGTCGGGGCTCTATGCTTTGCCGCCGGCAGGACCAGGACTAGCAGAGAAGCAGGAGACGTTGCAGAGCTCTGGTGAGACGATAACCATGGACTTCACTCTCCCTGCAGACATTAATGAGGGTTTGCCTTTAATTGCTGGCCCTGTGGATTTGGACAGAGACCCAGAGGCAGCGGTGGCCCCTGCGCAAGTGTCCTTATCGGTCACAGATTTTGGCCTCATTGGCATTGGAGATGTAAATAGCTTTCTGACTGCTCATCAGGCTTGCCCAGCACCTGTGGCTCGGTCAGAGCCCTTGTCACAGTGAGAGTCTCCAGTCACAAACTTGTCACAGACCCAGCAAGGACTTTGACCTGACTGAGTGAAATCCTGGAACTTCCACTGTTCCGTAGGGACAGTTTGGAGCTGTTGGTCAGAATCCGTCTTTCCATCCTCCTTGATCCAAGGCTACAGTGAAACCAAACACCTTTCTGCTCCAGTGTGTTCCGACACAATCACGCAAAGCTGGTGGCTGGCTTTAGTGAGGGGGGAGGTCCATCGCCCCCTGTTTCGTTGACCATGTGTCACCCCAGGTAATTCCAGGCTGTTCGGAGAGTCCCTGCCTCGGGACAGGGGGAATGTCCCTTGGCCCCAGTGGGACAGTCTGAGTGCAGAGATGCTTTGAGAACAGGGATGTATCACCGGCACTTTGGGGGCTGGGACGCAGGATGCGGTCTGGAGGTCCGAGAGCTTAGGAAACCCGCAGGGAGCACAGTCCACCCGGGCTGCAGGGCAGTTTGCCTGCAGAGAGGGGCATGGTGATGCCAAAGGAAGATGAGGAGTCTTGGCCCTTCACCCACAGATAGTGTGTTGCAATAGAAGTTGTTCGCCGCGTTCCCCTCCCAACAGCTATCCCGTGCTCCCGCGCTGTGGGTCGTGACAGGCACGCACGCTGCTGGTTTCAAACCTCTCGCAGCTGCGCGTGCCTTCCTGCCTGCTCTGCCACCAGCTGCCGGCGGGACGTGGCCTGGTCCAGCCCTTTGGCAGAAGCGCCAGGTCTCGGGAAGGGATGCTGCGCGGTGCGGTAGCACTGTGTGCACTTAAGTCCTCGCCTTGCCTTGCAGTGCTGGGCCATGGAGAACTTGTACTGGGAGCAAAGGGAGTTTCTAGACCCACAAAGCAACGTTGGCCCCAGAGTGGTGCAGTGCCGCCGCTTCCGTTACTGGCGGTGAATGTCTTGATCCTTGCTGACCGCTGCAGTACAAGAGGGTAAAATGCAGATGAAAACATCTGTAACTTCCCAGCTTGTTCAAACAATTTTGTCAGCTGCAGGAGGAGGAGGTTGCTTAGCTCCCAGGGCACCAAGTCTAGGACACCGGTGCTAGCAGAGTCCCAGGCAGGAGAGCACACCAGTCCCTGGGCATCCCTGCCCCTTTCTGCATCACAAAAAAAGCTCTCTGTTTTCTGAGAGGAGAGTACGTCTTCACTGCCGTTAGCAATGTCCAAGGAGGTGACAAGGGTGGCCCCACATGGCAGCGAGGTGGCCGGCTGCTGTGCAGAGGGCCACAGTGGCATGTTTGTGGGTGTGCTGGAATCCGGAGCTGCTTCGCTTCCCGGGTGTGTTCCAGGTCTGGGGTTTGCCACTGGCTTAAATCCACGTGTTCTCATTCCCCTTTTTTCTGTGCAGGGAATGCTGTCTGCTGACTTGCTGGGCAAGGCTCTGATGCAGATGTTCCCTTCGTCCTGCCATTTTCTGCATTTGGGAAGGGGGTTGGGTTGAGGTTTTTTGCTTGTTTTGGTAGAGGCCTTTGGGCTGTGATCCTGCAGTTGGTTCTGCTGCCAGTGGATTTGGAAGAGGACTAAAAACCATTAGCCCGCATCCTCCTTTTACCTGGCCCTGTGCAGTTGTGCTCAGCCCTGCAGCGGGAGCATGGAGACAGCATCGGGCAGCTTCGCGGGGTGACAGGATCAGACCTCGTCTCTCATCTTCCAAGCCCCAGAGCCATTCTGCGTGCATTAGCAGGGGTTTGCTTTGGTCCCCGGCCAGCTCTGCTGAGAGGTGCTGAGCTCCAGACACACACAGCTGCCTTGACCAGGCATCGCTTTGTCAACCAGACGTGGTAACCGGCGGTCTCCCCTCCGGCTGCTCCCAGTTGCTGGAAACGGAAAGCAAATACGAGTGCCCGCTCCATAGTGGAACTGCCCAGGCTGTGATTCCCCTTTTCTGGGGGGGAGAGGAAGCTCCTTGGCTGAAAGGAGAAGAGGAGGCAGGGTGAGAGCACGGGCAGCCCTCCCAGGGAGGGCCAGGCCTTGGCATCTCCTCTCCATCAGCCAAGAACATTCTTAGTTTTCCTGAAACCATTTTTTCTTTGGTTTGTTTCAAGCCCTAATGAAAGGAGAGGGGAGGCTGGGGGAGGCAGAAATCTCTCTTATTTATGTTCTTCAGTGTTGTTTACAGATTCGCATGGGGTCTTTCAACATGAGTGCGGCGCTTTTTCCACAACTTTAAGGGAGAGTGGAAAGGGCTGGGACAGGGAGGGGGAGTCACTTGGGGAGGAGGTTTGGTTTTGGTTTTTTGTTGGGGTTTTCTTTTTCCTTCTTACAAAGCACATTCACTTTGAGCCGCTCCCAATGCTGGACTCTTTTCCCCCCTTCCCCCCCCAAGCCCTACACTGTGAAGTGATACTGCCTTGAAGACCCCTCGCCGTTATTTATTTAATTAAAAACCTAATTTGAAAGTGAGCCAGAAGCCTGTCTTGTTTTTGGAGACTGAGATGCCGCAGTCTTACGCGTCGTGATGGCAGAAGCAAGAAAAGGGGTCCTTGCCTCTTCTGTCCGATCCTCTCCCACCCTGGGCGAGCACTCCGTCGCTCCCTGGGCAGGGGCAGAATGCCCAGCACAGCACTTGGGAAGCTGTCGGCCGCAGACATTCATGGTCCCTAAGAGAGGGGACGTCCAGGGCAGGGTGTGTGGCTGAACACTGGTGATCTCGGGTCCGTCCCTGGGGAGGTGCTGGGCCAGGTAACGACCCTGGAGCCCTGTGGGATCGCGTCCTCCCATCTCGGGTGCTATGACTGCCTGTCAGAACAGCCCCGAGTCCTGGTGCAGCGGCTGAACTCGACCTGCTCTTGAGCACAGCTGCCTCTGCTTGGCGAGGAGCATCTTCATCCCGGGATCAGTGAAGAGCTTGTGCCTCCAGCCCGCCCTGCCAGAGCCAGGTCCGTGGTGCAGGCGCTCCCCATGGCCGGAGCGTGTGTGAGCTGCCCTGGTGCCTGTGGCTCCTGTCCCGGGGGGTCTGGGGCTGGGGCTGGTTCTTGGGGGTCGTGCCTCTCTGTTCCAGGACCCTACCTGCCTTCCTGTGCCTTGTACCAGGGATGCCATCACAACCTGGGAGGAGGCCCGGCTTCCTTGGCTGAGTTTTCCCTCCCGGTGCTGTGCATGGAGGGGAGGGAGGTGTTCGTTGCTCTTAGAGGTGCCTCGAGTCCTCTGAAACCCTGGCAGCCTTCGGCGAGCCCATGGCAGTGGGAGGCGGGGGTCCATCCGTGTCTCACTGGTTTCAGCCAGAAATAACATCCTGGAGGCGAGAGAAACGTTCCTGCTGCAACTGCGTTGTATGTTTCCGCAAGAAGGCTCGTTCCTCGCCACAAAACCCCTCTGTTTTGTCAGAAACTCCTTAAATTCTGTTCTCCAGCTCTTGCCTGGCTCTCATCTTCTGTCCTGGGGCCCTGGGGGGGACGGGGGCTCCCGTCTCCCTCGGTCACAGCTGGAAAATGCCACCCGGAAAACCAGCAGGAAAGGGGCAACCCACCCCTCTGTTTGGGAGCTCTCCCCGCTCTGCATTTCTCCTGGCAGCTCAGCAGGGTTGGGCAAGCGCCCGCTCAGCCGAGCACCGGACTGGGGTGCTGCCACACACAGCCACAGTGGGTGGGAGCGGGCAGAGGGTCCCGGCTGCGTCCATGCGGCACGGATGGGAGCGGGAGCGGCTCTCGGCCGTAAGGCAGCGCACCCCGGCTGCTGCGGCCTGGAGTGGGGCCAGGGCTCACCTCCGCCTGTGCCTCAGAAGAGAGGGCCGTTAACTGCTGCTGCGCGGGGCTTCGGCCACGCAGCCCCCCCGGCTCCCTCCGGCAGAGGCCGGGTATGATGGCGGGCACAGCCCAAGGCACGAGGGATGGGAGCGGGTTTCCCGCTTCCTCCGAGGCCCTGAGGAGCGGCGGGAAGGGTGGGTGTGCTCGAAGCCCCCGGGTGGGATCATTGTCCCTCGTCTCGTCGCATCCTTCGAAATGCCTTTTTTGGCCCTGCGTGACCGGAGTGATGTTTCCCAGGGTGTCGGATCAGCAGGACCAACACCCCACCGAAGGCTCTGCATCCCCCCAGGCTTCGGGGGGAAGTTTCCTCCCCGCTTCCAGGGCGCAGGAAGGCGGGCGGCGGCCTGGCGGGGCCGCGCGGGCTCTGCCCCCCCCACGGTCCCCACGCGCGGCCCCGGCGGCGGCGGCGGCGGCTCCGGGCGCGGCCCCGGGCGGGTGCGAGGCCGCTGCAGCCGCGGCGCTTCGACGGCAGAGGGGGCCGCAGCCCCGCGCCGGGGACCCGCTCCGCGCCCGGGGGGCCCCGCGCCGCGCCCGGGGGTCCCAGCGCTCGGGGGTGCCGGACCTTCGCCCCCCCCCGCCTCACCAAGGCGCGGCGGGCGGCGGCAGGGCCGGGAGCTCGGCCCGCACGGTCGCTCCCTCTGCGGCTGCGGCGACCCGAGGAGGGGGCTCGGCCGCCCCCAGCGGCCCCCGCTCCTCCCGCTCGGGCCCGTGGGGGGCGCGTGGGAGGCCCGTGGGAGACCACCGTCCTCCCTCCCGTGAGCTTCCGTGCGAGGGGGCGGCAGCAGAGACGCGGGCAAACCTCCGGCAGCGGCGGGGGAGAAGGGTCCCGGTCCTCCCCCCGGAGCAGAGCATCAGCAGACCCCCCCAGGATGGGGTCCCAGCGCTCACCCTGGGCCTGGGAGGGGCCGGGACCGGCGTCCCGCAGAACTCCACGGAAAGCCCAAGTGAAGTTGGAGGAAATCTAACAAACGGGGCCCAAATGCTGCCAGGCCTCCCCACGACACCCCCCCCCCGGCAGCCAGGGCTGTGTCGCCGGCCCCACGCAGCCCTGCAAGGCCCTTTGCTGGCCAGGGCTTTATGCTAAGCAGGGGGGAGGCTGAGCCTGTCTGCCCAGCACCGTGCAGGCTGAGCAAATACTGCGGGGCCGAGCTGAGAGCAGGGGCTGCTTTCCGTCCCTGTGACATCCCCGAGTGCTGGGCCAAGCTGAGAGCAGCCAGTCTGGCCAGGCTGGGCCATTCCTGGGTGGCTCCTGCCGCCCTGGCACCATCCGACCGCCACGGCGCTGCATGGGGCAAAGTCCTGACCACGGCACCCGCTCTGCGAGGCCGTGCTGCGCAGGCACAGGAGCAGCTGCCTTATCTCGCTCCCCTCTGCCTGCTCCAGCACGGAGCCGTGCACCCGCAGCATGGGTCAGCATGACCCCACCGGGCCCTATCCTGTCCTCACTGAGCCCCACACTGCCACGTCTGTGCCCCCACGATGGCTCAGCCTGGAGCACTTCCATGCCAGCCACAAGGGTGGCTCAGCACGGCCTAGGACTGCTGGGGGCTGTGACAAGAAGGGGAGATTTATCAGTGGTGGGAGAGACTGTATTAAACCCCGCATCCCCTCCATGACACAGTCTGGGCATCCCACAGGTGCCAGCCAACCTCCCCTCCTCCAGCATCCCCTCAACTCTCCTGCCTCGGGGCTTTTACCCGCCTGCCACCAAGATTCGGGGCCTGCAGGCAGCATGTGCGGGGCAAATCCTGCCCCAGCAGCTGTGCCAGGGCCCCATGGCACCGACGGGCAGGAGGGAGGTTGCACCGGGGCAGATCGGGTCGGATCGGAGCAGAGGAAAGCCAGCAAGTGGTTCTGCCCCTCTCCTTACATCCCAGGGCAGCCCGAGAGCATTTCCAGCTCTGCTGGCTTCCCACAACAGCCTTGACATTCTCCACAGGCCACTCACCCTGCACTTAAATAAACCAGCCCAGTAGCTATCATTAGGCTGGTTTCTCTATTATTTATGTTTCCTTCCGTTCCTGACCAAGAGTCGGGCCTGGAGCAAACAACCGGGCTGCGGCCGTCCCCGCTCCTCCCAGGGACTTGCTGCGGGGACTCGTGCTCGAACCTTTGCTCCCGTCCCCGCTCTGGGTGCCACCAGCTCGGCACATCCCCGGCCCCAACGGGCAGCACCAGGAGCCTGTCCTGCTCCGACAATGTCTGAGGCATGGGAAAATACTGCCCCACGTTTCAGCGGTTAAATCACAGCTTAAAACAAACACGCGCCTCGTCCTGTGTTTAAATCCGGCTGCTCTGCTCCCCGACGGCCTCTCTGCTGCGTCCAAAGGCTCCCGGGGAACCCTCCTTCCCCCAACAACCGGCATGGCGACTGAGTCAGCCCCGTATCTGCTCTGCAATAAACAACCGCTGCACCACGCCGATGCAGCCAGCGCATTTCTGCGGCCGCGTTCTTCCACTCCCGGATTTTTCTTTTTTTTTCCCCCTTCTTTTTCCTCAGGAAAGAAGCCCGAGGCTGGCGGGACACAGGCGGCTGCCACATGCGCCCTCGCTCCCTTCCTTCTCCCCCTTCCCCTTGCCGCAGCGACGGGAGGCAGCCGAGCCGGGGCGGGGAGACCGGCCAGGCGGGGCGGGGGGCCGGGGGGGCCGGAGCCGAGGACGCCGGAGCGGGGGCCGGGGAAGCGGCTGGGGGCGAGGGGGGGGGGGCCGGGCCCGGGCCCGGGCCGCCCCCGGCGCGGCTGGACGGGGACCCGCTGCCCTCCGCCCCCGCCGCGCCCCACACCTGCCCCGGCCCCGCAGCCCGCCCCCGGCCCCACAGCCCGCTCCGCCCCGGCCCGCGGGCGGGGGCACCGGCTGCCGGAGCCGCCCCGCCCCGCCCCGCCCCAGCCCCGCCCGCCCGGACTTTACCTCCCGGCCGGGCCCGCGCCGTTCCGGGCCATGTGAGCCGCGGGGCCGGGCCGCGGGGCCGCCACCGGCAGCGGGATGGAGCGCAGGAAGGTCTTCGTGGTGCTCGACGTGCTCTGCCTGGCGGTCGGTGAGGGCTCGGTACCGGCGCGGCCGCGGCGCCCCCGCCCCGGGCGGCTCCGGAGCGTCCCCGTGTCCCCCGACCCCCCTCCGGTGGGGCCGTGCCGCGGGCTGGGTCCGGGTCCGGGTCCCGGGCGGTACCGGGGGTCCCCGCCCGGGCCAGCCCGTTGCCGGTGCTGCGGGGCCGGGCCGGGGGCGGCCCGGGAGCCACCTGCCCGGCCGCTGTCCCGGGGCTCTGGGCCTCCGCGAGGAGCCCACTGGCCTCGCCGGCGCCGCTTCGCCCTCGGGGCGGCGGGACCGGGCGGGCGCCGGCTCCTGCCCCGGCGCTCCCGGGCCCCGTCGGGGGTCCCGGCTCGCAGGGCTGTCCCGGCCTGGGGCCGCCCCGTTGCTCGGGCGCCTTGGGGGGGGGGGGGGGGGCGCAGCGCCCCGGGGACGTGCCCGCCGAGCGGGAGACGGGGGAGCCCGGGGCGGGTCCGGTGGCCTCCCCCGGGGGCCGGAGTCGGTCCCGGGCCGGGAGGCTGCCGGCAGGGCCCCGCCGCGCTGCTCGGGCGGGAGGGACGCTTCCTTCTGCCGCCGCCCTGGCTGCCTGCCCGCCGGCCGGGCCCTGCGCTCCGCGGGCGGCCGGGGCCGGAGCGGGGCCGGGGGGGCTCCGCAGCTCCGGGCAGCTGGGTTCGGGGTGCCCCTTCCCCGTACCCCCGCAGCCTTCCCCTCCCGGCCCCCGGTGCAGGCAAACGCCCGTTTCTAAAACTGACGCTGACAAGCACCTAATTAAGACGGACTAAAAATAAAGGCCCAGGTCGTAATTTCAGCCTGAACCTCCCGGGCCGGGAGTTGCTTTCTTGGGCTCTAAGCACCGGTGGGGAGAGGCAGGTTCCTGTTTTCGTTTGGGTCGCTTTTCTCTCTCGTGTGCCGGTGTCTCTTTTTTTTATTTTTAGGGGAGCTTTTTTGGAGGATTAAATTATCCAGAAAGAAGTCTGGTGTCTAATTTGAGCTGCAAATTAATGTTTGAGGTGTACACAGAGGCGTCTGCAGACACCCCTGCGCCGGGCAGCCGGCTCCCCGCAGCCGGAGCGGGGTGGGAGAAGCTGGGGCTTGTTCCCGGCTCCCTGGCAGTGCTTTTTGGCCGCTGCTGCCTCCGCTCGGGGGGAGCAGGGGGGCGGCGGGGTGAGGCCGGGGAGCAGCAGCCTGGCCTCTTATTACCGCTTTCCCCGCTCGCTCGGTGGGCGCCGGAGGCGGCGGGTCCGGGCGCGCAGGGACCCCCCGGCTGCGCCCCGGGGCGCAGGGTGCGGGCGGGGACAAAGGTGCGCGTTCGCGGGAGACCGGGGAACACGGGGAGGCGGAAACCGCCGGGAAAGGCGGAACCGGGAGAGGAGCCCCGGCTTAAGGTGGACTGCGGGCCGAGGCAGGACCGCGCTCTCCGGGGCCTTTCCCCGGGGGAGAGCATCCCGGGGCCGGCCGCGCCCCGTGCCCCCCGGGGCGGGTGCCCCCCGCCCTCGGCCCTGCCCTGGCTCCTCCCGGCGCTGCCCGAGGAAGCGTCCCCTGGGCGGGAGGACCCCTTTCAGCGCAGGATTTGGCATGCCTGCTGCAGGGGGCAGAGACCCCCAGAACCGCTTTTGATCTCAGGGGTGATCCCGTCCAGGGACGAGCTCTAAGATGCCCGTGGCCAGGGTTGGGGCACGCTGGGTGGAAAAGCCTCCTTGCCTGGACCGATCCAGCCGGTAGCAGCATCTCTCCAGAGCCCTGCCAGGAGCCAGGGGAGAGGAGAGGCGGGCAGGAGCAAGGGCTGCGGGAGGCTGAGGGTGGGAAGCCAAGTGCACTGGGGTCTGACCATGCCTGGGCTGGATCACCCACCAGCATCTCCAGGCACTGGCTCTCCTGGAGCCGGTGTGTGAGGGCCCTGCTGGGACCATCTGGGGCCTGGGGGCCCTCCCCTGCTGTGAAACAGCAAGATGCCTGTGCTCCTTAATTCTAATGAGCTCCATCCTCCTAGGTCGAAAGACCCTGGGGAGTGTGAGGAGAGGGCGCAAGATCAGCCCCGGTCTCCTGCACCAGGCCCTGCGACTGCTGTGCCTGGGGAGGAGTGGGGCAGCTGTGGGGGCTCTGCAGGTGCCCGGTCGTGGCTGTCTCGTGTGGTATCTGGGCGCCGCAGGCAGCTGTGAGCTCCGATAGGGCCCTATCAGCGGCGGGGCCGGCGTGCTGGCGGGTGCAAGTCCTCCTGCCCTGGGTGCGGGTGGCTCAGGACTGTGTCCCCAGAGGGGATCCCTCCCTGGCAGCAGGGAGCAGAGACCCGAGGGCGAGGGGTGGGGAGACCACGCAGTGCTGGGTGCCTGTGTGGAGCCTGCAGGCGGGTGTCCCCAGTCCTTGCCTTCTCTCTGCCTTGCAGCGTCTCTGCCCTTCGTCATCCTGACGCTGGTGAACTCCCCGTACAAGCGGGGCTTCTACTGCAACGACGACTCCATCCGCTACCCCTACAAGGCGGACACCATCACCCATGGCCTCATGGCTGGGGTCACCATCACCTGCACTGTTGTCATTGTAAGGAAGCGCCATCCCCTTCCCTCCGGGGCAGGGATATCCTGGCACGTTGTATCCAGGAGCTGGGTCCCAGCACAGCCCACCTCCAGACCCCCAGCAGGGCAACAGGACCCGAGGGTCGAGCCCTGCTCTGCTGGGGGTCAGGAGCTCCCCCTGGGGTGGTGAGACCCACATCCCATGGGGCTGGTTCCCTGCAGGGAGGGGGAGAGGCCCCGTGAGCTCCTGTGGCAGGTGGGCACCGTGGTCTTTTCTGCCGCAGACCCGAGAGCCAGAGCATGCCGTACCCCTGGTGCTGGGGAGCTGCTCGGTAGCCCCAAGACCATCACCCCTTGCCCCTTGGTCTCTGCAGATCTCATCAGGGGAGGCGTACCTGGTCTACACAGAGCGCCTCTACTCCAAGTCAGAGTTCAACAACTACCTGGCTGCCCTCTACAAGGTGGTGGGGACCTTCCTCTTCGGGGGGGCCATCAGCCAGTCCCTGACCGACCTGGCCAAATACATGATCGGCCGTCTCCGGCCAAACTTCCTGGCCGTCTGCAATCCCGACTGGTCCAAGGTGAACTGCTCCATCTACGTGCAGCTGGAGAACGTCTGCCGGGGGGAGAGCAGGAACATCACCGAGTCCAGGTGAGCCATGGGGCCGCAGGACACGTCCCCTCCACCCACCCGGTGACGCCGGGCTCCTGCGGTCTGGTGGCAGCCCCAGACGGGTATCGATGCTCTCCTGCCGCAGGGCAGAGCCTGCGGGGGGGCCAGCTGGGCACTGGGGGCTCACTCTCATGGCCTGACCCATCTCTTTTGCCCCACAGACTGTCCTTCTATTCTGGGCACTCCTCCTTTGGGATGTACTGCATGATGTTCCTGGCGGTAAGTGCTGTGCTCCGGGCATGCTGTGCTGCGGGAAGGCGGTGAGCCCCCGTGGGTCCTGTCCCCTGGGGCGGACTGGTGCCCCGAGCACCACGTCTTCAGGCTGGTAGTTGCCTCCTGCACGGGGTGATTGCTCCCCCCTTCCCTGCCCAGCTCTACGTGCAAGCCCGGCTGGTGGGGAAGTGGGCCCGGTTGCTGCGCCCCACCATCCAGTTCTTCCTCATTGCCTTCGCCATCTACGTGGGCTACACCAGAGTGTCCGACTACAAGCACCACTGGAGCGATGTGCTGGCGGGGCTGCTCCAAGGGGCTCTCATTGCCGTCCTCATTGTGAGTGTCCCCTGCGTGACCCGACGCTCTGCCAGGTTGCCGCTGTCTGCAGCTCAGCCAGTCGAAGGTGGTCCCCAAACCCTCTTTCCCGTCGGTCTTTTCCAGGTCCGCTATGTGTCTGACTTCTTCAAGCACCGTCCCCCGCGGCAGTGCAACGAGAAAGACCCGGAGCGCAAGCCCAGCTTGCCGCTCACCATGAGCGACCCCGACCGCAATCACTACAGCTACCGGGGCGCCCCATGAGCTGTGCGTGGGCCACGCGTGCCGGACTGCAGACCTGCCCCTCGCCGCGCTCCGCACCGCTCCTGGCGCGGGGGACAGGGACGCTGGCTCTGTATTAACCGTTGGCTCCACAGCTCCGGTGCCTCTCGCTGCCGCAGGTACCTGCAGGACAGCCCTGTCCATCCCCGCTCCCGCTGCGCCACGGCTCCTGGCTCCCCATACCTGCGGTGCCTCTGTGCTTGCCGGTGCCCGGTGATCCCAGCGCCCTGCCCGCGGGAAGGGGAGGTCCTCGATCCTCTGTGCATCTGAGTCACGCTCCAAGGCTGCCGTCCCAGCCCTCCACGTGAAGGGAGGGAGGGGAGGGTGGCACGTGGGGGTGGATTTATTGGGCTGGCAAACTGTGCCGAGCGAAGAGCAAACTCGTCAGGAAGTCTGAGGTTGCCTGTGCTGAGTGTGTGTTATCCCTGTCAAATTATCCAGCCTTATGAGTACAAATCCTCACAAGCACAGGGGGAGGAGGACAGCTGCTGGGCTAGCAATACTTTTTTGGAAAGGATTAAAGCAATCCAGAGCTCTTCTCTGTTCCCTGATTACCTTTAAAAGCAGTCCTGGCTGCCAGCAGCTGGTGTGAGCCAAGGGAGCATGGGCAGGCTTTTCTTCGGTGGTGCCTGATGCCGCAGTGCTGGAAGCGAGGGCTTCTTGCGCCCTGCCTGCTTCATGCCTGGCTTGGGGCGAGGGGGATGCTTGAGCCTTTGTCTCTCCTGCAGCTTCAGCTGATGCTTTGGGGGGGGCGGGGAGGGTAGGGGGAAGGGGAGAAGCTTTCTGTGGTAAAGGAAAAATAAATGGGAATGTGGAGCTGGGCACAGGACTCTGAACGCCCTGGGAAGGTGGGGAGTGGGCCACAGAGCAGTCCCATTGCTGACGCGCAGCTGCCTCCAGCACTGGAGTGCTGTGGGCCTCTTTTTAAACTACATGCATTTTCATTATGATGTGTTTTATAAAAATGTGTTTTTTAAATTAGATCATCCTTAAAGAATGTCTGTGTCAGGCCTGTTCTCTTACTCCATGGATGCTCCTGGCCTTGGAGTGGATGGCCTTAAGCATTTAGGGTTTCCTTTTCCAAGGGAAAGGGGTCTGAAGCCCCTTCCTAGCAGGGAGGTTTGCTGGGGGGGGCTGTCAGGGCTGCTGAACCCCTTTCCCGACTGTGCTGGAAAAGCTGGGCTCAACCAGGGCTGATGGGAGCAGCATCCTCCCATGGGAGGGAGCCCCGGCAGAGGTAGAACTGGCTGGGTACTCCTCACCCACACTGCCTGTGAAATATTGCCTTCGAGAGGCAAGAAGAACTGTGGCCAGCACAGGGTCCCGGCTGGGTCCCATCCCAGCGCTGCCTTCACCCTGACCCCGGGAGCCTCCCGAGCTCCCCGGCACCACAGCCGGCCTCTGCGAGGGGGAAGGGAAGGCGGGGAGAAGCTCTCGGAAAAAGTGACGTTTTGTGCCTGCAGCTCCCTTGGCTGCTCTGGCAGCCAGAGCCGAGGGAAGGCAGGGCGGTGAGGGAGCCTTGGCACGGCCGCCCCACGTCCCTCCCGCCGCGGGAAGGGCTGCAGCGGGGACAGGCAGTGGCCCTGGGCTGGGGGGCACGGGGCCCTCTGTCCTGCTGGGGAGCGATGCGGGGGGCACTGGGAGGCAGCACTCCGGTAGGGCAAGGCTGGACCAGGCTCAAGGGTCAGCCGGGGCTGTCTGCTCCAACACGTCGCCTACGGTGTCAGCAACAGCCCTGCCCAGTTCTGGGGTCTGGGTCAAGATGGGGGCATCCCAGCTCTGCCCACGGTGCTCAGGGCCTCTTGGGTCCTGCCACGTCCCTGACGTGGCACAGGGAACCCCGGCTGGACCCCCGGAGTCCCGGCTGCTGTAAGCTCCCTCCACCTGGGCACATCCCGGGCTCTGCAGGGTACCAAGGCCGAGGGGCCAGGAGCACCCAGGGTCACCCCAGTCCCTCGGGGGACAGGATGGCCAGTCCTGGGGTTGGCTCTGCCTCCAGAGCCTCTTGCCTGCCCTTGGTCAGTGCAGCCCGGTCTGTCCTGGCCAGGAACAGCAGGCACCCTGCATGCCCCGGGCTTGCTGCGTGGTGTGAATGTGCTTACGCAGTGTGGGTTACTCCAGTCTAGACAAGCCCTGACCAAAAATACCTTCCCTGTGCAGAGGGAACTCCCTCACTACACGCCGCTTTTCTGTTTTCCTTTGAGAGCTTTCTTCCTGCAAGCCCTTCCCTGGTCCCCCAGCAGGGTCCTTCCCCCTGTCCCAGCCCTCTGGGCTGGTTGTTTTAATATCTGATGGTGTAAAACAAAGCTGGTGGGAAGTGCCAGGGCAGGGCGTCTCTGCCGCAGAGTTTGCAAACAAAGGTCTGTAAAGGAGCAGCAGCTCCTGGAGTCGGGGGCAGCGAGGCACAGCCCAGGTTTGGGAGCTTGTCTGCTCGGTTTTCCTCTGGCCGGGCTGCGGTGCCCAGCAGCTGCCCCAGTTCCTGGCATTGCCTCGACAGCTCCTCTGTGCAGCCAGGAACGTGCCTGCTCCCTTCCCTTGAGATCCAATTTCGCCCCTTGGATGCATCTCTGGAAAAACCAGCTGGGCCACAATGCTGCAGTGTGCGGCTCCGAAGGGCAGGGCAGCCTGGTGCGTGGCGGGGAGCGCTGCTGCTCCTTCCCAAGGTGGACGAGGCTGCCTGTCTGCTCACAGCCGTGCCCCTGTGCAGGAAAGGGGCTGAGACCTGACCAAATTCATGGCATGACAAGCCATGAGTAACCTGCAGTTGGAGGGAGCTCCCAAGCTGTGTCTGGACACAGCGAGGGGCT
Organism: Gymnogyps californianus; assembly: GCF_018139145.2. Classification (NCBI taxonomy): domain Eukaryota; kingdom Metazoa; phylum Chordata; class Aves; order Accipitriformes; family Cathartidae; genus Gymnogyps; species Gymnogyps californianus. Next base: position 274,502 of record NC_059494.1, on the reverse strand, counting down.
GTGAGCTGCAGCCAGCCCCTGCCCCGTGTGTGCTCCCTGGCCCCTTTCTGGAAGGATGGGGGATGCTGGCAGGGAGCTGCCTGTGTGCCGGCTCCTTGGCCCCACGGACGCCAGCAGGGCACTGGGGAAAGCGAAGCAGGTCCGGTTTCTGCTGCAAAGTCTGCAGTCCCTCCCGCCTTCACTAGCCCTGGTCATGGCTGAACGCCGTGGCGTGCTGCCAGCGCTGCTCCAGCTCCGGGCCAGACCCCGCTGCTGGCGAGGGTGCTGCCTCGAGTCCCCTGGTCCGAGCACCGGGAGGGTCTGGGCCGGGCTCGCTGTGCTCCTGGCATAGCAAGGCTGCTACTGCTCTTGGGAGCTGAGGGTGGGGGAGCAGGGTCTAGTGGTGGGGTAAAGTGCCCCCCACCAGCCTGTGTGCCTCGCTTTCCCCCTTTGAGGTTTGAGTTTGTACCAAGCCCCGTGGCTCAGAGCTGGTAAGAGCTCCGTGCATCCTGCTTTGGTGGATCCCAGGCAGCCCCTCTCGCATTTGGGGTGAGTGGTGGCCCTGGGCATTGTGCCGGCTTGTGACTGGGGTGTCCAAACCCCTTTGCAGTGGGTGACTCAGGAGTTAGGGATCCAGTCCTGGTTGTGCTGGGGCAGATTCAGCGGCAGGCTGAAGCCAAGCAGCGTTGGCCCGCAAGGCATTGCTGGGACCTGCTCTCTGAGAGCTGTCCTGTTCCCCAGCGTCAGCAGCTCCACGCACCAAGCGCTCAGCCAAGACGCCTCCTTTCCAAAATAAGCTGCTGCTGGCAGCGCTCAGCCAGGCTCTGGCTTCCAGCCCCGCTCCGGAGGGGGCCCTGGGCTGCCTCCCCCAACCTGTGCCTCCTGGCTGCCTCCCGCCTTGCCACGCAGCATCCTCCCTCTCCTCTCCTCTCCCTGGCACCTGGGACTCCTCCTGCCGATTCAACGGGCTTCGGCTGGGTTCGTCTGCCCTGGCCCCGTCCCCAGGTTGCCTCCTGCTCTTGGCTTCTCTCCCCAGCTGACTGGGGCAAGAGGCAGGCGAAGGGGCTGAGCTTCCCGGTGCCCGCAGCGCGCTTCCAGGAGCGGGCCGAGGCCTCGCCAGGAAGGATGTTACTCATCCCCTAAACATCCCCTTCCCTGGCCGGCAGCCACGGGAGGAGGCTGCCACCAGATGAGCCTGCGGCTGGGGGGGCGGGAGGTGGCCCCTGCTCAGGGACCGCCCCGGGAGGGGGGCCGATGCCTGCGGGGGGAGCAGGTCGCACCTTCGCGTGGGGATGCTTGCAGCTCCCTGCCCGAGCGCAGCCTGCGAGGAAGCGGCGCGGGGGGGGGGGGGGCCGCCACGCCGCGTGGGCCTCTTCTCCTCAGCGTGGCGAGGGCAAAGCCGGGGTGTCCGGGCCAGGACGCCCAGGCCGTGGCCCCTGGAGGCGGGAGTGCTGCCCAGCACGGCCCTCGGGGGCTGCGGGGGCCCAGAGCGGTTGCGAGTGAGCGGCTGGTGCCCGGACGGGGCTCCCGGAGCGGCCCCCGCCCCCGGCGTCAGCCCCCGCCTTCCCCCGGGCGCCGGCACCGTCCCACCGCGCCGCCGGGCAGCGGGTGCCGCGGCCCGCCGCACGCTCCCGCGCCGGGTCAGAGCTGCCGGGCGGGGCTCTGGGCGGCGGGGGCGGCGGGCGGCGCCGGGCAGCGCCGGGGCGCGGCGGCCGGCGGCAGAGGGCAGCAAGAGCCCGGCGGAGCCGCGGCGCCGCTGGAGCGGGGCCGGGACGCGCGGGGCCGCCCCGGCAGCCCCGGCCCTTCCGCCGCCCCGGCCGCCGCCGGTGCCCGCCGAGCCCGCTCCTCTCGCGGGTGCTCCGCTGGCGCAGCCCCGGCGTAGGGCTGCCGGGCCCCTGGGGGGCACGGCCGGCGGAGCCCCCAGTCCCCGGCAGCACGGCGGGGCCGCCGCCCCCGCCCCGATGTCCCCCGCGCCCTCCCCGCGCTGCCCGGCCCGGCCCGGCCCGCCGGGACCCTGCGCGGAGCCCGGGTGCTCCCTCCAGCCTGTCTTCTCCTTCTCCTTCTCCTTCTCCTTCTCCTTCTCCTTCTCCTCCTTCTCCTTCTCCTCCTTCTCCTTCTCCTTCTCCCTCCTCTGATCCCATCAGTGCCGCCTCCCCCCACACCCTTTAATCGACGATTCCTATGAAATGTGCCCAGTGCCACAGACTCCTCTGATCTCAGTGAGTAAGGGAAGGAGGGGGGTAAAGAAGAAATTAAATAGCAAAAGAAGGAGGAAACGAGGAGGGGAAAGGCCTCCCATAGGAGGCTGGTAAATTATGCCTCTTTCTCATTAGAGCAGCCCGGCAAGAGCCTGTCCCAAGCCGGTGCCCTGTCCCGCTGGAGCGTGCAGGGTCACCCTGCTCTTGGTTCTGGCACCCGGGTTGGAGCTGGCTGGGGATGCCCCTCGGCAGAGCAAGCGGCTGGGGCAGCAGGCACCGCTGGGAGCCCTCCCCACTGCGTAACCCCGGCCCTGCTAGAGCCGCTCTGGCATGGAGGAGCTGGCAGCCAAGCCTGGAGAAGCAGCCAGAGGGTACAAGTAGCAGTTTGTTTTCTGCCGCTTGCCAGGAGCCGCGCGGAGATGCGGCGCTGCCAGGGACGTGCTCTCTGGAAGCATGGGGCTGCCAAATGCCAGCCCTGCCACGGGATGGCTGGCCTTTCCCCACCGGCCCTGGCTCTTGCTCAGGGGAAGGCCTCACCGGCACGACGGCGGATGAGGTGGGTATTCCTGGGGTCCTTTCCTTTCCCACTCCTACCATGACGTTCCCACCAAACCAGAGTTGCACTGCGAGGCCACTGGGGGCTGCAGGTCCCTCTCCATTATGGCAGGGATCACCCTGCTGCCAGCATGTCTCTGCCTCTCGGAGCTGCTGCGTGAGAGCTGGCTGCTGGACAAGAAATGACCCACACGGCGCGAGCAGGTCTGTCCCTGCCAAGCCTGCGCCTCTCCCTCGCCTGCTCTGCCTCTGCGCGGGATGGACGGTGCGGGCAGCCGGTGGTGACGGATGGTGCTGTCAGAGCCCCGGCACCTGGGCCTGGGACAGGACAGAGGGGCTGCCGCTGCCCGGCTGGGAGCGGGCAAGGACAAGAGAGACCGCAGGGGCAGGGCAGGGGGATCTGCCGGTGGCTTCGTTGCCTTCCTCGTCAGTCCTGCAGTGGCGTTTGCCCAGCTCTGCCGCCATCATGCCCCCACGTTGGGGAATGGTGCAGCTGGGGGGGAGCCCAGTTCCCCCTGTGACAGCCCAGCGCTGCCTCGAGCACATCGTTCCCCCAGCACACAGGGGCACGAGCCTGTCCCCGGTCCCACGCCCTGGCACGCCTGAGGGCTCCCCGAGCATGGCACAGCATGCGGGGTCTGCCGCAGCCAGGGGAGAGGGACTCGAGGGGGCTGCGAGAAGGGGCCGCCTGAGAGCAAGGGCACCAGGGTCCTGCCGGGGGCCGCTCGTCGGGGTCTCTGTTCTCCTCTGCTCCTTCGGCCTCTCTCACCCAGCCAGCCCCTCGCGCCCCTCTCAGCCCCCTCGGCCCCGTGGGGTGATGCTGGGAAGTGGCAGGGCAGAGGGGACGGGGTTCCCAGGCAGGGGAGGGGGCTTGGGGCAGAGATGGCGCCTCAGTCCAGCCCTCAACTGTTTTTTTTTTTGTTACTTTAATATTTTTCCCTTTTACACTCTTGCTGCCTTAACATGACCTTGGCCAAATTATTTCCCCTCCCTTTGAGATTTATGGCCCTCTTCCAGAAATTATCTGTTCCATCTACGAAAATAGACGTTGTGCTGTTATTACATTTTAAAATATAATAAGGGCTGGGAGACTGCTCTTCTGCCGCTTTTCCTCCCCGGCCACCCTCCCTCCACAGAGCACAAACCCCACAGGTCGCTGGTGCGGGGCCAAGAGTGGGTGCAGCAAGGGGGGGGGCATCCCCAGCCCTTTCCAACTCCAGAGAGGGGGGGTCTCCCTCCCTGGCTCCCCTCAGCGGAGCTGGGGTAACGGGAGATCTCCCATCTGAGACAGCAGCTGCTCTCAGAAAATGCTGGGACTGCCGGGGGACAGACGGGGTGAAACGGGCTGGCCTTCCCACGGGGGGACTGGGGGTGGTCCCTGGCTCTGTGAAGCCAGCAGGACTCGGCTCATGGCTGGAAAATCCTGCTCACAGCCCGAGGGGACAGCGTAGCCCATCGCTCTGGGACTCCTGAGCCCTCCGGGCACGTGCAGGGTGGCCTTTGCACAGTCACGCTCTATTTCAGTGGTTTTGTTGAGGTTATTATTATTGTTCTTTTCTACCAGGGCCTGGAGGCGAGTTGTCGTCCCCGAGGACGGGCTCTCCTTCCCCTGCTGCGTACCCCGCCAGCGCTGCCCCGCGGCGCGTTAGGAACCGGCGTGAGCGGCCACGCGCTCCGGTGCAATGGTGATGGGGAGCAGAGGCAAAGGCAAGTTCAAACCCACCTCCCCAGCCCCGTCTCAGCCGGAGGGGGTCTGGGATCACGGGGGTGTCCCGGAGATGCCAAATGGCTGCAAATAAACCAAACGTGAAAATCAGATCAAACTTGGACGTTTCGGTTGTTGCTTTTCCTCCCCATCGCCCCGTTTGTTTCCTGACTTGTGCATGCGCGTGTTTATGTGTGCAGCTGTGTACGTTTTGGGATAATTCACTTTCTGTTGGATTTTCCCCCTCCTGTTGTAAATGCAGAGCCTTGTGCTGTCTCCACTCTAGGCAATCCGCAGAGGTGAGCCCTTAAACACGGTCCCCCTTGGGCGCAGGAAGGCTGTGCAGATGCCACACTCAGGTGGTTTAAGGGGTGCATTTAACAGCAAATTTTAACTCTGCAGGATGTCCAGAGCTGATGTCTCTCTGGACAAACACCATCTGGGCAAAGGAAAAGGGGCTGGGGAAGCGTCTGGGTTTGCTTTTCATTCTGCTCAGAGGAGTCACTTTGATCATCCTGGAAAGCCTGTGGCTGTGCGCTCTGGTGTAAGGATGGGTCTGTCCCACGGGCCGATGGCGTCGCTGCCTTCCCGAACGGCGACGGGACCAAGAGGACAGAGCCGTGGTGGGGAGGAAAGGGGCTGAGCCTGTTCGTGGATTAAGGTTAAACAGGAGGAGAGGCTGACCCCTCACAGCTGCTGCTCTTCAAATGTTTTATTTCCTGCTCTGTGTAAGCCCGGATTGACCTGCAGGCAGCAGAAAATGTCGAACAACAAACGATCCCCCTGAAAGGAGAAAAACACCAGAAAACCCACGAGAAAAACCCAGTGGGTTGTCTGGACCCCAGCCTGCTGGCTGGAAACACGGGGGGCTCTGGGGAGGAGGGTGGGCAGCACTGGATGGGGGCACTGGGGCTGGTGTAGGGCAAGTGGGCTGGCAACGTGGGGGTCCCTTTCTCCAGCTCAAGTATCCACCCATGCTCGAGTTTTCCCAAGGGCAACGGGCCTCCCGGAGCAGCATCCTGCGTGGCTGCCGGGGCTGCCAGAGCTGCCTTGTGGGGCGGGCAACGGCAGGGAGCTGGGGCCGGGGTGCTGGCAGAGCCACCTCTGGGCCCGGTGGGTGCCAGACTGCTTTGCTGGCGGGCGGGGGGATGCGTGGGGGTCCCTAAAGGGGAGTGGGAAGGGGGCTCACGGGGCCGTGGGAGAGGGCCGGACCCAGGACCCCTTCCCAGGCCGGCACCTGAGCTGAGGGAGGAGAGGGATGCTGCCGCTCCCCGCCATCACACGACGCAGGGAATGCTCGGTGAGCCGAGACCTGCAGCCCCAGGGGAGGATTTCGGGTTTCGTTTCCTTTTCTTGATTAAAAAAAAAAAGGGACGCGCACACGCACACACACACACACACACACGACTTCTTGTGTTTAGCGTTTATTAGAAAAAAGCCCCAAAACCAGAGCGCTGCCTGACCGGGAAGGGGTGGCGGCAGGGCCGGCGGCGCAAACCTCACGGCTCCGGTTTGCGGGCGAACCTGCGGTGCCGGGGGGGGGGGGCGGGGGGCTGTCCCCCCGCGGGGCTGGGAAGGGGCCGTGCCCCGCCGGCCGGGGGTCCCGCGGGGGCGGCCCGGGGGTGCAGCCCCCGCCGCGGCCCGGCCCGCCGCTCCCCGCCCGGCACCGCACGGGTTAACCGCCGCTCCCCGCCCGCGCCGCCTCTTCTTTGGCTGCTCGGCCTTCCCCAGATTGACACCTTCCGCGGCGGCCGGCCCGGCTGGCCAATGGGAAGGCGGCTCCGCGCGCCCCACGTGGGGGCGGGCCGCTCCCGCGGCGCTCCCATTGGCTGGCGGCCGGGGCGATTGCCCGCACGGGCCAGGCCCCACGTGGAGCTGGCGCTGGCGCTCGTTCATTGATCGCGCTCCGCAGAGCGGCTGCCGCGGCGGGGGCGCCGGCCCGGCCGGGCGGGGCGGGGCGGGGCGGGGCGGGGCCGCCGGCCCGGTGCGGCTCGGCTCGGCTCGGCCCGGCTCGGCTCGGCTCGGCTCGGCCCGGCCCGCCACAGGGGCGTGCGCCCGGGCCCGCAGCCAGCATCGCGGTGAGTCGAGTCCCGTCCCGTCCCGGTCCGCTCTCCGCCGCGCCGGTCCGGGCCCGCTCGGGGACTCCCGCCGGGCGGGGTCCGGCCCCGCTCGGGGCTGGGGGGGGCGGCGGCGAGGCCGGTCCCTCCCCACGGCCGTACCTGCTGCGGGCGGCGGCGGGGCCATTGTCTGCGCGGCGCGGGGGGCGGGGGGGTGCGGGCCTGGGCCGTGCCCGCGGCGGGGCCGGGGGGTGGCGGAGCCCGCGCACGGGGCGGGGAGCCGGCGGGGGGGGTGTGTGTGTGTGTGTCCTGCGGCGGGCGGGTCCCGCCGCGCCCGGAAGGAGCTCCGGGGCCCCCCCGTCCCCGCGGGGATGCGGAGCGGCTCGGCTGGGGCGCGCGGTGTGGGGGTCCCGGGTCCCGGCGGCCGCGGGGGAGCTGCGGGCGGGGCCGGGTCCCCGGGGCTCTGCCCTGCTCCGCTGTGGCTCCCGCAGGGCCCCGCGCCCCGGCCAGCCGCGTGAGCCGGCAGTGCCGGGCAGTGACTCCCCGTCTGTCTCCCAGGGCCCGATCCGGAGCTGGGACGTGTCCTCAGGCCCCCATCCTGAGCCTGCAGCGGGGCCCGGAGCGGCGAGAGGGATCCCGGGCCTGTCCGGTGCCAAAGATGTTCCCGCAGAACCGGCCCTCGGTGAGCGCGTGGCTTGGCCTCGTCCCCTCTGGCCCACGGGCGAGCACATGGTGCTGTGGTGGCCGCGCTGGCCTGGCCCTTGGCACGGCCCCGCGCCCCTAAGCCGGGCTCGCCGCCTGCCTCGCCGTGCGGGGGGCGGGAGGTGTCGGCCTTGGCCTGGAAAGTTGTTCCAACGGCACGCAGCACGCTCAGGAGCAGTGGTGTGGCTCTTCCCAAACCTGGCTCAGCCCCAGGGCTGCGGGGATTTGGGTTTTATGACATGCTGGAAGCTGGGTCGCGGTCAGGGCGTGACCGTGGGACTGGTGACGAGCCGGCGGGAAGCTCTGCTGTGTGGTACGCGGGCGAGGACGGACCCCCGGGGCCGAGGCTGGGCGGGAGGGCCGGGGGGCTGCACGCTCTGCGCGCATGGGCTGCACGCTCTGTGCCACCCGTCGTGGTTGTTAATCCTCCTCTTCTGGCTCAGTGGCTGAACCGGTGCTGAAAAGGTGGAGAACGATTGCCCTTGGTGCCCGGCTGTAAGCAGTTTCCTCTGCGGTAGCTCTTTCTGCCGCCTCCTCCGTGTGCTGCTCTCCCAGACGTGCCCGTAGCCTCTTCCCTGGGTGCAGGAAACCCCCAGGGCACTCGCGAGCCTTGCTGGGTCAGCAGCAATGACCCTGGGGGTCCCCTCCTCTGCCTAGGCCCATCTCCAGGCACCCTCCGCTGCCTCGGGAGCCGCTGTCGCTGCCAGTGCCATCCCCAGCACCCCCCAGTCCCTCAAGCTGACTTACCCGGAGACCTTGGACCGCATCAAGGAGGAATTCCAGTTCCTGCAGAACCAATACCACAGGTGAGAAGCTGCCAGAGCTCGCGTGCCAGCAAGGCGCTGGGCACTTAACTGGCGCTGGCGAGAGGCAGGCTCCCCCTCGGCACTGGGCATCAGTGCGGGCTGGCGGGAAGCGCCGTCCCATGCTGCTGCGGGCACTGGTCCATCTGGAGGTCGGCTGTGCCAAGCACCACCTTGGTAGCCTGAAATGACGCTGTTTGAGGGGGAAGCTCGCCCTCCTCCTGCCAAAAGCCCCAGGATGAGGGTGCTGGCTTCCAGGGCCTGGCTTCTGGGCTGAGCTGGAGCCGCCACTTAGCAGAGCTGGAGTCCCCCTGATCCCCCCTGCTGCTGGCCAGGATCACCTCCCCTTCCCCGCACGGTGCTGGGCAGAGCAAGGTTTGAAATGCAGCTCGGCTTTGCAGCTCGCTCCATTTGGGAAGCAGATGCTGGGGAGGGGGTTAAAACTCCGTGCACATTGCTCCCTGACACCGGATCCCTTTGCTGTCCTCCTCTTTATCAGCCCCTTCCCACCCTCTTTCAGGTGATTTTCTTGGCTTGTGCTGGGAGATGGGATTGAATCTGAGAGCAGGAGGCTGAAGCACGTGGTGCGCTGGGAGGGCTTGTGCTCTGTCCAGCCCAGGAGATCTTGTCTCTGGGGGGACCAGGGGGTCTCTCCCTCTCCCTCCCTCCCTCCCTCCTTCCCTCTCTCTTTCTTCTCTATATTTTTACAGCTTGAAGTTAGAATGTGAAAAGCTGGCAACAGAAAAAACAGAAATCCAGCGTCATTATGTCATGGTTAGTGAGCTCCACCTGAAAGGAGGAGGGCGGCGGGGGGTGTCTTTTCTGAACCATCAAAGGACACACAGCCCTGGGATGCTTTGGCTTCCCCTTGCGTTTGGGTTGTGTGGCCAGGTGCTGAGATCTGGTTCCTGTGGCTGTTACTGTCTGTTTTTCCCCCAAAACGAGCCGTGGTGTTTGAGCAGGGCTTGCTGTCGCAGCTTGTGGTGGCGAAGCCACTCCCGTGCGGGTTGTCTCTTTTCCCACCGGCAGCGAGTGGGAGCCCTGGGAGGACCGTGTCCGTTCTGCGGTCGGTGGCCGTGTGCTGGAGAGACCTCTGCTCCCGGGAGAGGAGCTGGGGACCGTGTTCTCTGCCTGGCCTGGCCACAGCATGGGCGTTTGTGGCCGGGCTGACCCCACACGCCAGCGCCGGAGAGGACTTTCTGGTTGCGAGTGCCCCTTGGCTCCGCAGCCGTGCTGATGCTGCCTTCTCTCCCTCGCAGTACTACGAGATGTCCTACGGCCTGAACATCGAGATGCACAAACAGGTGAGTCTGGGTGGGACGGGAGCATTGTCCCAGCTCCCCTGTCCCTGCTCCCCGTCCCCGCCTTGCCGTCTGGGCCCTTCGGGGTCATCCCTTCCCACGGAAAGCGTGGGATGTCACTCCCTGCTGTCGCCCAGGGAGGGCTGTGCTTGTGGGGGATGTGCTCCCTTCTCTGTGCTTTGGGAGCTCTGTGCTGCTCTGCGTCATGGCCTTCGTCTGTCTCCTCAGCTCTCTGCACACGCGTGTGCACTCCGGTGTGAGCTGCCGTTTGCTTGCTGCGTTCAGGGTGCGCGTTCCTGGCTGGGTCGCGATGTGCTTGTTGCAGTGGGGAGAGAGCAGCGGTGGAGGACTTGTGCTTGCACGGCCGCTCACGCCAGTTGTAAGCAGCCGCTTGGGGACTGTCGTGGAGGAGACTGGCTCCCGCAGGGCAAGGGGTGCTGCAGCGTCACGGCAGGGTGACGGGCAGGGTGACGAGCTCTGGCTCGCTGCCTTTGCGACTGTCCGGTGCCAGCTGGCCCTGGGGGCAGCTCGCCTCGGGGCCGGGGCCGAGGAGCATCCTGAGGTGGGAAGGAGGGGGCTGGGGCGTGGGTGCAGGGTGGGCTCCCCGAAGGCTCGGGGCTGCACATTCCCCCTTGCTGCCTCCCCATCCCTCCCTCCCTCCCTCCCTTCCTCCCGCTGTGCCGCGCTCCGGGTCACCAGCTGCTCTGAGACAGAAGGTTTCTTCTCATCTATTTTTAAAGAGGCTGCGGAGGAGCCTGGTGAGGCGTGCTGCAGCCACAGCCTCCTTCCTTCCCGCCCCGCCGCCGCCAACTGTTGCGCGGGAGCCGGCTCGGGCGGGCGGCACGGGGGTGCCGGCCCCCGGCCCCCCGGCACAGGGCAGGCTGACGGCCGCTCTCGCCAGCTCTGCGCTCGCCGGGTGGGTGTTTCTGCCGCTCTCCTCATTTCCCGCGGCGCGCCCGTGCCGCCATCCCCGCCGTGCCAAGCCGGCCGAGAAGGAGGCGTGAAGCTGCCCTTGCGAGGGGCGATGCCGAGGGTCCGCCCGGCAGACCTCCCCGGCTCTCCCCCAGCCCTCGCAGGCCTGTGTTTTCTGCCAGTCCCAGGTGCCGCTGGCTGCCCGCCAGCGAGCTGTCTGCACTTTTAACAAGGGCCCGTAAGTCTGCTCTGACAGCCAGCGGCCATTGTGTGAAAAATGGGAACTGCCTGCGTGGGAGCCGTGGGTTATCGCTGCTGTGGGGAGGTCGGGTTGCTGTCTCTCCTCCCCTTCCCCCAAATCCAGCGCTGCTCGTGGGCATGGGCAGGGGTCCTGAGCGCTCTTGGCTGCCCCGGGAGCCCCGAAGAAGCACTTGCCCCGTGGCTGCTGGCGAAGGCAGGGTAGTGCCGTGGTGCGGTGCTGCCTCCATCCTCGCTGTGCCTGGCTGAGCATCCCCCAGAGGCTCCCCGGGCGCCCAGCTCCCGCGGTGCTGGCGTCTGCAGCTTTGGCACCGGCAAGGGCCGAGGCGCGGGGAGGTTTTGCCCTGGGTTTGTCTGGAGGGAAATGGGGCTGGGGGCTGGGGGGCTGGCTGTGGTGGTGCAGCTCTCCAGGCAGCCACAGGCTCGGCAGGGGAGGCTCAAGACAGGAACGAGCAGGAGACGTTAATTTTTTATTGTTGTTTTGTTTTTGGCATGGAAGGGGCCTGTAGCTTTTTATAAAACCACCTCCCCGAATCTGCCTGGCCTTGGACTTGCTCACCGTGAGCCAGAGGGGAGGTGACGGTGCTGGTGGCTGGGGGGGCTGCAAACAGCATCATCATTTTTCATGCTGAGAGCGTTAAAGTGCCAGTAAATTGCACATTAACGAGTGCGAGTGAATTGGAGGCAGCTCTCCCCAAGGAGCTGCTGCCCATCAGTGCATTAGGGAAGAGAATCCATCACTGCTGGCCCCGGGAGACAGCTAAATCCTTCCCAGAACTGCCGGCTGCCAAATCTCCTTGCTCCCCCCCGCCTTCCTTTCTTTTCTTTCTCTTTTTTCCTGCCTCGGAAGGGGAAGCGAGGGCGGGTGCCGGATTGTTTCTGCTCTCTGCGGGTCTGGCAAAAACGAGTCGGTGGCCGCTCTGGAGGGGAGCATGGGGTGTCCCTGGGTCTGTGTCCCCACACCGACCGGGCAGCGCTGTGGCCCTCCGCCCTGGCACTGCGGTGCCTGCGCCAGCCGGGCATGGGAGACGTGCCCAAGGTCCCGGCGGGGAGATCGTGGGGTCAGCTCCATCCCTGGCTGTTGGGGTGCTTCAGCCTCTGGTCTCCTCCTGGGGCTGACAAGAGGGTCTGGGTTCGACCCCCTCCTCTCAGCCCCAAGCGTCTCCGTAACGCTTTCATCCTCCACACTGGGGTGGGCAGGGAGCTCCTCGGAGCTTGGGACAGCACATTACCTGGAGCCCCCATGCCTGGGGCATCCCCCGCCTGTCCAGGAGCGGAGGACCGCCTGGGTTTAGGGAGAGCTGCTGATCTCTGCCCCGTCTCCAGTGCTGGGGTGGGGTCCCCAGCTCTGCGTGACAAAGAGCAGCGTGGACGTCTCCGCTGTTGCCTCGAGCAGTGTCTGCTCTCCCGACTGTCACCCGCTGGTGCTTGGGGCAGGGGCCTGACCCCGCAGCCCCTGGGGGTTCTCCCCAGGGACGCGTCTGTGGGGCCGGGGATGGCTTAATGTCTGTGCTCTCCCCTAGCTCGGGATGTGCAGCATGGGGCCGGTGGGGGCCCTGCCCTGGCTGTGGGGTGCGATGGGAGCATGGCACGGCACGCCGCCGCTCCGCTCGCTCTCTGCGCGCTGCTCCCCCCGCTCTGCGCTCCTGATTGCCTGTGGCACTCAAGTGTTGCAGAAAAACAGCAGCTGTAAGGAGAGCACCTCTCCAGGGCTTCCTGCGGGCCAGGAGAGCAGCAATTAGCAGTCGTGGTGCCGGCAGGAGGCTGTGCGGAGGGCGGAGGGGAGCCTGCCGGGGCCCTGACCTGCGGGGCTGGGGGCTTGCTTGGGGATGGCCCCTGGTGGCGTGGGCCATCGGGCTCCATGTCCCTGGCAGGGAGGAGGCAGGAGCCATCCCAGAGCTCTCAGGGTGGGGACGGAGGATGCTGGGCTCGTGTTTTTGGAGGGGGGGGCGTTAGGAAGGAGAGCTTTCCTGGTCCCCACCGCGGTGTTTCTGCTCCTTGGTGCTGAGCAGCAGCTCTTGGGGCCAAGTGCCAGCACCCTGTGGCTGCTTGGGCGGCGATGGGGAGGGGGCGTCTGCCTGCCTGGGGAGCACCCTTGGCAGGAGGGGTCTCCTGCGGTGTTGGGGGCCGCTCGGCACGGGGGCAGCTCTGCCCCTTGCCCTGACGGGCACTGCCTCTCTTCTGCTGCCAGACGGAGATCGCGAAGCGGCTCAATGTGATCTGCGCCCAGCTCATCCCGTTCCTGTCTCAGGAGGTGGGTGAGCCCTCGGACCCCGACCGGGTGTGCAGAGCTCCTTCGGGGCACAGGGAGCGTCCCTGCTGGGGGACTCAGGCCCTGCACTTTGGGCTGGGCTGGGGGGGCTGGCTTTGCCCCATTCCCTGAAGAAACAAGACTGCCGCAGCCCTGCTCGCTGCAGGAGTCAGCGGGGGCATCGCCTGGTGCTGACGCGCTCTTCTCTCCACGCAGCACCAGCAGCAGGTGGTCCAGGCCGTGGAGCGTGCGAAGCAGGTGACTATGACCGACCTGAACGCGGCGATCGGGGTACGTCAACCCTCTGCCCACCCCTTCCCGCCACCCCCTGGCTGGGGGTGCTGGGCTCCCGCAGGCGATGGTGCCCCCCTGCTCCCACCATCCCCTGGGCTGGAGACCCGTCGTGCCCCGAGCACAGCGGGGTCGGCTGCAGCCCCCTGCCCCTAGTGCCTTCTCCCACCTGTGGCTGAGTCAGGCGGAGGAGAGGGGCAAGCCAGGCTGGTTTGGGGGGCTGCCAGCAGTACTCGGGGTGGAGGAGATGCAGCTGCTGCTGCAGCGGTGTCGAAGCAGGGTGCGGGGGTGATGGCTGGTGCGTGTCACTGTGTCCTGATGCCCTGTGGCCCGGGTGGAGGGGGGGGGTTGTCACCGTCCCCACACCTCGGCTGTTCCCTTGAGACCGCAGCAGTACAGTGGTACCGATACGCATAGGGTCCCCCATCCACCCCAGTAGCTCCTGTCGCGGGGTGGGAGGAGGCGGCGGGAGGGATGTGGTGGCCCCCACAGCTTGGCTGGGGGCACCCTGGGAGCGTGCCCTGCCCCTCCTCACCCAGCTCCCCGTCCCCTGGCTGACCCAGGGCTGCCGGTGGGGAGGAGCAGCCTCTTCCCCCCCCTGCCCGGCAGCCGTCCTGACGCGGCCCTTCGGCTCTGCTCTCTCCTCCTGCTCCTCTCCAGCACCAGCTCCAGACCCAGCACCTCTCGCACCACGCTCCTCCCATCCCGCTGACCCCCCACCCCTCTGGGATGCAGCCCACCGGCCTCGCCGGCATCAGCAGCGCCTCGGGGCTGCTGGCACTCTCGGGGGCGCTGGGAGCCCAGGCCCAGCTCCTCGCCAAAGATGACCGAGGAGTCCATGACACCGAGCCTAGGGGTGAGCGTGGGGGGACGGGAGGCAGGGGGGGGGGGGGGCAGGTCGGGTCTGGTGTGACCCTCCTGGCGGCAGGCAAACCTGGGAACGGGTGATGTTGGGCCCTGGGGCTGCCTCTGCTCCCCATGCCCTTCCCGCTCGGGCACTTCCCCAGGGTGGGGGCCAGGGCTGGGTGGGGGGTGGCTTGTCGGTGTCTCGGGGCTCCCGACCAGGCTGGTGGAGTGGGGGGCTTGCCGGCCATGAGGGGTTTGGGTGGGGAACGTCCCACACCGAGCAGCACCTCCTGGGAGGGCAGTGGGGTGTGCTGGGGGGTGGTGGTGGGGGTGTCATCCCTGGTGGGGGCCCAGGACCACCCTGCTGCTGTAGTGGTGGCCCGGCCCTGCCACGAGCACCCCAGCACCTGCGGGAGGAGCGGGCAGCTTTCCCGGGGGGCTCTCGGCGGTGGCACAGCGTGTCCCTCCTTCCCTTCTCCTGCTGCTGCGCCTCCGCGTTGCCACGGCGACAGAGCGAGACCCCGGCCCCGTAAGTGCCTTTTCCTTCTCTTGCACCATGTCCCTCCCGCTGCGCAGGCTCCGGCCGGGACCCTGGGAGCAGGCGGCCGCGTGGGGGACGGATCCTGCTCCCCGGCCGAGGCGTAGCCGTGTGGGTGGGTGCACTCCCCGCGAGGACCCCTTCCCCGCGTCACGTGGGCAAAACACGCCATCCCCCCAAGCAGCGTCCCCCTCCTCGCTCCTTCGGCAGGAGCTGAAGCACGAGCTGGCAGCACGGGGGGCTGCACTGGGGCCCTCCGTGCCCCAGGAGCCAGCCGCAGCCCCGTGTTGGTGCTGCCTGTCCTGGGAGTTGGGCACAGTGGCTCACGGCCCCTAATGCTGTGTCCCCCTGCCCCAGAGCTCCCTGGCACTGCCCAACGGGGACCGGGCACGAGCCATCTCCGAGTACCTGAGCAGCAGCAGCAAGAAGAGGAAGGTGGAGGAGAAGGACTTCGTTACGGACTACGTGAGCCTGGGGCTGGGGGGCTTGGGGCATCCCCATTTCCTCTTGCGGGGCGATGAGCAGAGCTGCCCGCGCCTCCGGCACTTCCCAGGCGGGAGCGAGGGCAGCCTCAGCCCCTTTGGCTCCGACCGTCCTCTGTGTTTCAGGGCAGCGACGCAGACAAAAGCGAAGACAACTTGGTGGTGGATGAGGTCAGTGTGCCGGGGGCTGGGGTCGGTGTGTTGCTGCCTGTCCCTCTCCCTGAGGCGGGGGCTAAAAGGCTGTTACAGGCAGAGGCGGGCAGCACGGGGAGGTGGCAGTGGGACCCCTGAGTCGTGCTCACCAGCCCTCGCTGATGGCAGCGATGAGCCCCAGGATCCAGGCTCCCAGCCTGGCCCTCGCTCGAGCTACCAGCTTGCCATGGCCCAGGACATCCCTGCGCTCCTGCCTGCTCTGCTGCCTGCTGATTTCCCTCCCCCCCCAGGACCCCTCTTCCCCGCACAGTGTCCACTCCTACTCGTCCCGGGAGAACGGGGTAGAGAAAGTCCCGCTGGGGAGGAAGGAGGCTGTACCACTCAGCCCGACCTCCATGGCCTCCTCGAGCAGCACGTCCCCATCTCGGAGCAAGGATGCGCCCATGGTACGTGCGTTGCGTGGGGCAGCTGGGGTGCTT
The DNA here is from genome assembly GCF_018139145.2 of Gymnogyps californianus. Taxonomy (NCBI): domain Eukaryota; kingdom Metazoa; phylum Chordata; class Aves; order Accipitriformes; family Cathartidae; genus Gymnogyps; species Gymnogyps californianus. The sequence continues at coordinate 258,992 of NC_059494.1, read as the reverse complement.
CGGTCAGGGGTTGTGCTTGGCGTCCCTGCTGCCTGGGTTCGACTGGCAGAGCTGCTGGACATGGGTCCACCTGCTTCCAAACCCATGGGGCGAAGGCAATGCTGGGGGGACAGGGAGGGCTCCTGCTCCATTAGATCCCCTCTCGTGTCCCATCCCACAGACCTTGCAGCGCTGGCTGGGCTGGGCTGTTGTCAGGGATGAGGAACAGGGACCAGCTTGCTGGGGGGGACCTGAGGAGACCCCCTGGCAGGGCGGCAGTGCAGCTGTCAGATCTCCCCGCTCTGTTCCTGGCAGGTGGAGAAGGCAGGGACGCCCAGCCTGAAGTCCAGCACCCCCACCTCCCAGGGCGATGCCGCGGCCCCGGGCTCCAGCGGTGCCCAGCAGTTTCGCCCCACTGCCGCCAAGGCCCCCGTGGACCCGCTGGGTGAGCTTGGACCCGCCGGGGCCTGGGTGGGTGGCTCTGAGTGCTGGTCCCGCCAGCCCCCGTGAGGACGGACCCTGCGCCCCGTCCCTTCATGCTGCCTCTCCCCCGACAGCCCTGGGCCTGAGGAACCCTCTGGGAGTGCAGAGCCCCTACTCAGCTGCCTTCGGCATAGCCCACCCCGCGGTTAACGGGGACATGGCCGGGACCGGCGCCTACGCCAGCCTCCACCTCATGTCCCCGCAGCTCAACGGGGCTGCGGCTGCCGTGGGAGCCGGCAGCTACGGGCGCTCCCCCCTGGTGCGTGAGCCTCTTCCCTGCGGGGCTGTGGGGGCCGTGGGGTGCGAGCTGCTCTCACCCGCTGTCCCCTCCAGGTGGGCTACGACCCGCACCCCCACATGCGCGTCCCAGGGCTGGCAGCCGGCATGCAAGTGGGGACTTCGGGGAAACCGTAAGTGGGGCCGCACTGGGCTGGGGGCTGCACTGGGGGCAGGGGGCAAGGTGTCCTGCAGGGCTTAAGCTGGGAGGCATGGGTGGGCCAGGGCGAGCAGGGGTGGGGAGCACTGCCCGGGGGGGGGCACCCGTTCCTGGGCAGCGGCAGGCTGTCGTGTGCCCAGCCAGGCTTCACCGGGTGCCACTCTGCTCACAGTTCCAACTCCAAACCATGCTGCCTGTGTCGAGCACACTGGGTCCGATGTGGCACCGGCCGCTCTCCATGCAAGATCCTTGGCTGGTTCTCACCGCTCTGTCCCTTTCCAGCGCCTACTCCTTCCACGTCAGCGCCGACGGGCAGATGCAGCCGGTGCCTTTCCCACCCGACGCCCTCATCGGCTCCGGCATCCCCCGCCACGCTCGGCAGCTCCACACCCTGACCCACGGCGAGGTGGTCTGCGCTGTCACCATCAGCAACTCCACGCGGCACGTCTACACCGGGGGCAAGGGCTGTGTGAAGGTGTGGGACGTGGGGCAGCCGGGCACCAAGACGGCCGTGGCTCAGCTGGACTGTTTGGTAAGGAGGGGCACGCCGCCACTCTGGCGTGACTTGTTTCCCTGTTTCCCTGCGCTGTGGTGAAGAGGGGGTCTGGGGTCCCTGTTGGGCATCTGAAAGCGATGATGTGCACCGAGGAGTCTCCATGTGTGTTTCTAAGCGGAGGCGCTGTGGGGCTGCTTGGGAGGGATGGTGGCTCCATGCTGCCAGCATGCTCCCCTGCGCTGCTCCGTCTTTTCTGAGTGTCCCAAGCTTTTGGGGGGTCTTTACACCCCCACCCCTTGGCACTGCTTTGTCTGACAGCACCTGCCCTAAGACAAGCCTTTGCCAGCGTCAACCCCCCACCCCCCCCCCCCCGGCCAGATACTTTGTACGGGCCAGAGTTGCAGGGGCTGAAGCATCACTCAGATTCAGCTCTGTCCTTCCTTCTGCTTTTGCTTGTGTGAGTCTGGCTGGAGGGAGAACTCCTATTTCTTTTAAAAATAAATGAAGTGGACTGTCAGACCACAGCAATTCACCAGAGCCAAGCTGGAGGCACAGCCATCACCTGAGAGTATTTTTAACCTGTGTTCTTTGAGATTTATTTTAAACGCACTGCTGGAATCGGAGTCCCTGTGCCTGCTTTGAACAGCCCAAACCCAAGTCCTCTCCCCGACTTGCTGGCCTTGGGGCCTGGGCAGCCTGACAAATGTTATTCCTGGACAGTGCTGGCCTTGAAGATACAGATGCATAAACAAGGAAATGACCGAGTCATGATAATTTCAAGCTGCATCAGAAATTCGGGAGCAGGGGAAAATGGTGTTTTAGTGCTCGGAGCTGTGGGCTGTTTCAGCCTTGTTGGAGCTGCTTCCCCGGCTGCCCCTCGTCTCCTCCAGGACCGGCCGTGTGTCAGGCAGCTGCTGGCAGGGGTGCTGTGGGGTGAGGGTGTCCCCAAGGCCGTTCATAGTGCAGTAACAAACTGAGGGGCTCCTGTGGGGGCTGGCTGGGGTGACTGCTCTGGGCATGGGATGGGGTGGGCTGCACAGCTGCCTCTGCCCCAGCCCTGCTGTCCCAGGAGGGCGGCTGGGGGTCTGCCCCACTGCTGCTGCTCCTGCCCTCAGGATGAGCTACTGGCCCTGGGATGACCAGGCAGTCTGGGATGGGTGCAGAAGGGCTGGAGGGGAAGGGGTTAACGGGGTCCTCCTTCCTGCACCCCAGAACCGCGACAACTACATCCGTTCCTGCAAGCTGCTGCCCGACGGCCGGAGCCTGATCGTGGGGGGGGAGGCCAGCACCCTCTCCATCTGGGACCTGGCGGCCCCCACGCCCCGCATCAAGGCCGAGCTCACCTCCTCTGCGCCCGCCTGCTACGCCCTGGCCATCAGCCCTGACGCCAAAGTCTGCTTCTCCTGCTGCAGTGACGGCAACATCGTGGTGTGGGACCTGCAGAACCAGACCCTGGTCAGGTGAGCCCGGGGCAGGGGGAGCGTGGGCAGGGCTGCTCGGGGCTCCTCAGGCCAGGGACCCCTTGGTCCTCTCCAGGGCGTCCCCACCCTGCCCCGCAGTCCAGCCCTGGCCATGGGACAGTCCCTGTCCTTGCAGCAGGGATCTCGTGCTCCTCACTGCTGGGTGCTGCCCCGGCCCACGCTCTGCACTGCAGGCGCTGGCAGTCCTCACAGCCGTGCCCTCGCCCTCTCCGTCGCCCTCTTTCCCAGGCAGTTTCAAGGCCACACGGATGGTGCCAGCTGCATCGACATCTCTAACGATGGCACCAAGCTGTGGACAGGGGGGCTGGACAACACGGTGCGGTGCTGGGACCTGCGGGAAGGGCGTCAGCTGCAGCAGCACGACTTCAGCTCCCAGGTAGGGGCTGGGGCGGCCGGGAGCACCACGGGGCCGGCCGGGACCTGCCGGGCCGCTGCCTAACCCTGTCTCTCTCCCCAGATCTTCTCCCTGGGGTACTGCCCGACAGGAGAGTGGCTGGCAGTGGGCATGGAGAGCAGCAACGTGGAGATCCTGCATGTCACCAAACCGGACAAGTATCAGCTGCACCTCCACGAGAGCTGCGTTCTCTCCCTCAAATTCGCCTCCTGTGGTAGGCACGCCTCTCCCGGCCCCCTGGCTCTGGAGCCTCGGGGATGTAGTCTCCTCTCCTGGCCACGTGTCCCAGGGCTTGTTGCACTGGGGGCAAGCACTGGCTCCAGTAGCCAGCCCGGTCCTGTGTGGATGCTAGTGGTATCCCTCAGAGAAGGGGCATCCGTCCCTCCTGGAGCAACACCCGCGGCTGCACTCTCAGCTGTTATCCCAGGACTCCCCTTTGTGTTCCTTAAAACAGCCTCTTGGCTAACGAGCATTGCCCCCTTGTCCCCACCTTGTGTTACACAACCTGGGCATGATTTGCTGCAGGAATCCAGCTGGTGGGCCTGGTTTGGTGACACAACGCTCCTCTTTGTCCCTTCTGTCCCTCCCACAGGGAAGTGGTTCGTGAGCACAGGGAAGGACAACCTGCTGAATGCCTGGCGGACGCCCTACGGAGCCAGCATCTTCCAGGTGTGGGGCGTACGCAGATGTTCCTCTGGGTGAGGGTGCCCAGAGCTGGGACTGCCCAGTACAACCCAACTGTAAATATATCTTAGCAATAATGAGGCCCATAAACAAACTCGTCCCTGCAGCATCCCTGGGCACAACTCGGGGCCCCAAGTCCCAAGGGGTGGGAGCGGGACCTTGCTCTGGGGCTGCTTCTTGCACTTACCCCCTGCCCTCCTCTCTCCAGTCAAAGGAAACCTCCTCCGTCCTCAGCTGCGATGTCTCCACAGATGACCAGTTCATCGTGACTGGCTCAGGAGACAAGAAAGCTACGGTTTACGAGGTCATTTACTGAGAGCGAGAGAGGTGCCAACTGCGGGGAGGGCCCATGCAGCGTGGACAGGCGGACATCCACGTGGACGGATGGGTTGACTCTACCTGCCCTGCTGCTGACTTCCCGAAGAACGTGCAGCCCGTGGCCAGGGCATCCGAGCCAGAGGAGAGCGGCAAGGGGTGGAGGTGGCCCTGGGACCACGGCCAGGCGTCATGCTGGGCTGGGAGGTGGCGGCTGCTGCTCGCGGTGAATTTCCTGGGGACTTTCTCCTTGTTTTGTTCTTTATTTGTTGGTTTGTTTCTAAATCTGGACTGGGGGAGTTGGGGGGGAGGGTCTGGTGGTGGTAGGGGTTTTGTTTCATTTTTTTGAGGATTTTTTTGTTTTTAACTTCTTGCTGTGGGGTTTGGGTTTTTTTGTTGTTAAGGCTCTGGGCCAGGCAGGGGAGGATGGGTGCTCTCCTCATCTCCCTCTGTGCCTCCTAGGGTGTATTTAATAATAAAAATAAACAAAAAAGCACAGCGGTGCCTTGTCCTGGGCAGCAGCCTCAGTGCTCTGTGGCTGTGGGATGGAGCCAGCTGAGGGTGGGTGAAAGCAGGGGAGCCGCAGCAGTAGCGTCATCCCCTTTGGCTGCCGCAGCTGGCCGCTCCTTTCCCTTTCCTGCATTGGGGCAGGTTTGCTGCCGCTCTCTGCTGCAGGCAGGGTGGTGAGGCCCGGCAGCAGGACGGCGCTGCCTGCCCTCTCTCCGCTCAGCCCTGCGTTGGTCCTGTGCGCAGCCGGAGCACTGCTGCCCACGAGGGGAAGGACGCGTGGCGGCTGTGCAGTGCCATCCCTGGAGCAGCCTCTGTTTCTGTGGGGTGTGGGGGAGAGGCCGGCGCTGGAGGAAGCGGTTTTTGAAGGAAATGAGATGTTTGCAGTTGGCGCTGGCTTATCGGTCTGGCTTCCCGCCAGAGCTGCTGTGGGGGAAGCAGGGCTGTTGCTGAGAGCCTTGGAGCACAGCCCGGTGGCAGCGGCCACGGCAAGGGCTGGCAGGGAAGCAGGGTGCCGCCGGCTGCGGTGTGGCGGCCGCGATGCACTCCTGCCCCGAGCCCGGCCCTGAGGCGCAGCTCGCCACATCCAGCCCAGAGCGGGGGCTGCGGCTGCAGCAGTGCCAGAGCAGGGGCTGCTGTGGCGGGCAGGCAGCCAGGGCAGGAGCGGCTCCGCCACGGTAGGAAAGGCCTCTCCAGCGCTGCTGGCTAAGGGAGGGTGGGGTCCTCTCCTGGACCCCCAGCTACACGAGCCCAGCTGGACAGCGCTGGCTGGGGAAGCCACAGCTGAGGTGACCCTCGCTCCGTACCCATGAGGGGGTGCAGGATGGGAGCAGCCCCTGCTTCTGTTCCTGCCTCCATGGCAGGGCCCCGGCACCCCAACTGCCACCGTGGGAGGGGGCTGAGCCCCCAGCTCCATGGGTGCAGGTGCCATTTCAGGGGATCTGGGGCTGGGGGTCAGCTCCCTGGGAACAGGTTTCCATTGGTCCTGCAGTGAGATCAGCCCCTGGCCTGCCACCAGACCAGCCACTCTTTTATTCCTTTTTATTAGTAAGGGATTGAAAACACAGTTAAATACATTTCTTTACTGATAATTTACAGCTGTTTCTGCAGCAGAAAATGGGTGCCATTAAATCAGTAGCAGTACTTCAGGAGCAACACTATCTCGGTCACTCTTGGCCTCGTTGTGCCGCCCCGCCAGCCCTCCAGCTCCCCGTGCCTCCAGCCCTGACGGGCAGACAGGCCCTAGGACGCACGGACCAGCCCCTGCCTGCTGCCCAGCTTGGGGGGACGCCTGGCCACGAGCGCTCACCTCCAGCGCTCTCCCCTTCACCTCTGCGACGCGTCGGGCAGGAACCAGGGCAGGGGAGCGGGGCCGGTGCCCTGGCCTTGCTTTGGCGCCTGAAAGGAGAGGAGGAGGAGGGAGAGCAGGGCTGCGGGAGGGCTGGCCCAGCACTGATGGATGAGGGATGGTGACGGACGGGGCTCAGTACACCACCTCGTACACTGTGGCCTTCTTGTCGCCAGAGCCCGTAACGATGAATTTGTCGTTCACGGAGATGTCGCAGCTCAGCACCGACGAGGACTCTTTAGACTGAACGTGAGAGAGGCGGGTGGTGAGGGCGGCGCTGGTGGCTGAAGCCGCCATCATCCACCCCATCCAAATGCTTTCCCCCGCACCTGGAAGATGCTGGCTCCGTAGGGCGTCCGCCAGGCGTTCAGCAGGTTGTCCTTCCCCGTGCTCACGAACCACTTCCCTGTGGGAGGGAGACAAAGCGGGTCAGCGTTTGGGACTCCATTCAGGGGCGCTGAGCATGGCGGGGGGGGGAACCAAAAGGACTTGTCTGGGGCTGTACACAGCCCAAGCAGAAAACACAGCGCTCGCCTACCACAGGAGGCAAATTTGAGGGAGAGAACGCAGCTCTCGTGGAGGTGCAGCTGGTACTTCTCGGGTTTGGTGACATGCAGGATCTCCACGTTGCTGCTCTCCATGCCCACTGCCAGCCACTCTCCTGTCGGGCAGTACCCCAGGGAGAAGATCTGGGGAGAGAGACAGGGTTAGGCAGCGGCCCGGCAGGTCCCGGCCGGCCCCGTGGTGCTCCCGGCCGCCCCAGCCCCTACCTGGGAGCTGAAGTCGTGCTGCTGCAGCTGACGCCCTTCCCGCAGGTCCCAGCACCGCACCGTGTTGTCCAGCCCCCCTGTCCACAGCTTGGTGCCATAGTTAGAGATGTCGATGCAGCTGGCACCATCCGTGTGGCCTTGAAACTGCCTGGGAAAGAGGGCGACGGAGAGGGCGAGGGCACGGCTGTGAGGACTGCCAGCTCCCTAAGAGCCAGCATCCCCGCCACATTCCTGCCCTGTGGCACCAGCCGCCTGCCCTGGGCTCACCTCACCATGGTCTGGTTCTGCAGGTCCCACACCACGATGTTGCCGTCACTGCAGCAGGAGAAGCAGACTTTGGCGTCAGGGCTGATGGCCAGGGCGTAGCAGGCGGGCGCAGAGGAGGTGAGCTCGGCCTTGATGCGGGGCGTGGGGGCCGCCAGGTCCCAGATGGAGAGGGTGCTGGCCTCCCCCCCCACGATCAGGCTCCGGCCGTCGGGCAGCAGCTTGCAGGAGCGGATGTAGTTGTCGCGGTTCTGAATTGGGATTACAGGGAATGGGGCGAGTGAAGGAGGAGCTGATCAGTGCATGGGAGGGGTGCAGGAGACAGATCTCCTTTTCTCGTCACAGACATGAAAGGACCCTCTGTCCCCCTCCATTGTAACAGGCGCACATTCCCCTTCCCAGCCCCCCAAAATGCCTTTCTGTTCCTCCTCTTTACCAAGCAGTCCAGCTGAGCCACGGCCGTCTTGGCGCCCGGCTGCCCCACGTCCCACACCTTCACACAGCCCTTGCCCCCGGTGTAGACGTGCTGTGTGGAGCTGCTGATGGTAACAGCGCAGACCACCTCGCCGTGGGTCAGGGTGTGGAGCTGCCGAGCGTGGCGGGGGATGCCGGAGCCGATGAGGGCGTCGGGTGGGAAAGGTACCGGCTGCATCTGCCCGTCGGCGCTGACGTGGAAGGAGTAGGCGCTGGAAGGGAGCAGAAGAGAGGACTGAAGAATCCCTGGGTGACACCTGAGTGCAGGAGCTGACCTCACCCATTAGCCACGCTCGAGCCAGGTGGAAGGTGTCCTGCTCTGGCTAATGAGGGATATAATTAACCAGCTCTTTGTTACCACCAGCTACTCAGAATGAAACAACAGCATTGGACTCAGAAGTGGAGAGAAACTCTAGCCAGGCCCTGCCCTGCCCTACACCTGCTGGGTGTAGAAACGAGCCCTGGGGAAGGAGATCCCCCCGTACCCATCCCGTGCTGCCCGGCTTGGCCCCTTGCTGGCCACCCTCCCTGCAGCCCCCGCGTGTGCGGCCACACTTACGGTTTCCCTCCTGGGATGGTGGAGAGTGAAGACGAGATGGTGGAAGCCCTCAGGTGAGGGTGTGACTCAAAAGCCACCTGCACAAAGCAAAGGGCACATGATGAGCAAAGGAGGGGACACGAAGGCTGGGCTCATGCCTTTCCCCACATGCCCCGGGATGGGGCCAGCCTGGCTCGGTGCACAGTCCCTGCTTGCTGCTTCATCCACGCGCAAGTGACAAAGGCCAAAATGGGCTCCCAAAGACACAGCTACACACCAGTGGGACCAGTGGGGGCTTCTCCGAGAGCTCTGCAGCCTCCACCGGCCCCACAACCCAGACACCTCCAGAAGGGAGCCCTTCCTATGGTGCACCCCTCAGCCTGAGCTCATTGCAGCAGTGCAGATACTGCACATCAGGGACAGCGCGTGCCCGGGACAGCAGGGGACAGGCAGCAGAGCCAACACGTGCCAGCAGACTTGGCTTATCCCTCAGCGACTTACCATCGGGGACCGGCCGTACATCACAGCGCTGCTGACCTGCGGCGAGAGGTGGATGCCCATGTACATGCTGGGGGCTGGGAGCTCCCCATTGAGGGTGGCATGAGGCACCATCCCGAAGGAGGACGTGTAGGGGCTGGACATGCTCAGCGGGCTGCGGAGAGCTGCACAAGGAGAGACCCGCTTATTGGCCCTAGCCGATGGGTGTGAGCGAGCATCACCCAAGGGAAAAGGGCATCTGGCAGAAGCCAGGCAGCAAGAGGCAGCGTCACCTCTGCACCAGGCCCAGCCAAGCCTGGCATGAACCAGCGGATCAGGAGGAGGGCAGGCAGGTTATGGATTGGGAGCCAAAGACCCAAGGAGAGGGGGAGCCCCTGAGGCTCATCAGTCATGGACCTGGCCTGCAGATGCAGCACGGGAGATCAAACGGCTCCATCCCTCCAAAGGATGCACCATGGACCAGCCGCTAACCCACGGCTACCCTCATCTCTGCTGCCAACGTCCTTTCAGTCTTGGCCAGGCCAAGTTGTCTGCAGTTGATGGCTAAGTGGCTCCACCTCCAGGGTTTCGATGGTTTATTGAAATCGATTCCAATTCAATTTTTGCTAAACCGCTGTAATTTTCTAGCCCAGACAAGGGCTTAACGTCTCCAGTCCTGGCTCTATTTCTCCCTTGGGATAGCTGTCCTCCTCCCATCACCTTCTGGCCCCTTTGGCTAGACAGTGGCCAAACTGTTCCAGAGACGTCTTCCCAAGGCTTCCCTAAATGTCTTCAAGGAAACTGAGGCAGGAAAAGGGGGTGTGACCAGTTCACCATCAGCCACCACAGAGGCCACTACTGAGCCCTCATCCCCCTCCTTTGTGCTTTCAGAAGGCAGCAGCCACTGACAGGGGGTCCTGGGTCAGCTGGATCTCGCCCAGGGTCTCTGCAGCACCCAGTGCATGCAGACCCTCACCCCTACAGAGATCCTCAGCTGCACAAGGAGACCGGCCACGTCCTGGCCTCCCGCATCCCCATGTGCTGGTGGCAGCACTCAGCCACCCCTCTGACCCCTGCAGCCAAGCCCTGAAGCATGCAGCTTCACATAGCAACGCCAAAATGACAACTTGTCAGAGAAAAACAACAATCTCCAGACAAAACACCTGCCCCCCGTAGTGAAGAGCTCCGCACATCAACACACCACCTCCAGCGGGTCTGAGCCTGCCAGGAAAGCGTCGGCAGTTGGGTACGCGGTAATTGCACATAGGTGCACACGTTGGCTGTGGTCAATATGTTTGATTACGTGGAGCAAAATGGTCCTCCCAGCTCTGCTGATGAGAGAAAGTGTCCTGCCTCCCCTCGCCCCAGCCCCATGGCACCGTCCGCAGCAGAGCGCGACACCCCCCGCTGTCCCCGGACACTCACTGATGGTGTCGGTGGTAGGTGCCTTGGTGGGGGGCTGCCGGAGCAGGGCGGCCGAGCTGGGTCCGGGGCCGGGCGTGAGGGAGTCACGGGGCGGCGAGGAAGCAGAGGGCTTGGAGGTGGGAGCGCTGGCTGGGGGGTCGGTCTGCACAGCAGAGGGAAGAGCAGCCTCAGCGGCGGGACCACTGCCTGGGAGAGCGATCCCCGGCACCATACGCCTGCCAAAGGCCTCGAACCACCCGGGAGGGGAGGGGGACACCAAGAGGCACCACTCCCGGACAGAGCTGGATGGGGACTCGGCCATCCTGGGCCCGATCCCTTCTCCTTTTCTCCTTTGCCCCTTGCACCCTTCCCATGATGTGGAAGGAGCCCCATGTCCCCCCCCTCGGGTGTAAACGCCCGATGCAAGCCCCAGGTCACCCCAAACTGTCACAATCCTGCACCCCTACAGCACCCTGCTGCCAGCACGCAGCCCCGCGGGGCCATTACACAGAGATTTGCTGCTCCCTCGTGTGAAATCCCTCTGCGCCGGGGGCACCCCCATCCCCAGCCTGCGTGGAGCAGGACCGGGAGGATGGACGCCTGGGACGAACTGGCCTCTCCGATCCCCACAGCTATTTCATTCCTTTCTTTTTTCTTGCCTCTCTTATTTCTTCCTCTTTTTCTGCCTGGGGATTTTGTCAACACTAGCAAAGGAAAAAAATTAATAACAGAGAAAAGCTACGTGCTGCGCTGGCAGATTGCTCAGGGCGCTTTGTCTGCTCTAATCCGATTGTGCTGGGGAGCTGCTGCTCGCTGCTCCCTGCGGCCCCCAGCCGGCTCCTGACCCCGGGATGGCGGGGATGCATTGCTTTGGTCCCTGCGGTGGCTGGGAGGGCCGAGGAGTGGCAGAAGCGTCCCTCCCCCTTCCCGCATGCTGATGTTTCAATCTGAGCATTGGGCTGGTGCTTCGCAAGGAGGACCGGGGAAAAAAAAAAAAAGAAAAAAAAAAAAAGAAAAATCGATTGCCGAGAGCAGCTCTGGGGAATCCTGCAGGCAGCTGGATGGAAAATACCTGCATAGAGCCAGGCCTCTGCCTAGCAGATGATTAGCCTCCCTCTGAGGGCACGGACCTCTGCTCCCAGTGCTGGGGAGTCTGGCAGTGGGTACCAAGCACTCGGCACCGGTGTCTCCTCACCCACCTTCGGGCTGTGGCAGACAGGCCACAGAGAAATTTGGGGCCATGTCCCCAGCTCCGCTGCCCACCCACGGCCCGGGCTGCCCATGCTGCTCCCTACCAGACTCTGGTCCTTCGGCTTGAGGGGCGTCGTGCTGCGGCTAGAGGTGATGGAGGCAGGGCTCTCGGGCATCTCCCGGCGGGCTGGCGGGAGCCGGCTGCTGGGTGCGCGGCTGGGGCTGCCGGGCTCCGAGGGAGGGTCCTGGGGGAAGAAGAGGTCTCTGGGGAGCTGGGAACCGCAGTCGCTCTGCGCAGGAGGGCAGGCACAACAGGGGCCCCGGAGAGCCACCCCCAGGCCCAGAGCCCAGCAGGGACCGTCAAGCCCCAGTCTGCTCCCCCCTGCCTGCCAGGCGAGCTGCTCGTCCAGCCGCTCACTGCCCCACATCTGCCTGAGCTTAATGAGGAGCATCCACGCAGAGGCCTCAGCTCTGCTCCACAGTCCCCTGGATGAGAAACCTCCTTGATTTTTCTCTTTGAACAAAATCAGAGGTAACAGCAGATTCAGAGGACACTGGTGGCCACGGATGCCTTCACAAGGAGGGATGGCGACCAGCACACCCAAGGAACTGAGAAAGGGCCTCTTGGCAGCTCCTCGACAGCATTTCACAGGCAAGGCCACCCATCTGCTCTTGCACTCCTATAACCATTCAATTAGGGCTGTGATTTTTATCACCATAATTACACCGATGAGCAGTTTTTATAAGTGTCATTTTCTGCAGAAATCCCCGCTGATGTTCCTTTCAGGGCTTGTATTTTCTTGGGAAGTGGCAGGAGGAAAAAAAAAAAAAAATCACGTGTGTTGTCCCTCCCCCCAGTCTTCCAGGGGAGAAAAAGGGATGTCCCCAAAAACATCATCTCTGCCAAGAATAGCTGAGGCTGTGCTAAAGTACTGTTGTATCTGCCTTGGTGGTCAGGGAAGGTTGTACCTGAAGCACCTGGCAGTTTGGTTGCAAGAGACTGAAATTCAGTGTACCGTGCACTGAGACACAGGCACAGGCTCAGTGTGTTAACGTCAAGGCTGCTCTAAGGCCAGGCACCGTATGAGACTGCCCGGACGGGGGCTGGCGGGGCCGGGCCGGGTTGGGGGCATGCTGCGAGCTCTCCTGCCAAAGGCAGCACAGCAGGCCTGCCTGCTCCTGCCACCTCCGCGCGCGTGAGCTGCCAGCAGCAAGCCCAGCTCCCTGGGGCTCTCATCCCAGCTTATCAGCCTCCCCATATGGGATGCTACAGGAGAGGGGTGAAACGGGATTGTGAAGTGGAGCCAAGTTTATGGCTGGCAAAGCTGATCCCTGGTTGGCACAACCTTCAACCCAGAGCACTGCGAATCGGAATCAGCCTTGGCTGGCATGAACACATCAGAGCAGGGCTGGCGCATGTCCTGGCTGGCCGCTCCTGCCCAGCAGCAATGACCCAGAGCCTAACAAACCCCAAAGCTCGGGAACCAGAGTCCTAAACCTGATGATTTGAGCTGGATACCCTGCAAGGCTTCAGCATGCCCTTAAGGGTGTGGGCTTACCTCATCCACCACAAGGTTGTATTCGCTCTTGTCCCCATCGCTATCCTGCAAGGGGGGAGAAACCCAGAAAGGCTCAGTCAGGAGTGGGAGAGGCTGGACCAAGCTCTGGGCTCTGCCCCACAGGACCCCAGCCAGCAGAGAGACCCCATTCTCTCCTGCACATCACTTCTCGTGGACCAACACCATGCCCTGCAGGCAGCGACCCAACCCTCTGGCTGAGGGGCCTCCCCGGGGCTCTTAATTTTGTTCGTTTCTTTTCGCAGGATTACAGCCCTCTGCTCCCAGGGCAGGCACAGAGCTCCCCGGCCACCTCCAGGGCCTGGGCCCGTCTCCCACAGCCACACTCTTCGGTGCACTCACATAATGCCCAGGCAGGTCCTTCTCCTCCCGCTTCCGCTTCAGCCCCGTGCCTCCCGTCCGCTCCTCATCCTGCAGGCTCTCGGGAGGGGAAGCAGAAACGCTCTGAGCCAGAGAGGGGAAGAGGAAGGCGTGTGAGCCGGTGAGAGAGCAGACAGCCTGCAAATCCCTGCCAGCCGCATTTCCTCTCTGGAAGAGACCTCCCAGTGCTGCTGCCTGCACCCAGCCAGTGTCCAGCATCCAGCCAGCTACCCGTGCAACCTGTGCCACAGCCGGTTTGGGGGGCAGGGGTCCCCTTCCCCCACCAAGCAGGTGTCAGGGCTAAAGGGGGAGGCTCTACTCTCCCCCTTGGCACAGAAACCTGTGGCATCCCCTGACTGGCATCCCGTGCACCCTTGGCCAAGAGTCCTCTAAGATTCAAACATACCTAGGGGCAGACATGGGGTTTAGTCTGGTGCTTTAAGCAAGGCTGGGGAAGATATTTCCAGACCCCTGAGTTCTAGCCTGAATTCATCCATTCAGCTCCGACGGGGCAGAGAGAAGGGAAGCAGGATGGGGACTGTCCTTGGGGGTTGGCTGCCCACAGTCTCCTGGCGTGGGCAGAAGGCAGATGCATTTTTAGGGTGCTCAGAGACTCACCCACATGCAGCCCCAACACGCCATCACCTCCCTTTCCCAGCTTGGCCCCAGAAAGACTCCAAAGTGAGCTGCCCTCACTCCTTCCCCTGCCCACTCTTCACCTCTCAAACCTGGCCAGGCCCCACGCCCCAGCCGCTCCCCAGGGAGAACACGGCCGGTCCATCATCCCATCATCGCCTCCACCCCGGCAAAGCATCTCCCTGGCTGGCGGGCAGGAGGAAGAGGGAGAGAACAAAGCCCTGCCCAAAACCCCAAAGCCACAGGCTCCCCTTCCTTGCCAGAGCAGAGGGGTGGGCAACAGGGCAGGGGGGCAACAGCCCCAGCCGGCAGACAAGCCCTGCTGTGACAGGGACGAGGGAGGACAAGGAGTCCCAGCCGTGCCCTGGCCCAGCCGCTGGCATGCAGGGCTGCGTGAAGCCAGGAGCTGAGCGAGGCAGCATCCCTAGCACAGCTGGAGAGCAGATCCGCCCCTTCGGGAGATAACAAGGCATGGCGGAGTGGAAAATCCCCATCGGAGACGTGTTTACTTCACCTTAACCCTGCCGCTGCAGGAGCCAGCGGGCTGGGAAGCAGGATGGGGCCAGCAGGACGAATGCCCCTTCCCCGAGATGCTGCCAGCAGCCGCAGGGGTGTCTCAAATCCCCTCCCGCCCCCCATGCTCGCTGCTCGGAGGACGATAATGCAATCAAGTGGTGCCTGCCCACCTGCAGCCCCCTGGCTCTCCTGCAAACCAGAGGAACACCAGGCTGACACCAGTTACCGGAGAGGCTGCCCTTCCTCCCAGAGCAGCCGGGGTGCCTGGGCCGGGGCAGTTTCTGGGGCACGGCTCCCCAACCTTCCCAGGACTGCTCTGCAGAGCAGTTCGTGCCAGGGGTCCGGGAGAAAACGCCCCTTCCCAGGGCTCCCACATGGTTGATTGTTTCCAGCACAGTAGGATTAAGAGCCTCGACACATACAACCACAGAGCAGAAAGGATGCTCCCAGTCCCCCGGGGCGATCTCTGGAGGAGGTACCTGGGTATATACAGGATCACAGGGGTGATCCATCCTGCACAACACAGCGACCATCTCTCCCTCCTCCTCTCCCACCTGACTGCAAGCCTATGAAGATCAATGCCAATTGCTCCCCAATGGAGGGGCTCGTTAACCCTTCCTTCCCCTGCCTGTACCAGGAGCTGGAGCTCTGGCTTACTGCAGCCACGGATTCTGGGAAGGGAGTCATAGACCTGGGACTCATGACAGGCTGGGGGGTATCTTAAAAGGGAGGGTGCAGCCAAGGGTTGCAGAGGGGCTGGCAGCACTGGGCTTAGGTAAGCAGACCTGTTCAGAGCGTTTCCTAAACTGGAAACTTCTTGAAAAGGACAGGGCTGGTTATTTCAGGAGCAGCCCTCGACCTTTAGATCCTTGCATCAGCAAAGACTCTGAACTGAGGTGGCCCAGAACCTTCAGCTACAAAACCCCGATGCAAACAGAGCCCATCCAAGCCAGCAAAGCAAAGGCAACAGGGGCTGCAACAAGCAGAGCCCCTTTGTCTTCTATTCTCCGCTCAGATGTTCTCCTGGACTCCCCTACATCCCTACGCACACATATTTGCCACTTGGCTGCTCCCACCCTCCACACTGCAGCTGGATTTACTCTCCAGCCTGCAGCACCACGGAGTTCAAACACGGCTCTGTTCCACCCTAGACACGGCTGCATTTCAGCGCTGCCTCCACCATGCATGTGCCAGTGGAGCGGATGCCAGCTCAGGTGCAGGAGCCGGTCTGGAGCCTGTGCATTCACACCCCTGGGGCTCAAGCTGGGTTTGCACGTGCAGTGCTGTTCGCCAGAGGGACTGGGCTGCCCCAGAGGTCAGGGCAGAAGTGCTGGGCCCTGCTCAGGGGCGACAGCAGAAGGGCTGGACACCTTGCCCTGGATAAACAAGGGTGGGAATGCACAGCGGGACACGGGTCAGGGCCCCCTTCGTTAGGCTGGCCTGGAAGGAGGCTCCTTCTAGCCCTTGGGGAAATCAGCTCCACTGAGAAATACGAGATGACCCCCAAATTCCCCAAATCCAGAGATTTGGCCCAGCCTCGTGAGGACCCCTGCGCTGCCTGCGGGAGAGGGCAGAGCTGCCCCAAGCCCCTCTCCCCACCTACCCCCAGCTTCGTGGCTTGCCCTTGCCTTCTTGCCATGCTAAGCCCTTGCAAACTCAGTACCCAGGGGAAGGCCAGTCCTGGGAGTCTGTCACCCTAGTCACCTTGTGTGCAAACACAGCCAGCCTTGAAAGGTGACTCAGGGTGGCAGGGGGAGATGTCCCCTGCTCTTATGCACCAAGCTGGGGAGGGAGGGGGAGGAAAGGAGCCCACACATTGGGAGGAATGAATGGGAGACCCAGAGCCCGCAGCAGAAGGAGAGCAGGGTGCCTGAGCTGTGGTGTACAAGGGAACAACATGGACCTGCTCTGCCCGCAGAGCTGCCTCCCCTCCCCAAGGAGCCCCACGACTCCAACCTGGCCCCACATGCCAATGAAACCCCCGTCCCTGCCGCTGCCTCCCCTCGTGCTGGAGCACGGCCTTGCAGGCTGCCACCAGACAGAGGACAGCTCAGCTACCTCTGGGCTGTTTGCTTTGAAAAGGTCAGGAAACAAAACATTCCTGGAAATCCTACTGCAAGCGCTTGCCAAGGGAGCCGTCTGCAGCACCTGCAGAAGACACAGCCCCTGCTCCTGATCGCACTGCCCCAAAGCCAAGCCCACCGCTGCCCCGGGGTGCCCTCCCCGCAGCCAGGCTCTCCCAGCACCCACAGCCTTTCCCAGGAGCCTGGCAGCCAGCTCTGCCTCCTGACTGGAGCATGCTGGAGATGCCTGAAGTGACTCTGGGGGCTGGCAGGCTGCCGGGCAGGGTCCCGTGGAGGGAAAGCCTGTCCACTTGCCCACGCACTGAGGCCAGCTGAGGCCACCAGCCCGGCCAGAGCCAGGCGTGCCGGCACGACTTACCCGGCTCGGGGTGTGCTCTGGAGCCCGGGCGGCAGCAGGGAGAGCATCCAGGCAGGTCCGTGTCGGTGAGGCAGAGGGGAGAGGAAAAGGCTGTTAATGCGGAGGCTGTGCCCCAAGTACCCGGATAGGGAGGAGAAAGGGGCACTGCAGGGCAACACGGGAGGAGACAGCGGGACATGGGCTGAAAAATCACACCCAATATCCCACTTTGACCATCTGCAGCGTGGATTCTCTGATGTCTAATGGGAGGCGAGCACATCGGTCTTCCTCGGGGAAGCAGGGGGAATCTCTATCCACCCACCTACTTTCAAGAAATTCACTCCAGCTTCGGAATCTCTTCCCTGGATGTGGGGACAGGTCCAAGGCTGCCAGGAGGGGACAAGCCAGCCAGCCAGCTGAGACCTCCTGAATCACACCCATCCTATTTCCTTAGGAAGCCATGCTAAAAAGCCCTACTTCGAAACCCTCCGAGGCTTTTTTACATGCACAACAAAACAGGTCCACCTCCCTGAGCTCAGGGAAGAAGTGCCAGGCATTTGCTGCAAACCTAAGCGTGGGGTCATGGGCTGGGGTCTGGCAACCCGCCCTGGTTGATTTTCATTCCTCACGATCCCATCAGCATTCGGAGAGAACAAACTCGTCCTAGTCTCTGCTGGCAAAAGGAGGCAGGCGGGTATCAGGAGATGAGGGACGCTGCGTGTGGGCGGCTGCTCCATGGGTATGGTCAGCACGGAGCCGGGGAAAGGCGGGGGAGAGGGACCGGGTGCCTGCCACCAGCACTTCAGCCCTGGCTCAGCTTGATCCACACCAGCTCAGGCTAACCATGGCAGAGCACCGGGGATTAACCCAAGCCATATGTAGCATTTCACTTTTTTTTGTTGTTTTAAAAGGAATTATTCTGAGTGTCTTTGTGCCCTCTGCCACGGCTGGATGCCCATGCCAAGGGGCAGCTCTGGGCCGTGCATGGCAGGAGCTGCCGCTGGAAGCGCAGGCTGCCCGGGTCTCAAAGGGTTAAGGCAGGCACAGCACAGCCTGCTTTTATCCTCTTTCTGAGTTTGTTTTTCTCCTTCGGGGGAAGGCCATACTTAAAGAAACACTGACAGAATTAAAACCACAGACACCTGCGTACAGGGGTGCAAAACAGACACAGTTTCCTGCTGCTATTTTCACCACCTTGAAATCTTACAAGCAAGACCGGATCATTAGGAAAATGCAACAAACCCCTCCACTGCCCAGTTTTGCTGTTACCGTTGGGTCCTGGCCCAGCAGCATTTCCAGACCCTGAATCAGGGACACAGGGAGCAGCCAGCACCTTCCCCAGAGGAGTGTGCAGAGGAGCATCACTATGGCTGTTGAATTTTACTGTTTCTAGCCCATAGAGCTGCCCTGCTGCCCAGAGCCCTCTGCCTGTGCCTCAGTGTTCCTGTCAGCAAAAACACCTGATGCCTGCGCTCTGCAGAAGGTGACTAGAGCTCAGAGCGGCTTCTCCTTCGTGCAGCACTTCAATAGCAACAAGCCACCAGCAAAGCTGGGTCATGTTATTAATTTGGCCCAGGCCTGCCAGTAGCATTCAGAGCACTGATTTAACGATGATTAAATATTGATGATGTTTGTAAAGCACTTTGTGATCCTGATAGGAGGAGGCACCCATAAGGATGAGGAATTACTGCTATTTACAAGGCACCACACACACAATAAGGCTCTGCTTTCTAAATTCCCTGCCACAGACCTGTGGCTCCCACAATTTCTACCAGGGGCTTGCAACAGTATTTTCCCTTAAAGTCTCAGCTTCAGGCATCAGATCTTTATCTGGTGTAAACCTTGGTGTAAACAGAGAGGGTTTCTCTGTGGTGGGGATCTCACACGCTCCCAGCTGCCTCATGGAGGGGGACCCTCACACACTGGAAATACTCAGGGGAGCAGGAACACCCATGTGTGCACACACGTGCCCAGAGCCCTGCTGCTTGGCCTCTGGGGTGCACACACAGCCGCCCGCCCACCACCACACACCATCACTGCATGGCAGCTGTTCCCCTGGTCAGAAATAGAGCCAGCCTCCCGGGGCTGCAGATATTTAATTAGCTGGATCTGCCATTTGCAGTGCTTGCTGCTCCCCCTGGCCGCAGGGAGCAGCTGCCAGGCACTGAGGAGCCCCAGGAAACAGGCAGAGCGGGCAGCAAGATCCCTCCCAGCGCTGTCCGTGCACCTCTGGGACGTCTGCCCAGCACTGACTCAGTCAGTCTTCGAAGGGTTAATCCAGCTGTGCTTCTTCCCCTTACCTCTGTTCTCCCCATCCTGGGCCACTCTGTCCTCCTTGGCAGCCAGCTGAGACTGCGCCATCAATGCCCCCGAAAGGGCCAGGAGCCCCGAGGTGCCGCTGACCCCGCTCAGGCTAGAAGGCTGCATGCTGGAGGGGTGGGATGTCAGCGGGATGGGGGATGCGTGGTGGGAGAGGTGCTGAAGCTGCTGCTGCTGAAAGAGAAAGAGCAAATGGTCCTCGATCTGGGAGGAGACAGCCGCAGCCATGCCCGGCACCCCTCAGCTTCCCGCATGAACTGCAATGCAAAGCGCAATGGGATGAGACGCAACGCAAGGACAAGGAGGGGAGCAGAGCTGTCGAGGCTGCACAGTCCAGGTCACATCGCCTGCCCCTGCCACCCAGGGCACCTCGAGTACCTCCCCGCGGCAGAGGTGATCCGGACACGTGGCAGACGAGCCCAAGCCGTGGCTCTGCCCTGCTCTGCTCAGGGCGGCGGGGGGCAGGGAGGATCCCAGAGGCCATCCACCGCCTTGGGGACACTGCGGCAAACCCTCTCACTGCAGGGGACCAGCCCCGGGCTTATCAAAGTAGTAAAGACCCTGGCTTCCCCCATCACTGCACTGCGTGGTCTGTACCCCTGAGCAGGAAAGAGCCTTCGCCCACGGCTGGGCAGCGGGACTCACCCCGACAATGCTGTTCAGTTCCCCCATGGTCACCTGCTTGGCCCGCTCCACAGCCTGCAGGACCTGCTGCTGGTGCTGGGAAGGAAGAGCACGGGGAGGTCACACCATGCCCCTGGCCAGAGGGACCACACGGCCCACCATCGCCCCAGCCGCCCGGGTTGCGCAGCCCCCTCTCCCATCCCTCCAGCGCCGGTACAGAGGTTTCCCCCCCCCGAACCTCCCGTTGTTCAGGCTGGACTCAGGTTTGCCTCTTCCTGAGGGCCTCGAGAGAAGCCTGAGCAGTCCGGTGCACATCCCCTGCCTCCTTCCTTACCTCCTGCGTCAGAAAGGGTATAATCTGGGCACAGATGGCACTCAGTCTCTTGACAATCTCTGCCTGAAAGAGGAAGCAGGTATCGCTATGGACGGGAGGGCTCTGAGCCCCATCCAGTCCCCTCCAGCAGAGAGGAGGGCAGCCAAGCATCCTGCAGACACACGCAGCCTCTGCGGAGGAGTTAAAATCTCCCCACCCACACCCGCTCAGCGTAAATCCTCCTGCTGCCTCTGCGTCCCTGCTGGGATTTCCAAAGCTGCTGCCAAGGGAGGACTCTGCCCAGGGCTGCGGGACCCTCCCAGGCTGTCAGGTCCCCCCAGGCACATGGGAGGGAACCCGACTCCTAAATCCCTCCGTGGATCCAGGCCAAGCCGAGCTCTAAGCTGTCAGTCCTTTCGCAGCCCAGCTGGCTTTGCTCAGCCCAAACCCATCTTGGCTTTGTGGGCTGCCGCTCTCGCAGCCAGCGGGCAGGCTGGCAGGGAAGGAGGAGAGCCGAGCCGCAAGCGCTGGCAGCGGGCCATCGGCATGCTGCTCGCTCTCTCCCTGAACGTCGGACTCGAAGCCAGGGGGAGAGCAAGGGGGACGCAAAATTCACACAAACAAATTCAGCCCTCTCTGCACCGCACCAGCAAAGCCCTGCAAGGCACCAATGGTGGTACCTGCTCTGCCCTCCCTGCCCTGGCCACAGCAGGGGCTCCTGCTCCCACCCCTGCCGAAGCCCCAGGTCAGCCGGCAGCTCTCCCTGCTCCTTCCAGAGGGGGAGCGGAGGCACAGAGCACCCCCATACCTGTCCCCTGCCCAGCAAGTGGCAACGAGGAAATGCAGAGGACCTGGCGCGTCCTCTCCTCAGCCTGTGGTTACAGACAGACCCACAGCCTGGCTGCGTCCCCACCGGGTAAGCGGCATTTCCCAAGGGAAGGGGCTGTGGCTTCCAGCCCAGCCTCTCCAAAAGAAAACCCACGCCTCCCGGGGAAAACTTGATCTCCCCCACCCGCTGCAAATCCACCCTGGCACTGGCGGAGGGATTGGCTGCTGTGAAGTGTTTTCTCATCTCAGGTTTCCGACAATCCCTGACAGCATTGCAGAGAGGTCAAACCACGCACAAAGCCGGCAAAGAACAAAGGGAACATTTACCTGCTGTGCTCAAAGGCTGCCTGCGCCTGGGAGCACACCCGCACCCACCAGCGCCCCGGTCACCCGCAGGTCCCGGCTGCTGCGTCAGCCACTGCCACGACGCCCACGCAGGACCCCAGCAGCCAGAGACCCCCCCTCCTCCGGACCTCTCCTGCCCACGCAGAGCCAGGAGCCGGACCCGGGTGGGCCAGGGCTCCCTCTCCTCAACCACTTGGCCATCGCCTCTCTCACCTCGCGGGCAGAGTCCCCGGCCCTGCGTGGCTCGGGCCACCCCTGGGTCCCAGTCCCACCCCTGGGTCCCAGTCCCACTGGAGCTTGGAGCATGCGGGGATGGCAGGAACGTGCTCGCGGGCTCTATGACTCTCCCTGCTAACAAAAGGAGCAAACTCGGAGGGGCTGAGCCAGCTGGAGGAATATGGCAGTTGACTTGCCACTTTGTCAGGCATTGGTCCAAACTAATTTCCCTGGCAGAGAGCCCGTGATGACTAGATTGATAAATCTGAAGAGGGAAAGCAAATTAACGCTGGAACAAAAGGGGAACCAGGGAAGGGTGAAAACACTCCTCTGGCTTCGGGAAAGGAAAAGGGGATTAAAAAAAAAAGAAAAGAAAGACAATCCATTTGCCTCTGGGCTCCAGCTCCTGCTGTTTCCTCCACGATCCCTCCTGCGTCTGGGGCCCCAGGGAGAGGTACGTGCACAGGGCTCATGGCCCGGCTCTGAGAGGTGCTTTGGGATGGCAGGGAGGGGGTCCTGTCCCAAGGCACCTACCAGAACTCAATAGCGCACATCCTGACAACTGCTGAACCCCTTTGCAGGCCAGTCCCTCGCACAGAGCCGTGCTACGTCTCCCATGCCATTACAGCTACATGGGGACGAGGGAGATAATTTTCCAACAAAGTCTCCACCCTCGGCCTCTTCCCCACCATCCCCTGCTGCTGGCCCGGACCCCACCTCACTTACCTGCTTGTGCATTTCAATGTTCAGCCCGTAGGACATCTCATAGTACTGAGAGCAAAATCACAACACAGCCTGGTTAGGAGCTGCCCAGAGCAACTGGCCCGTTACCAGCCAGGGGCTCGGCAGCCAGCCCGCCCCTGCTCCCCCCAGCCGAACACCACCGCTGCTGCTGAGGGTCCCTGCTCCCCCCAGCCGAACACCACCGCTGCTGCTGAGGGTCCCTGCTCCCCCCAGCCCATGAGAAACAGCTGTCCAGCACAGCATGGGCCGAGACCCGTGCCATGAGCCTGGGACAAGGTGGGGAGCAGCTGCAGTGTAGACTGTTTAACACCTGTAATTTCTGCATTAGTTTAATGTGTAAACCAGCCCCCTTGCCTCCCACATCCCCTCCTGTCCTGGCCTGTCCTTCCCACCCCTAACCCAGACCCAGTCCCTGACACAGCTGCCCATCTAGTCACACGGGTGGCCATGCCTGCGCAAAAGCAAAGGTGACATCGGGTTACACCTTTCACCAGTCACTAGTGACTCTGGCAGTGGTGACAGCAGCAGACCCCGTCCCCTTGCCCCTGAGGACAGGGAGAAGGGGGGGACCAGACGACCCGCCTTCCTCCAACAAAGCCCATTTCAAAGGCGGCAGCCCACCTCTGGGAACCCCTGAGCCTCCGGGATGTGGGAAGGGATCCCAGCTGGTGGGTGACAGGAACATGCCCTGCGATGCCGATAAAGCCTAGCAGACCCCTGGCCTCACGGACAGGGCTGTCATCACCCGGGGGATGGGGGTTGCCCAAGTTTAGGTCTGTCTGCCTTTTGGATGGTGTAATTTGGGTTCCCCCTTTCCCTAGAGAGGCCAGTAATGTCAGATGCTGAAGGAGAGGGAATGCTGCTCTGGCTCTGCAGTTCCCATCGTCTTCCCTTCCTTCCAGCAGCTACCCCCCCTCCTGCCAGGGCTGCCAGCAGAAGGCCTGGCTCTGGCTGGTGCCCGGGTGTGTGCGTCGGTGTCAGGGCCTATTAACCCCGCGCTGGCAACTGCGGAGGGCTCCTGCCCTGCTCCTTCTAAAGGCAGCTTCCCCTTCCACCCAAAACACCAGCCTTGGGGTACCACTTCCAAGACACCCCCCCCTTGGGAGAGAGACAGGGAGGAGGAGGAAGATCTCTTAAAAGGCCAAACAGAAAAAGGGAAAAAAGAAAATAAAAGAGACAAAACCTATGGCACCACTCCTGGGCTCAAGCAGCACCCAGTGGCAGCAGACATCAGCAGAAGAGCCAGCCGTTGCTAAGAATAACGATTAACTCCTTCCTAACTCACACACCCCCCAGCCCCACCACCCAGGCCAGACCCAGGCCAGGCACCCCCCGGCAGGGGCGGCTCGGGGAGGCCGCTGGCCCATTTGGGCGAGCGGCTGAGTGGAGCCCCAGAGGCCGGGGCCTCAGCGGAGGGTGGCAGTCAGGGATGCTTTGGGGGAGGCGGGGGGACAGGGCAGGGGTAGCTCACCATGACATAATGTCTCTGCATCTCCGTCTTCTCACTCACCAGCTTCTCACATTCCAGCTTCAGGCTGCAAAGAGGATCCACGGTTTTCATTCACGGACCCACACCTCCTGCCCCATCCCTCCAGCTCCCACTTTCCACCCCACGACCTCAGCAAGCTCGGCATATCTGCTGCCTGCCCCCACAGTCTCATGGGGCTGCGGGGGTGTCACACGCCCACCCCTAACTGGTGTTGCCATCCCTGGGGGACCTGAACCCCTGCGGCTTTGCTGCCCACGCAGCCCCCGCTCCCCCCCGGCCGGTCTATCGCACCCACCCGGTGCTCCGTTCCCGCAGCACTGCTGCCATCCCCTCCACATCGCCCTACACCCAGCTCAGCCTGAGGGAACAAATCGTGGGTGGTCTCCCCCTTGGGACCCCCACTCAAGACCTGGTGCCCCAATTCACGGCTTCACACTACCCCTCAGCCTAGACCCCTCTCCCGTTCTTCCCCAAGCGCTCCTTTCACCAGGACCCCTTTCTCCATCTTCTCCTGCCCCAATTCACCCCCTGGTCTGCGCCCCATCCTTCCCCCGTGCCCGGACTCCCCTCTCCCCGTGCCCTCAGCCCCCGTTACGCCCCTTCCCCGGATGCTCGCCTCTGCCCGTAGCCCTGCCTGACCCCCGGCCACCTCCTGCCCCCTAAGCCACCTCGTCTCTTCACCTCCCGCCCTGCGCCCCCCCTAAAATAGGGGTCCCCCGCCCGCAGCTCCCTTCCCGACCCTGCAGCCCCGCTCCACCCGCCCCTCACCTGTGGTACTGAGCCTGCAGGAACTGAAATTCCTCCTTGATGCGGTCGCAGATTTCCAGGACCGAGAACTTGAAGGGCTGCCCGGGCTGGAGGGGGGTCTGGGGAGAGACGGCCCGGCTGGAGGCTGTGGCTCCGCCGCGCTGCCCCCCGCCGCCCCCGCCCGCCCCGGTACTTACCGGGTGCCGTCCCTGCGGGAACATCCTGAGGGCCCGGGCCCCCGCCCCGGCCCCCCCGCTCCCCGGCCCCTGCTCCCCGCCCGTCTCCCCGCCCCTGGCGGGGGAGCTCCCCCGCCGGGCTCCGGGGGTCCTCGGGGGTCCCTCGCCTCGACGCCGGCAGCGGGAGGGCGGCCGGGCCGCGGAGTCCGCGCGGAGGCGGGGGGTCGGCGGGGGCGCCGAGCGGCTCAGGCGGGGCGAAGCCGGCTGCCGTCGGGCGGGCGGGCAGGGGGGCGGCCGGGCGGCCGCGGGGTCTCCGCTCGCCCCCCATGGGGGCCGGGGGCGGGGGCAGGGAGGGGGCGGGAGCGGGCGGCGCCGGCGGGGCCCCGGCGGTCCCCGGCTGGCGGAGCTGGCGGAGCTGCCGCCCGGCCCCGCCGGCCCCGCGCGCCCCGTCCGCCGGCGCCCGCTTAAGGTGGCGCGTCCCCGCAGGACGCGGGGGGCGCCGGGGCCCGCGGGGCTCGGGACGGCGGGAGGGAGCGGCTCCGCCGCCCGCCCGGGCAGCGCCGGAGCTCCCGCCGCGCCGGCTCCGTTGCCGCGGCGGCCCGAGGGGGCGGCGGCCCCGCTGCCCCGACCCCACGCTCCCGCGGCGATGCCGGGGACCGAGGCGGGGGGGGGTGTCCCGGGAAGGGGCCGGCCCTGGAGCCGCTGCCCCGGGGCCGAGCGGAACCACGCGGGAGGCGTCCGCCGACACCGCTGCCCCAGCCCTCCGCCCCCGCCGGAGCGCCGCTCGCCTCCGCGGGCCCCTCCCTCGCCCCGGGACCCCCCTCCCGCACGTCCCCCGGCCCGGCCGCACTCGCGCGCGCGGCGGCTCCGCGGGGCCCTGCCCCGGAGCCGGGCTGAGTCGGGAGCGGGGCCGCGCCGACAGCCCCCGGGCCAGAAGCATCCCCGTCCCCCGGGAGCGCAGCCGGCCGCAGCCACCGCCCCCTCCGCTCCGGGCGGACACGGCAGCGGCCACCGGCGGGGCAGCGCGGGGGCGCGGAAATCACAAACGAAAGGCGGCCTGGCAGCGCCCGGCCGAGCAGGGGACCCCAGGGGCCGCGGGCCCCCGGTGCGCTGGGACGCCGGCTCACCGCCGGGCCGGGCTGGGCCGCCACGCTGCGGCCCCGTGCTCGCCCAGCGGGGGCTGCAGAGAGCGCAACGCCGGGGGTGCCTCGGGACCAGCCCCCTCGCCCGCCCGGGGCGGCGGGGAGCACCGGACGGCCAGACGGGCCGCGCTGCCGGGACGGGACGGGAGCGGCCCCGGGGCCGCGCGCTCCCACCGCACGCAGCGGCCACGGCGACCCCGCTCCACCTTAACCAGCCTCGCGGCCCGCAGCGGCGGTGGCCGCCCCTGCCATTGGCTGCCGCTGCGGGAGCGCCGGCCAATCGCGCTGCCCCGTTCCCACATGGGTTCGTGACGCCGCATACCGGGAAGGCCAATGAGAGGCGAGCGGGCAGCGGGCGCCCCCGCGGAGGCGCCGCGGGGCTCGCTGGGAGTTGTAGTTCGTCAGTCGCGGCGCCGGGCGCGGCGGCGGCCGCCCGGGGCCGGCCCGTCCCACCCGCTGCCCGCCGGGGGCCCGGCGTGGCGGGGCCCGGCCTCCTGGGGCGGGCCCGGCCCACAGCCGCCGGGCGGCCGGGGCTCCCGCCGCGGGCGGCCGGGGCGAGGACTACACGGCCCACAAGGCCTTGCGGCGGCCGCCGGCTGCCACTCAAAGTAACGTGGGGCGGCGGGGCCCGGGGCCGCGCTCGGCGGCCGCGACTACCGGGGGCCGGGGGGGGGGGGGGGGGGGCCGCGGCCCGGACGGGCCCGGAGCCGCCGCAGCCGCCGGGCTCAGCCTCCCTGCGGGCCCTGGGCTGCCGCAGCCGGCGGCGCGGAGCGGAGCGGGGGAGGCCCCCGGCGCCGCGCGGAGGAGGGAAACCCCCGGCCGGCCCCAGGGCCCGGGCGCTCGGCTCTGCCGGCGGAGGTTCCCGGTGGCTCCCGGAGAGCGGCTGCGGCGGCAGCGGGGGCCGGGCCGAGCTGCCCCGGCCGCCGCCGCTCCGCACCCGCCGCCGCCGCGGGCCCACCGCGCGGTTCTCGGGCGTCGCCGTGCCGTTAACCCGGGGCCGGGCGAGCCGCGGGGAGCAGAGTGCCGGGCTCGGTGCCCCCCGGGCGGGGAGGATCGCTGCCCCCTCCGCCGCAGGGGCCGGCACAAAGGAAGGCCTGCCCGCAGGCTCTGCCGGCGGCGGCGCGGAGCTGGGAGCCGATGCCGGCCCCGGGGGAGCGGGGGGGGCCGCCCCAGCCCCTCACCAGTATCGCGACCCCCCGGGTTCCCCGGCGGGGCCGAGGCCGGGATCCTGACCCCGCTCCAAGCCACGAGCCCCTTCCCCTCCCCAGCCGCCTGCCCGAGCCCCCGGCTAGGCCACGGCCGGGGCGCGGGGGCAGCTCCGGGCACCGGCCCCCAGCCCAGCGGGGCAGCTCTCCCGGCCTGCCCCAGCCCCGCCGATCTGTGGCCACGCACCCTGCCCCAAGAGCCCCTCCCGCCCCACCGAGGGCCCCTTCCCTGTCCCCCACGATCCCTCCTCGTCCCCCACGACCCTCCAGCTGCAGCCCACCGTGAAGTCGACGCCTTTGGGGGTGGTAAAGGGGGAGCAGGGAACAATCCTTAAATATTGCAGGAACCAGCTGTACCTGGGCACCGCACAGGCAGGCACAAGGTTAAATATTTAATGCCTCGCATTTCATCCTAATCTTTTATTGATTGTGTTATTTACTTGCTGCATGCTGGCCAGGGCCGGGGCAAGGCGGTGGGCACCAGAGGCTCTCCCTCCTCTCCCCACCCGGTGCCATCCCAGGGCTGCCTGCTGCCATTGCCCCTCCCTGTGGTGCCCGGGCAGGGACCGGGGGCCTTCCCGTGGCAGCGGGCAGGCTGGCTGGGCTGGGGGCCCTCCAGCCCCAAACGGTCCCCAAGCGAGCAGCCGGCCCCTGCCCAGCCCCAGCGCCTTCCCTTTCGCCTTCCCTGGCCGCGGGTGCTCACCGGGCAGATCCAGCGCTGCAGGCAGGGACGGCCGCTAGCCAGCCACCTCGGCTCCAAAGCCCTTGAAAAACCTCTTTCGTGTATGCGCGTGTGTGTGCATATTATATATCTGCACATATGACTACACATATTTTAATCCAAATGTAAAGTTTTATTTATTTTTGGTTTGTTGCCTTATTGGGGGAGTTGGTTTTTTTTATTTAAGGAAGGCAAGTGTTTTTTCAAAAGCTGGAAACATTTCAGATCGTGTTTCAAGGGAAGGAGAGACTGAGATGTTTTGCAGCATTTCTCAAAACTCCTTACCAAAAATTGCTGGTTTTCCTTAGGCAGTTTCTCTGTTCTCTTGTCTCAGAGAGTGACACAGGTAAACCTGGAACAGGCAGCTCCGGAATGATGGATGTCACAGGCATCTTCATCACCCTCCATTAATGATTGACGTGGGCCCTGGAGCAGGACAGCCTGTAACCCAGAGATTAATTTGCTTCAGCATGTGCTTGGACTGGGGAGAAAACCACTGCAGTTAACCCTTTGCACCCACAGGCCTCTGGATGCAGCAGCAAAGGGAGCTGGTCCCACTCCTCCCTCCAGGCGCAGGGACACAAGGCGCAGGGCAGAGGACGCGGCTGACACCAGCCAGCAAAGCCGGGCTGAGCCCCGGCTGCCGCCGCCGCTGCAGGATGCTCAGCCGGGGACCCAGCTGCTCCCTGTGGCAGCCACACACTTGTGCCTGGTAGCAGCGGCGCTTGGAAGAGCCCCAAAGGACGAGGGCGTTTGAAATCCACGCCAGGATCGACAGGCGAGTGCTGTAAACAGCCCTTCTGTTTATAACCAGCAGAGAAACCAAACAAGCCCGGGCTTCAGGACACTCGGGAGCTCCGTTTGAACCCAGATCCAAGCAAAACAGGTTGCTGCTGCTGGAAGTACCCTGACGATTTTGCCTTTCAGCTCCCTCTCCAAACGCCAGCCTGGGGCACGGAAACACGCAGCCTCCTGCCCCTGCCAGGAAGGGCAGCCCCGGCGCTGTGCCCTGGGTCCAGTCATTTCTCTCCCCACGCACCTCCTTTGCGCAGCTTCCCACACCCAGCACGTCTCCAGAGTGGACGGTCAAGGGCAGAGACCGTCACGTTTCTCAGAGATGCCCACGGGTGACCAGGGCTCACCGCTCTCGGGGCAGCTGAAGCCTGCACAGTCTCTCCTCCAGCCCCTGGTCTGAAACCCTCCTGGGTGCCCCTTCTCCCGCCTGCTTTGCTCAGCTCTGCTTTGCTCCATCCCTTCCAAATGCAGGCACCAGGCAGGTCGGTGGTGAAGCGCCACGTGCAACCATCTCGCATCCAAGAGGGCTGCTCTACAGCACAAAGCCGCCATGTGTCCAGTTTTGCAGGTGTATTTGCTGGCCTGGCAGGAGACCGCCGGGGATGGGAAGGGAGCAGGGGACATGGCTGGGACCCAGCACTGCCTCAGTCTCCTCGCGGCGGCTGGGGATGCCCCGTTCTTTGCAGACTGGTTCTCTGCACCTGCCTCTTCAGGTCCTCGTGGGTTCAGGGCCTGTTGGGTTTAAGCACATGGGCAAGCGTAGCCCCGGGTGGGCTTTTTGGCAGCCAGGGTTTGCACGCAGGGTTTTTGGGTCGGTAGAGCCATTACAGGGCAAGGGGACCAGAACCGGCGTCACCAGATTTAGAAGATTCACATTTTCCCTACCAAGACTCAATCAACCAGTTTGCCTGGCCTGTGGAAGCAGGGAGCAAACATGATCGTGATGTTTCCAAACCATCCCATTTTCAGCTTCTCACTTGCATACTTGAATGAGGAGCCTTGAACTCGGCGGAGCTGAGTTCCTCGCAACCTCAGACAATGTGAATTTCCCTGGGCATTTATACCAGCAACTGGCACAAACAGGGGCCTTATCCTGGCTGGAGTCTGTCCTGGAATGAACATGAGATGCGAAGAGAAACTAAGGGATGGGACTGGCAGCAAGTCAGCAAGAGCTGAGCCAAAGCTGTACTAGAAATCAAGGTTCTCCAGCGCCCTGAGCCACGCTCCTGGGACCAAACCACAGGTCCCCATCCCCGGGCCCCCAGCGCTGTTGCCTGCTCTTTAAAGCCACGTATCCCCAGAGCATCTGCAAGGCAAACCACACACAGGAGCCGGGGGAGCTGAGGGTCTCTCCTGCCATGCCCAGGCAGGGCCCCCTTGCACGTTGCAGAGCCGGTGTGCTCCCACCCGCAGCCCCTGCACTGCTGCGCTCCCACTTTGCCAGGGACACCTCGTCACCGCAGGGCTGTGGACTTGGGGGACACCCGCAAAAGAGATGCGGCAGCCCTTGGAGCAACCCAGGAGCTGACAGACTCTCGTCTCTGGCGCTGCCTTTGATCTGTATGTTGGCTCCTGTTTGCACTTACCGGCTCTGAGTGGTTTTTAATTATTGATGCCTCTTTTAGCTTTTATCTCGTGCTCACTGCAGCCAGGAAGGGCTTGGCGTTCCTGCATTAGTGATGAATTGGGAAGGAGGCCCTGCTCCACCACGCTGCAAAGCATTCCTGGCTTGCAGGCTGTGCCATTGTTTCAAGCAAAGCTGCGCTGAAAAATGAGGAGGGTGGGAGCGGGAGGGGGATGTGGTGGAGGCGATTCCTGCTGCTGCCACAGAGGCGACGGGATCTGTCCTACGGGAAGAAGCTGAAGGGGATGGACCGAGAGTCAGAGGTGTGGAAACCTCCTTCACCCAGTGAAAAACTGGCACCTGCTCACCTCATCGAGGAGGAAAGATGCTGTTTTATGACCTCTCCAGTGGCAGGCAGGTGGAAGGGGGGGAAGAGATGCGAGACAGCAGAGTTTTGCCAAGCTCCTGGCAGCTGCAAGCAGGAATCGATGGCAAACCTAGGCTAAATGCTGTGCTGCTCTGCGGTCAGGGCACGGGGCGCTGATGGACGGGGTCCTGCCCCTGCCCTCCAGACTCGGCTGACTCTCCGTCCGCCGCAGCCAAAGCTCTTTGGACAGCAGGACAGTGGCTGTCGCTAGGTTGCTCTCTATCCCCCCTTAATGAGCCAGGGCTTTGCAGAGTTTTTCCAAGGATCCCGGTGCCAGGAGAGCTGGTTCTCAGCCCATCTGCCTGCGTCCCTCTCCCACTCTTGTATCACAACCTCTCGCACACAAAGAGAAGGGGTTTCTCTGCCAGGAGCCAGTCTTAAACCATCCCTGATCAGCAGAGCTTTGGAGGCCCCACGTCACCCGCTTCTTGCTTGCGTTGAGCCTCTTCTGCCAGGGCAGGAGAGGAGCTCACGGCTCCAGTCATGAGAGAGGTTACAAGGCAGAGCAGCCTCTTTGGAAGGAGAGAAGCTGTTTCCTCAAGTCTGCAGCTACTGGGAGAGTCATGAGGGAGGTATTTTTAACCCTTTTTTTGCTGCTGGTTTGGATTAGATTTGCAGATTTTGGTACGCAGTTAGATTTGAGCCCAAATCTGGTAAGGCGCCCTATGAAACTACTCCCTTCGGAAATCCAAAAGCAAATGCAGCAGTTGCAAACAGAGCCAGGCTGGAAGCACGAGGCATGGGGAACCGCAGGACTGCCTGTCCATGGGATGGGATATCAGGGTGCCTCCCATCACCCAGAGAAACACTTCGGGTGTGAAGCCAGCACACTTCAGGAACGGGTCATCAAGGGAAGCGGGAGTGGAGCACGAGGTTCAGCTCAGCATCTGCTAGGAGGTGCAGGGAATTTGGAGAGCCCAAAAGCTCTGTCTTTATACTTTACAGTGGGTTAGTCTCCCACAGGGAGCAAGGAGATATCCACAGCCCAGTCAGGAGTGGCTCCCTGGCCCCAGCCTGCTGGCAGCCGAG
Source organism: Gymnogyps californianus (assembly GCF_018139145.2). Lineage (NCBI taxonomy): Eukaryota > Metazoa > Chordata > Aves > Accipitriformes > Cathartidae > Gymnogyps > Gymnogyps californianus. The sequence goes on along the minus strand of NC_059494.1, from coordinate 227,557 downwards.
GATGCTCAGCCAGCAGCCTCATGGTTTGATCGACCCCTTGCCCACCGAACCGAGGCTGCTAATTAGCTCTAACAACAGGGATGTCTGTTCCTCTGAAATCGCCAGCCTGAAAACACCCCAGACCAATTTCTCCTAAATCCTCCTCCCTTGCGCATCCATCAGGAATAACATCCACTTACAGTGCTCCCTACCCCCAGGCTGAGTTTGAACCAGTGACCTCGAGGTGAAAGCCCTTGAAAAGCCCAGGCCCTCCCCACAGCCACCGCGCTCCCAGCGGGGTTTTCAGCAGCACTTACAGAGCAGAGATGGTTTTAGCAACTGTCGCATCGCAGCAGCCCTGGCCCGAAGCTGCGTTGGCCTTTCACATCAGAAACCTGCTCGCTCAGTGTCAGCGAGGCCCTCGGAGCAGCTGCAAGACCATGGGGTCAGACTGCAGCTATTGGTAGCGTTTCAGCCGGCTCCTGACCAGGAGCCCCCGCGCAGTGCGGAGGGGGCAGGCGTTGGACCTGTCTGCCCGGTGCTCCGGCCCCTCCAAGGGTGCTTGAGGTCAGGCCAGCCCCTGTCACGCAGCAGCAGCTCTGCTCTCACCATGGGCTCTGCGCTCTGGATCTGCCCTGCAGCGGCTGAGCAGCCAGCGGCGATGGCTGCTTCCGAGAGCACAGGCGATGGCTGCGTCAGGAGCATCGGGCCCTGCACGGGGCACCTGGTTTGGCAGGGGACAGGGCTGAGACCCCCAGGCAGCCCTGAAGAGTCCCAGCCAGCAGCCAGAGTTCAAAGACCACCACCGGAGCTGTGCTCCTCTGCAGACTCCCCCCCACCCCCCGTCCCTTGCAAGCCTGTGCCGGGAGCCCTGCCGCAGCCATCCCCTGCATAAATGCTGGCGAGGCATCACAGGCAGATAACCGGAGCATTGTCAAGCCCTCGCGCTGCCCACAGGCTCTGTAACCCATCCAAAGCCACAACACAGCTGTGCCAGGCCTGGCCAGCGCTCCCGGGACAGTGGGACACGGGACCAAGCCGCACACCAGTCCCTCCATCCCCTCTTTGCAGCAGGCTGGTCTGCGCCAGAAGAAACCCGTCAGAAGCAGCGCCAGGGAAGGGGCCGAGCGGAGCCGCAGCCCCAGCAGGCGTTCATACCGCACCGTGCACCTTTCCTTAAGCTTCTCCCGCCCTGGACCTGCTGCAGCGGACACAGCCCCAGCCCGAAGCACCACCACTCTGGAGCCAGACCTGGTCCCAGGTCTGAGCCAGTTCAGCAGATCCCATTCCTATCTGCGCTACCACACTCCTCCGACCTCAGTGGGCAGCCGGGGGCACTGAGACCCCCCCAACACGGCTTCCTTCCCAGGGGAAGGAAATTTTCCCACTCCAGCTGGCCTGGGAGATACAGAGGGGAAGATGTTATCAGGGCAGAGCAGGCTCTGAAGCCAGAGGACAGCTCTAATTATTGAGAGCCAATTCCATTACAGCAATCTCAGCCCCAGGGCAACACAGGCCAGATTTTCCAGAGGGGCCGAGTGCCACAGAAGCAGCTTATCCTCTGCACCCACAGGAAAAATGAATTATGCACGCACAGAGCAGACCTGCGGCAACCCACAGGGACCATTCCCATGCGTTACCAAACCACACCGCTCCTGCGCCAGCGGAGAGCCAATAGCCCTTGGTGGCACTTCACTCCAGACCTCCTTGCTTTTTATCCAGAAAGCTCCCAGGTCCCTTTCGCCACCGCCTGCTTTCACCTTGCTCTCTGGGGTTTTTTTTGGCTTTGCCTGGGCATCCTCCTTGCCCTGGCTCCAGCAGACTCCAGCCAAAGCTCTGATGTGGGCACGCGGCTCCGCAAGGATGCCTGGGGAGGGATGGCGTCCCGGAGCTGGATGCAGGCAATGAAGATGGTCCTCATTCTGCCAGCAGCTGTGGAGATCAGAGCAGGAAAGAAGCCAGAACCAGAGGTCTCAATGTTCACCCCCCTCCTCCTGGCTCACAGAGGAGCCTCCAGAGAGAGGGGGCCCCCCCAGGAAGGGCAGCACATTGCACCAGGTAAGGCAGGGACTGGTCTGGGACACGCTCACCTGGAGGAGGGAGGGCAGCTCTTCCAGACACCTCCCACAGCCCGCTGGGAGCCACGACAGCACATGGGGAAACAGAGTCCAATGTCAGGCAGAGTCCAATGCCAGCCAGCAAAGCTACCTGTTCTCCCCCACTGATTCCCCTGTCGGGGGCGGGGGCAGGAGAGGGAGGGAAGTATTTTAAAGTCATCCCAAAGGCGGCAAGAAAGCAGGCAGCAAGTCACAGTTTTAACCAACCTTCTTATTTCTTTATTTGAAAGGCACAGCTTGTACGTCCTTGATACAGCATTTTCAGTTCCTCTTATTATAGGTCAAGTGATTAAACACAAAAAGCAAAACAAGATCTTTCTAAAGGACTATATACAAACACCAGATTATTATTTAATTTTATGCTTTTTTTTGTTCCATTTTTGTTTTTTTTTTTTTTAGAAGACACGCTAGCGCACGGAGATAAGAACAGAGAAAGCTGCTGTATCCTCTACACGGGGTCAGGGGCGCAGGGAGGGGGAGGACCAGGAAAGGCTCTCAGTCTGCTTGCCCCTCTGCCCAGCTGCCCGAGCCCCCCAAAGCTGGGTGCTATGCCGAAGGGGAGCGGGTGGTGGAGGCTCCCCCTCCAGCCCGAGGCCAAGGAGCAGCCGAGGAGAAACCCCGGTGGCCGGAGCGCGTGGTACTGCCGCGGTGCCGCGGGACTGGCGAGGAACAGATACATGCAGAACAGCAAGGTGCCGGCCTGGTATTAGTGCAGGAGGGGCGCAGGGAGGGCAGGGCCAGGGCGATGCAACGAGATCAAGAGCGCTTGGGGAGGGAGGAGATGGTTTTGGGGCAGGGATCCCAGCAGGGAGTTGTGCAGAAACCGTTAGGATCACGGGGCATCTTTAAATACCAAGGGGGGAGCGGCGGGTGGAGGGGAGCCACGTGGCACCGAGGAGCTGGGACAGCCAGGGGGCAAGCAGCCCCAGAGCAGCTCAAGCCAGGCTCTGGCTCGACCCTGTGACAGAGCGGGAGCAGGGACGGGGAAGCCAGGCTGGGCACAGGGAGAGCATGATCGGCCACACGGTTACTGCTATGGCGCTTGCATTGCTGCGGAGCAGCCGGTCCACGGGGATGGCGGTGGGGGCATCCCCCAGGCACTGCTGCCCATGGGAACAGGCCTGGCAAGCTGCCACCAAACACAAGCCCCCGCGATTCTGCTGCGCAGCAACTAGAGAGAGATACTGCATCTTGCATTAACCCGCCCCCCCCGCACCCCAGACAGCCCCCTCCCCCCGGCCCCCCATTCACTCTAATCCGATTTCTCCCCGTCGTCATCTTGGTGGGCATCCCCGTCATGGCCGTTCTTGTCCTCCTTGGAGAGGTGAGCCTGAGAGCCCAAGGCCGAGAGCGAGAGGAGCCCGGTGCCGGCGCTGACAGCGGGGAGGGACGGGGGCTGGAGGCCCACGGGAAGCGGAGTCAGAGGCAGAGCGAGGGCTTGGAGCTGTGACAGCTGGTGAGCTTGAAGCTGCTGCTGTAGAGAACGATGGACGGACAGGAAGACAGGAGAAGGCTATTGTCATTTTGAGTGCACTTGGACCTCAACCCAAAGGCCTAGGCTGCCCAGACAGACTGTGCCAGCAGCCAAGCTTAAACCAGGGACCTCAGGGTCCTGGAGAGCACCACAGCCTCGGGGTGGGGAAGAAAAAAAAGAGATTCTAGAGTCCTTGGGCTGCGACAGCCTCAAGAGAAGACTCAACAGTGTGTCCCCAGCATGACACAGAGCCCCTAGCCCACAGGACATCTGGCCTCGGACTCTGGCATGCTCCAAGGATGCGGTTAAAGCCCTCCCAACCTTGACCAAGAACAGATGGTGTTTTCATGTCAAGGAGCTGCTGCAGTTCCTGCGCAAAACCAAAGCTCCTCTCCTTGCACCCTGCTGGGATGGAGCAGGAATTCGTGCTCCCCTGCAAACCCATGCCCACGTCATAACAAGTCTGGACAAAACCAGCCCCATGCTGGCAGGGCCAGCCCAGCACTCAGCCTCATCCCAGCAGGGCTGCAGCACTGCACGTGAAGCAGCCTGCTCCCAGCACGCAGGGCACATCCCCAGGTTATGACTCCCCTGCCCGGCTCTGTCTCGAAGGCCAAAGGCACGGATTCCCATCCCTCCGAACCCAAACTAAACATGCATCACGTACACGGATGATGGAGTTCAGTTCTGGTGCCGTAACCTGCTTGGCTCGTTCAATGGCTCCCAGGACTTGCTGCTGATGCTGGTGTGGAGAGAACAGAGGAATTCAGGGTCATTTCTAGTATCACAGGGAAGGAGAACAGGGACCCAGCCCTGCTGGGTCTGATACACACACATGTACGTTGTCTCAGCTGTCAATACTGAGATGTCAAGGTGCAGAGGCAGGCTGGTTAATCCCACAGCTGGAGACACCTGCACGCACTTCATTTGTGACAAGGACCTTACACCACTGAGGCCCGTGGTAGCAAGGAGCAGGGAAGGAGGCATGCCTGTCTCATTCCAGTTCCTCACCACAGGGTTAAGCAGGTCCCCTCTTACTCCCATCCTTGTCCTGCTCTGCACAGGCCCAGCGATCCTTGGCCAGAAGGGCTCTAAGGTGGGCAATCCTCTCACCCTGCCTCCCCTCTCCTACCCAGACCTGACACAAAGCAAGACTCCCTAACAAACAAAACAAGCCCTAAAATCAGAAGCTCTTGGGAAGCTCCCCACTCCTTGGGACACATCCCGGGTCCCAACTGCAGCAGCTGGAAGATGCTGCTGTGGAAGAGCCCAGCACGGCTGCTCCAAACACAAGCAGGAAAAACAGCTGTATCACATACTTTAAAAAATAAAGGACAACTGTACTTGCTCCTCTGAGAGTAGAAGGTCTCTGAACACCAGGCCCATCCACTGCACTCCAGCAAGTGAATTTTTCTTTCCGTCTTGGCAGCAGGACAAGGTTGGGGAGGGGGAAGGGGTTGCATTAAGATGCAAAAGGTTTAGTTGTGGCTTAGTTATTAGGCAGCTCTGATAGTTATTAGGCAGCTCTGATCTGATCAGCAAGCCACTTTGTCTTCCCTGAGAACAGGTGGGTGTGAAAAACACAGCCTGTCCCCCAACCACACAGCTAACCCAGACCAAAAAACACAGTCTCCATCCCACAGCTAGTCCTGACCAAAAAACCAGCCGTGAGACCAGCCGTGGAGTTTAGCCTCTGTGGGGTTGTGTGGGGAGATGGACAGATATGGCACTAGAAGTGCTTCATCTTCCTCCTGCCTCAGGCAGCAACTCCCAAGCCCTCCCAATTAATTTCTCAGGGGAGTGGGAGGAGCCCATCAGCTGCATTAATTAATGAGGCAGAGGAACCAGATCTCAAGGAGGAGCCATATGGAGGTATTTTTTTAAACACCCTCCTCCCCCAATTAGCTGCCTGAAGCTCCCACCACCTGTGTAGAAGTGGCCCATGGCTCAGAAATCACAGGCAGGAGAGAACAGAGCCCATCTTTGTCCACAGCCACCAACAAAGGGGACGGGCAGGCACATTAGCCACTGCACAGCGCCTGGGGGGGCTGCTCGAAGGCCTCCAGGCCAAAACTGTCTTCAAGGGCTCATCCCCACGCAGGGGCTGAGAGCAAGCGATGAGGCTTCCCAGAGCAGGGGCGAGGAGCTGCCCGTGCGGGACAGGGGCCTCTGCTCCCCCCTGCCAACGCACCCCCAAGCCAGAGCCGAGGCCAAGCCGGGGGACTCACCTCTTGCGAAAGGTAGGGCAGAACCTGTGCACAAATCCCATTTAGCCTCTTGACGATTTCAGCCTGGAAGGTGGGAAGAACAGAGAGGAAAGGCATCAGGCAGCTCGGGACTGACCACCCTCAGCACCGGCTGCCCCACCTTCCCTCTCCCCAGGCAGGGCCAGAGTCCCCAAACAGCCCTGAGAAAACACACTCCCCCCGGAAAGATGCGGGCAGCGTCCCGGTGCCATGGGGGGGTCACCTCGACCCCAAGGCCCCTCCCTACATAGTTAAACAGATCAATGCTGCTGACTGCAAAGAGCAGGTTTTCAATATTCTCTTCCCTCTCTGGGTCTCCGATATTCATTTAACGAATTGGAAACTTATTATAGACCCAGGTGGGGATGTGTTGAATTACATTCGCCATGCGGACACAGACACACATGCTGCCTCCACCGAGACCCCCGCTCTGCCCTGGAGACGGGCTGCTCAGCCTCCTTGGACTCCCCCTCCCCAAAGGCAAGTGTTCACCCGCTGCCAGCCTCCCCGCGGCTGAGCTGCAGGACTGGGGCTATTCAGGGAGACCACAGGGACTGGGCAGCTTCTTTACTAGCCTCATACAAGCAGGCGGCAAATTTTGGGGTGTTAAATGCTTTCCTCCTGGGAAAGAGTAAAGCTACCAGCCCTTTGCAAATCACTTTCCAACGGAGTCAAAAGAAATACAGAGCCAAAGGGTTTAGGCATGCACTGAAACCAGCTGAGGGGGCCCCACCAGCACCACAGGGGAGCGGACTAGGCTGGGAGACAGTTCACGGGACAGCAGTGAGGATTTGTGGCTCAGATCCTTTACCAAGATGCAGGTTTTCCCAGGGAAGCCAGTCTTGTGGGCTTACCAAGGGCAATGGGATTGGAGGCATCAAGTGCCTTTGTGGGGAGCAGAATTGTGCTAAGAGGCTTATAACTGAGCCACGACACACAGATGACTTTGTGACTGGAAGCTGAAGCCAGATAAAGTCAGGCTCAGAGGAGGCTCATGTTGTTAAAAGCACAGGTAATTAGCTACTGGGGATAATTAACAACTTAACCACCAGCGAGGGTAACGAACAAACTTATGCAGGCTGCAACACAGTCTCCATCACAAGGAGGCTTTCTTAGAAGGTCTGCATCATGTTACCTAATCACAGCCCAAGAGAAGTGCTCTCTGGCCTGACTGCAGCGAGAGCCCAGGGGGAGCCAAATGTGTTTTTCATGTCGGGGTGAAGCCCCAACAAGCCTTCCCGGGCACCAGGGAAGGCAGCAGGGCCAGGAACCCACCTGGGACCCGGGAGGAGGGTGGGAGGGACCTGGGGTCATCTCCTGCCCTCCACCCCAGGTTTGTGTCTGCTGGCCAACTCCGAGCTGCAGCTCCAGACCCTGCCTGCGCTGCCTTGTCCGGTGCTTAAATACCTGTTCAGGCCCTGGGGAGAACCAGAGCGTGCCCGCAGCCTGGGCTGGAAGACCTCAGTCTGGGCACTGCGATCCCGAGAGGTGGCGGGTCCCTGCATTTCGAAGGCAGCTCTGACATTTTACAGGCTCATGGCATTTCTAGTTCCTGAAATACCACTGAAGTGACAGAGGGCAAAGCACGGCAGACAACCCACCCTCCCCAGGAATTAGAGCACTTGGAAATGCCTTCCCCCTACCTGTTTGTGCATTTCAATATTCAGCCCATAGGACATCTCGTAATACTGTAGAGCGGGAGAGAAGAGAACAAAAGAAATTGTAAGTCAAGTCTCCACCTGGTAAAGCGGCTCCATACAGCAGTGCTGAGAACTACTACTGCTTTCCTAGCAAGGTCTTCTACAAAGGCTGGGCAAGGATGGAAGGAGAGAAGAGGCCAGCCCTAGGAAACAAAGACAGCAGGAGGCAAACACAGACAGAGACCCTCTGCAGGTCCAAGGCAGAAGCACCAAGCCCAGGCGTGCCCTTGCCCACCCTCACACCGCTGCAGACAGAGACCTGGGAACTTGCTGACTGGGCCCCATGCAACACCCCTCACAGACACCTTTCAGCAGTCTGCATCAAGGTGAGAGAGCGCGATGCTGCTTCAAACCTGAAAAAAGGCTCAGGGCTCCACAGACTTCCATATCCACAGCCAAAAGAGAGGCAGCCTGACTCTACAAGCTTTGCCCAGCCAATATCCTAAAGCCCACGTGGCTGCTTCAGCAGCAAATGGAAGAGATCACAATTGGTCTTCATCTAGCAAGTAACACATCCAGCTGCACACAGCTCCAGCTATCTGGGAAGAAGCTATGTGGGGAAAAAAACACCACCACACAAAAACCCCACCCAGAAAACCCCCGCACAGCAGCAACAGGCAGCTACAGAGCAATCTATTGGCAGGAGAAGCTAATTCTTGACCCCTGGAAGAAGCTGTTTTAAGGCTGATGTCTGAGAGTTTAGAAATCTCCCTCAGCTTGCAGGCTGCAATCCTGATTCTTCCAAAGGGGAAGAAAAATCCACATCTGTGCTCATTTAATTCAAGGAGAAGATCACTGGCATTTCGGTACCGACACCACAAATCTGAGAAGTGCCCAGCTTGGTATCGCCATGATCTCAGTCTGCTCTAACACCGCTGCTGGCTTTTCAGGCTTCTTTGCATTCTGAAGACTGAGCAGGAAGCAGGAGCCCGACCCCCAAGCTGCTAATTGTGACTTACTCAAAAATCAGAGCAGCTGTAGCAGCTTTGCACATTCACAGAAACCCTCCTCTTTGCTTCCCCGTGACTCGCTGTGGTGGGGAGCGACAGCAGCTCTGCGTGATTCCAGCTCAGCCACGCAGACGAGGCAGGAGCTGCTGTGCCTGCAAAGCCTCGAATGCTGCACAACAAGCAATAGCCCTTCCCCTCTGCTGGTAACCTGAATCAATTCTGGTGACTGTCAGCATTAAGGGAAAAAAAATAGATCTCAGCCACACCTGGAGATGAGAGTCTCCACGCAGGCTGCAAGGCCCAGGAAGCAGTCATTTATCAGGGAGAATGGGGCAGGCTTCCCCATTAATATACAAGGAAAGCTGTGACCTCTTCTCCATGTCCCCAGCCCCAAGCATGCCTTGCTCCTCACAGCCTCAGAGTCCGGACACACGGGCGGTACAGGAGGACGGAGGAGCCAGCTCCCTTATTTCTGGTTTTAAAGTCCTAATTCTGCTCTGAAGAGCTGCTGTATTAATTTCTACATCTTATCTCTTCCTTCCAGGGCAGGTACAGCAGCTGGCAAGCAGGCACCAGCTCATCTTTATGGACAGGATCACAATCTCCTGTTAACTCCTTGATAGGAAAGGAACAGACCACAGCCTTGCCTGGCATCCATCCCCTCTGCTACAAGGGCTCTTCCACACGTGGGAAGACAGAGGCATTACCTGGCAGGCAAACAGTCACCCTGCCTACAAGAACACGGCTGTTTTCCTGGCAGATTTCTCTTTAGAGAGTTATGGCTAAGCCTGCTGCCCATGTGTGGCACCACGTCTCATGCCTTTACCCATCACTGCCCTGGGATTTGCACACTTTGTGCTGGGACACGCACGCCAGTGGGACGTGCTAGCACTTAGCACCATGGCTCCGCGTGGCTGCTGGGGTCATGAGAAGGTGCAGAGGGTTTAGTTCTCGCACAGCAGCTGGTTTCTGCTTCCATCTCCCACCAGGCTTGTGGTGTTTCCCAGCTTCACAACTTCTCAGAGCACTGCTTTGTCTTTCACTGGCCATGACTCTCCCGGAGCCCCCAGACGCCTGCACACCAGCACCTTGCAGCTCCTTCTCAGGTGCGTAAGAGCTGTCACTTCCCCCAGGGCACAGGGAGGAAGGGCACGCAGCCAGTCAGTGGCAAGGCCAAGGACCCCATCACCACCCATCAAGCAGTCAGCCAGCGGGCCCATCAGTTTTCTATGTCCAACAATTCTCTGCTGCTTCCTCGCATTTCAACAATCCACTGCATGCAGACAACACAAAATATAAAAGCGCCCCACTTTCAGAAAAGCCAACGCCAGCCTTGTTTAGAGACCTGCCGCTCCACGGAGCGAAGGCTCCCTGCCAGGGAAAACCCAGGCACAGGCACCTGCTCACCGCTGAGTCCCCACCCGCGCCACCCACGTGCTCTCGGCTGCCGGGGCCGGTCCTTACCATGACGTAGTGACGCTGCATCTCCGATTTCTCACTGGCTAGTTTGTCACATTCCAACTTCAAGCTGAAAAGCCAGAAAACAGTAAGAAAACCACAAACAGGAGGTGAGAGAGTTGATCGCCACAGAGCAGCTGCTTCCTGCATGGCCCCATCCTGGCCAGGCTAGCTTCTCGGACACCACCATCCAGACTCCAAGGGGCGGTCGGAGCTGGGCCACGGTGTGCTGGCACAGCGGCGACCACAACAGAGCCCACTCCCACCTTCCCAGCTGGAGCCTCACCAACACACGTTCAGGAGAAGCAGCACAAGGCTGTCCACCAGCTGGACACCGACCTCCCCCAGGCAAATCCTTTCGTCGGGAAGCAGAAAGCCGGGCAGAAGCAGAGGTGGCTGCCCAGGGACGGGTTTGCCTTTCCTCAAGTGATCGCTGGCAGCTGGGGAGGGCTTCTAGCACGGGCCTGTCTGCAGCACTGAAGAGATGCTCCAATACCACTTCAAAACCAAAGCCAGATCCATTTCTGGATGGTGGGGGGGAGGCCCAAGTGCAGCACACCCCTCCAGAAGAAAGGATTTTTTCTCTCCTCTAGGTTCTTCACACCCTTCAGAGAAAGGGCCGCTGCTCCCAGTGTTTTATGAGACTCCAACTCACCAGCCAAGCAACTGCAGCCAGCATGTGCTGTGGTTTTATGTTTCAAACAAGAAACAGCTTCACCTACACAAAACCTGCTTCTTCTCGAGCAGATTAAGTCCAGGGGGGTGGGGGGATAGCCTCCCTTCCAGCAGGCATGTTTCCTGGACTCCCCTGCTCCCTCGCTGGCACTGCCCAGAGACACGGGGACACGAGGAAATAGCCATTTCCCAGCAGTTTTTCTGCCTGCTCCTGCCAGAACGACACCACCGCAAACCTGTGACCTGGCTGCCCGGCGGAGCCCAGGCTGGGGGAAGGCAGGCAGGGAAGTCGCAGCTGCGTGGCACCAAGGCACGCACCACAACCAGCACCTCGCAGCCTGCTGGGCCGTGGCAGAGGGCATCACCCAGTCGATTTGACCCAAGAGCTTCACGTTTATTTCAGACACACACACACACAAAGCAACAGATCGTCACAAGCCAGCTTTCAGGTCAGCAGCAGCATTTCCACACACACCCGCAGAAAAGCGGAAGCTTTTGGATTTAAGTGCTCCCTGCAGCATTCGCTGTTCAAGAACAGCAGCCAGTGAGAAGAACTGAGGAAAACTCCCAGCAAGACACGGGAGGCCTGGCAAGCCTCTGCGCGGTCCTGGCCGAGCAGCACTCAGAGGAAAGACCTTGGCTGGAGAAGGAAGACGCACGTTCTCCTCGCTGGGCTCCCAAGCGGACGCGACTAATCCCCTGCCCTAGGTCCTCCCCTAGCCAAAGGCGACCCAAGCTACACAGCCGGGTCTCCTTGGCATTCCCGTTCGGTCCACGCAGCAGAGCAACAAAGCAGAAGAATCAGAGTGATTCTTGCATGTCGTGCCACCGCGTGCCAGCCCAGCAGGGGCTGCGGGGCAGACCCGGGCCGGGCCCGGCGGTGCACGGAAGCACGTACCTGTGGTACTGGGCCTGCAGGAGCTGGAACTCGTCCTTGATGCGGTCACAGGAGTCGGAGGTCGTGAACTTCAGCTGCTGCGGCAGGTGAGAGGAGCCCTTGAACAACAGGAGACAGCGCTGAGCGCTGGGGCAGGCAGCCTGCCCGTCCCACCCGCGCAGCAGCCCCGAGCCCGCCCCGGACCGGGCCGGGACGCCTCGCCTCGCACCGGGAGCTGAGCCGCCGCACGGGCAGGCCGGGCCCGGCAGCCAGAGGGCCGGCCGGGCACCCCGAGGGCCGGCGCGCTCGGGCCCGGGACGCGCCCAAGGTCACCCGTGGGGCCGCTGGCGCCCAGCCCCGCCGCCCCTCGGCAGCGGCAGCGGCCGGGGCGGCTCCGCCGGCGCGACGCCCGGCCGGGGCGGGGAGACCCCCGCCCTCTCGCTGCCGGCGGCGAGAGGCGCTCGGTCGCCTCGGCCCCGCCGGGGCCGCCACAGGGAGGCCAGGCGGCCCCCGCGCCGGGCCGGCCCGCGGCCCCCCGGTGCCCGGCCCCGCCCCGCGGCCCCGCCGCCGCCACCCCGGCCCCGGCCCCGGCCGCGCCGGGCTCCCGCGCCCGGCCGCGCCGTACCGAGTGTCGGCTTTGTGGAAACATCATGTCAGGCTGCGGCTCGGCCCCCGCACGGAGCGGCCCGGTGCCGCCGCCCGCTCCCGCGCCCGCCGCGGCTCCCCGCGCCGCCGCCGCCTTTGTCCGCGCCGGGCCCGGCCGCCCCGGCCCCGCGGCCGCCCCGCCCCGGCCGCGCCGCTCGCCCCGCGCCGCTCCCGCCGCCCCGCCGCCGGCGCCTATTGTCTAATGGCGGCTGCGGCTCCGGCTCCGTCCTGCGGCTGCTCGGCACCACCTGCCGCCGCCGCCTCCCCGGGCCGGGCGGGCCCACGGCCGCCCCCGCCCCCGCCGGTCCCCGCCCCCGCCGCGCGGCGCCGGCGGCCGCGGGCACCGGCCCGGGCCGGGCTGCGGGCTTGCGGGCGGCGCGGGGCCCGCCCAGGCCGCGGGAGCCGAGCCGGGGCCCGGGCCGGGTCCGGCGCGCCGGGCCGAGGCCCCGCGCGGCCGCCCGGCTCCCCCGCCCCGCTGTCGGGCGCGGCAGGGCGACGGGGCCGGGGCGGGCCGGGCCGGGCCTTTCCCCCGCCGGCGTCTCCTCCCCGCCTCCGGGTCCCCGCGCCCTCACCCTCCCTGAGCCCTGGCCCTGGCAGTCCTGCCGGGGCTGCCCGGCCCCCCCGTGCCCTCCCGGTGCTGCGGGCTGTCGGACGTCGCTCCCCGTTCCCCGGGCCCCTCCTCGCCGCCGGTGCCGAGGCAGGACCCCGGGCTCAGCACCAGCCGCAGCGGAGGTGTGGAGCGCTGCCCTGCGGGGCCCGAGGGCCGAGGCGCCGCCGCTGAGCCGCCGCAGCAGCTCTTGGCGGAGGCCTCGGGTTTACCCTGGACCGGGGTAACTCTGGGACTGAAGCCTGGCAGGGGTTTGCAGGGCAGGCCTCGGTACCTGCGGTCCCTGGTGCCAGGTCACGGGAGCCCTGGACGGCGCCGGGTCTCGCTGTGTGATGAGGCTTCCTCGCCTTTCGCAGCTCGCTTGCGCAGAAGAGCGTTGGCCTGCCCAGTAAAGATAATTCTTGTGGCTCCTGGCATTGCATCTTTATTACATGGTGTTAGAAGGAAGGGGAAGCTTTGCTGTTAATGAAGCCACCACTCCAGTTTCTCACAGGTTCTTAAACCTGATGTGACACCGCAGAATCTGAACCGTGCTGGCAATGCAGGGAACGCCATCAGATGCGGCTCGTTTTCACATCCTTCCCCAAGCGGGAGAACAGGGTTTGTTTACACAGGGGTTTGTTTTGCTTTATTTCAACACTGCCTTTGCTGAGCACGAGGGAAGGCGAAGGCAACGGCAAGGGAATTCACCTGCAACTGGCCCCAAACAAACTTCCCATCTCCAGACAATGGAAAATTCTGCTCTGGATGCAAACTTTGGTCCTAAACCTGCTGCCTGAGGAGCAGACCCTGCAGTTTGTGTCCTGGGGGATCGATTGCATCCGCACAGAGAGCAGAGAGGTGGGGAATTCAGCCACAGACTTCATTGCTGGAAGGACTTTGTTGCCATGGGGCCTCTTGCAAGCCACACACACAAATGTGCCTGAGCTGAGGCGGGATCAGGTCCTTGGAAGCCAGCCTGAGAATAACAGGCAGGAACACGGCTGGCGTGTGTGAGCCCACAGGGAGCTTTCATCAATTTCAGATGCTGCTCTGTGTCTATCTTTAAAAATCAGTACATTTTCTGATTAAAAATAAAACCCTACATGTCATGGCTCCAGCAATGCGGGCTGGGCTGTTGTGGTATTTATTTTTAAAGAGAACAATATAGCAGCTGAGTTATTGTGACACCTTCTGCATATTGTGCAGTAGCTTCTTCACTTCGACGTCTCCATATTAGTGAAAACTGTGACAGCTTCATACCAAGGATTATTAATAGTGCAGGCAGGCTTTATGGCCCTGCAGAATAAGGGTTGGAAAACAGGGTAGACAGTCTCCCCCCAGCTGGTCAGCGTGCTGGTCCCCTTTTTAAATGTAGAGAAACTGAGCCACCCTAGCCTGGGCTTTGCACAAGGGCAGTGAGATGCAGTTTGTAATTGGTGTGTGCAGGAGACCAGAGTAGGTCACTGCTGTCCCCTTGCAAAGCTAAGGCCTGCCTCTCTGGTGAGCTCTACCTTCAGTGGGAGGCACTGGAGCAAGTCTGGAGCATGTCTCGTGTTCCCTGCCAGGCTTGTCACCTTGCTGCCATGTGGGGGGGAAGGAAGGGACAGTAGGATGCGGAAGGGTTTGGCCCTCAGCTACGTGATGATTCAGATAGACAGTGCCTCGGTTGAGAGCTTTACCATCCCTGGCCCCCAGCACAGAACAGACTGGCCTTGCAGGTAGTAGTCCCCACTCCATTAAAGGAATTAGCTATCTATTATAGAGATGATTATGTTAAGTGCAGAAGAAATGTGCAGCATGCAAATGCTGTGCTTTGAATCACGTGTTCAAAATCAGGGGCTGTGGGCTCTCTCCTGCACTCCGCAGTGGGAGCGCTGGTGCAAGGTCCATTGCTGTGAGCCCATGCATGTGGCCACTGAGAAGATTCTGGGCTGGACCAGCTCATCCCAAGGGGAGCACCCGGAGCTTGGGATCCTCTTGCACGGCTGCTACCTGTGGGGTTTGCACCATTCAGACCGCTCCTGCTTCGTTTGCAGAAGGGCTCCCACGTTGTTCTAAGAAGTTACTCCTTTTAGTTGAAAAAACCCTTTGAGCGTATGTGTGGGTCAGGAGGCTCACATTTGCTGCTAGTTTGGAAGAACAGATTGTGTGTATTCCTGCAGCAGCTAGAGACCTAAACTACAATGTCAACCGCCCTGTGCAACACGTACATGCACATAAGAAAAGATGGCCCCTAAGTACACGGCAGGTTGTTTCTCCCGCGTTACAGACTTTGTCCACGTTAGAGGTGCTGAAGGATGATCTGGTGTGCTGTGCCTGCAGAGCGGTTGCTGTCTGTTAATATCTTCCCATCCAGGATATTGCAGGGGTTGGTCACGATGCAGAGCAGGACAAACTTTGAGATGAGATCTCCAGAGTGGATGTCTTGCCTTATCAGTCCCCTCAGGTAAGACGAGGAGGGCAGCCAGGGCCAAAGGTGTGTTCTTTACCCAGCGGTGGCTGCCTTTTAGTGCAGCTATGTACACACTTTTGAGACACTCAGGAATATCTGTCTGCCTGCCAAGCCAGGTAGCATCTCTGCTCTCCTTTTCCAGCTCATCCCTTCATTGCTCGTCTAGATATTATAATTTTTTCTTTAACTTGAATGAAATTTTTTCCAGTTGAGATAAAGCAGCAAAGTTGCCACGTAGCAACCTGAAACAACAGGTATTCCTAGTGATGGTACTGCCAAAGCCGTGAAGCATTTGTCCTCGATACAAACAGGACCAGGATCTTCCTGTGGTTGATGGACTTCTTTAAACAACAATAATAATTACAAGAGTAGATTGAACTTCCCAGAAGACAATGCAGAGGCACTCTTCCTGGGCCCTGGGCTGCCAGTATGAAGCTTCCCTCGGCTCAGCAGCGCGCAGCCTCCACGGCTCTGCCACGCGGTCCCCCAGCTTAGACCCCGGCCTCTGGAAAGGGCTCGCGGCACGTCTCCAAGGCACACGTCAGCGGGAATGGCTGGGCAGCCGCGCCGCCAGCTTGCTGGCACCTTTGGCCCCTGCCGGGCTCCCCAGCAGTGGGGGGCAAAAGGAACGTGCATCTCAAGCCTTCCCTTGGTCACGGTGAAAGCACGGGAGCCCTGCTCACACTGCCCTGTGCTGCCTTCCCCTCTCTTTGCAACAACTCGCAGTCACTCCCTTCCAAGTGGGAAATTAAATGTTCCTTTATTGGCTTTTATGTTGGCTACAAAATGTTCCATTTTATCTTTTTTTTTCCTCTCCTTTCTTCCAGGAAACACACTAATTTACGGTATAATCTTGGCAAATCCCAATCCAGGGGAACACAAACTTGCTTGTGCCTAGTAAATGACGCTTTAATGGGCCTGTCTCCAGCCGGGCAATGTATCTGCATCTGAAGAAGGGGGAATTATAACCTTGCCCAAGCAGTGGGCCTGCATGTGTCAGCAGGGGTGAATATGGCCTGGGCATGGCAGCAAAACAGCGCATGGAGGAGCCTGCCTTAAACACACCCTGGTAAAAGGAGGGGATTCCCACAGCCCACCTCAGACCTGGCTCAGGAAATGAGGGTTTTTCCAGTGCAGGAAGGGAGCTCTGAGCACGTGTGTAGGAGGTCTCCAAGTGAACCAACATTTGTCTGCTGTGAGGCTGTTTCATGGCAATGTTGGAAAGCTGCAGCTGGAGCAGATGGATCCCCCCTACTCCCGCAACACCTTGGCCAGGAGCAAGGTCATGCCAGGCACTCGCTGCTCCCAGGGCTACGTCGGGGTTGAGCTGAGCTTGCAGGTGGGTTTCCAGGGAGTGTGTCTGCTCCTAGGGAAGCTGGACCATCCTTTGGAGGGGCCGCAGAGGGCAGCCAGGGACTTGGCTGCTGACGTTGACAGCTTAGTCGAGGGCCTGACACTGCATGGCGACTTGGTGTGGGAGGCTGGCAAAGGGGTCTCCAGGCCAGGCCGGTCAGGACACGGGGGCTGGAGGAGCCACTTCCACCTCTCCTGCAGCACCCTGCTTGGCATCAGCTTTCCAGGGAGGAAGGTGCCGTGCCTGCCTTTAGCATCCCTTTAAGGCACTGCGGTACACGTGGTGATCTCACGGCATGCCTGCTGGCCTCGCATCTGCCCCCAGCCGTGTGCCCTCAATTCGTACCACACCACGTCCACACGGAGCTTTGCCTTTCACCATGTCCTGAGCTGGCCCAAGCCTGTGGGCTTGTCTGGCTGGAGAGCAGGAGCAGTCTCCTGCTCAGAGTCAGTGCAGGACTGGACCTCTCCCGTGCCTCCATGCTGGTCTCCTGCCCGCAGAGGCTGGAGGGAAGATCCTGCCATCGCTCCCACTTCCCCAGACATGCGTGTCTAGGGACATCCTCGCTTGCCAGGTCGCCTGGCCACTGGCGCTGGAGCCTGGTTACCCAGGGACCGGGAGTTTATATTTAGCATTGCTAATGGAGCAATAGGCTGTCCCAGTCCCCGGCCCCAGCAGGAAGGGTTTGTACAGGGATGCCCTAATGAGACCAGAGCAACTTCCTATTCTTTCCTAAAAGGAGCAGTCTAACAAAGCTGCCAAAAATAAATCTATTTAATGAAGAGCCTTTGTAAATTATTCAGATATTACATCCCACTCCAGCACTGGTTCAAGGAGAGAGGCTGTACAGACACTTTCTTCTCTGAAGCTCTGGACACAAGGTGAAAGTCATGCTGTCATTGCAATGGAAATGCAGGCTCTAAGATCCTGGTTTTACCCTGAGAATACTGTCTCTTTTAGCTGGAATTAAAGAGGAAGAAATAAAAAAGGCACAGCAGCAATTCGGGCCCTGAGAAAAGGAAGTTTTTTTCCTTTCCCGCCCTGTCTCAGGACCACTCTTGAGTCCCAACATGTAAAACTGACCACATACACAAGTGTTTTGCAGGATCGAGTCTGAGAAATTTGGACTTCCCTGGGCACTGCACGCCTCAGTGCGGTGTGGACAGGACCTCGCTGGAGGTGGTGTGGTTCAGCCAGTGGCTCCTCCTTTGCTTCTCCGTTGTGGTTTGAATGCTGTGGACTTTTTCCAGTAGAAACAGGGCTGAGACCCAGCAAACTCATTAAACTTCAGCTGCCATCCATACACCAGCTGCTAACAAATCCCAGTCCCTCCCCAGGATGTAAAGCCTGGCTTTGCAGAGTGCCGTCCCCCACTGCCACCCCATATTCAGACATCTGTGAGGCATTTTATAAGGCACAGTGGTTGGCAGCTTGCAGGCTATTAGCCACAGCCAGCCCCGTGCCATGCTGCTGGTGCTCACAGGCTTCTCCCCTTCCACCCTCCCTGTTTTCCCAGCCCATCTTCGCTGGCAGCAAGGCAGTGGGGCTGGCTCCTGCTGTGCCCAGCCCTGCAGCTTGGCTCTGGCCAGGGCTGGGCAGAGGAACTGCCTGCTTCTGCTCACCGGCCGCCCTGCCGGGTACATGCCTGACCTCCACGGCTGCGCACAGCAGCAAAACCCTCGTGCAAAGTTTCCCTGCTGACTTTAATGTGGAACCACGTGGTTTCTAGTGCTTTAAAGCTGCAGGGGTTAATTCTGTGTTTTGCTTCAGCCTCTCAGGACTACATTCAGGTTTCTCTTTCTGTGGTTCCTTGCACCCTGCCATCAGCAGTTTGCTGTTGCAGGCAGTCAGCAGAGACTGCATGTGGGAAGGGGTAGAATCTCTTGGGGCACAAGGAGAGGCGCTTGGGACAAGGGAGGCATTTTCACAGAGCGTATCTCGGCCAGGATCCCTCGGGTGGGTTGCCTGTGGGCCGTTCCCACACATCCCGTGACGCAGCCTGCCATCCCAGAGCAGAGGTCGCTTTCTCCCCTCTCCACATGCCGCTGTGATGGGCCACACACAGACTCATTGCCTGTGACTCAGGTCAGGCCCCCGCAGGGATGTCAGGGGCCTGCAGGACCCCGGCAGCATCCCCGAGGGCCAGAGCGGAGGCTGGCAGGGGGCTGGCATCCCGGCACCAGGCTCCCACACTGCTGAGATGTCTGACAGCCCCTCGCCTGCCCCTGCCCCTTCCCTCTCCCAGGAGTCGCTGCGATGCAGCCGCTCAGACGCCTCTGCAGCACCGTGGCTGCCTGCGGGGAGGAGCGCTGCCGGCTGCCTGGTTTGCTCTGAGCGCTCATGGCTCGGGTGGAGGCAGATCTCACGGCTGAGGGCCTGGGGACCGGGCTGTCCATGCGGCACCTACCGTGCCGCCCACCCCTTCACCACCCACCCACCGCGGCCGGGCCAGGGCCCCAGCTCCCTGCCCGGCCAGCCGGCTTCGCCCAGGGAGGCCAGCGGCGCTGGGGTAGTCACGGTGCCGGGGACGGCGGGGGAGGCTGGGCGCTGGGCCCCGGCTCCCTGCCACATCCAGGCCAGCTCCTGTGTGACCTGAGGCCACACTGTCCCTTATCACCCCTCTTATCACAGGGATTATTGGCTTTTTATATTAAACTTTCTCCAGATAGCATAACGCAATCTACCAGACGCCTGGCGAGGGCTTGGCAGGCCCGGGAGTGATTTATAAGCAATCTGTCTCTGCGGTCTCTCTTTCACATACGGGCTGTTTCCTCCTCTCCCTCACCACCTCCCAACTCTCCCCCCACCGCCGCCGTTACCAGCCATGCAAATCTCCCTGCTGCAACGAAGGGCTGGAATGAGCAGCGGGGCTGCCCCACGGAGGGTGGGTCCCCCATGCCACCAGCCGGGATAGCAGCGATGCCCCCGCCGCAGCCAGCAGCCATCGTGCCCGCCTCTCGGGCTGCTGGGCACGGGGCCTTTGGGCCCCGCCACATCCAGGCAGGCGGCCGACTGCCTGGGTAGGAAACATCCTTACGACACTGGTGGCGACACCAGTGCCGTGGCCGTGGGGTCAGGTGGCTGCATCCCACGGGGGTGTAGCCGTGTCCCCCGGCACGTGCCCCACTGTCCATTATCGCATTTCTCACATCTTCCTTCTTTGAAACGTCTGCTGCTGGCCTCCGTCAGGGACAGACACTGAGCCACAGCCATTGGCCTGATCCTGTCCTCTGCAGTCACCCACAGCCTCCTCTGCTCTGCCCGGGGTGGGGGCAGGCCAGAGAGGCAAAACCCCACCTAATTCCCCTCCATTACAACTGCTGACTTGAACACTGTCCTGGGAATTGACATGAGGGTGCAGCATTTGGACGGCAAACACAAGGCAGGTTCCTGATTTAGTTACTGACACCTTACTCAAGCGATAATTTGAAGCTGTCTCTGAACCCCGAAGCTGGGCTGGTTCCTACAGTCGGTCCTGCTGTACTTGCTGCAGCACTGTCTGCCTGGCTGGGAAGAGGAAACCAGCAGGTTCCTGCACTCAGCCTGGACCGAGTGCAGGGTCCCGGTGCAACAGCTGCTCTGGCCGCTGCATCCCTTGGCAGATTTCACTGCTTGTTGCTGAGATTCCCCTGCCAAAGCCAGAGCCCTGTGCCTGGCAGAGGGGTCAGAGCCGAAGCTCAGCAGCCAGGGCTGGCGCTGGCTGGGGCAGCTTTGTGGGGTCATTCTTTGTCTTGAACTCCAAGCAGCAGTTGATAACCCAGGGAGCTGGCAGAAAGTGTGTTCTACCCTCTCAGTGCCCTGGCATTACCTGTGCTGCCACAGAGGCTGCCTGGCACATGGCATTGGGACAGTCTGGGGTGACCTGCTGGTGTCCCCTCGCCTGCTCCCAAAGGTGCTCATCTGCCATACATCCCCGGCCCAGCCCACACTCTGCCCAGTGCTCTCTTCCCCCAATTTCAATGGCAGTGACCCAGGTCTGGGGTCCTGGGCACCGTGGGCTCGCAGGGAGGTGAGGAAGACCTACGGCAGCCAGCAGTGTGGCATTGCCTGTCCTGCGAACACGGCCTTGGCAGTGCACCCGCCAGATGCCATTCTGCAGTGCTGTCCCTCGCCCCCGTCACCGCCCAGCCCCAATGGCTCTGTCCCCTGGGACACCCAGGTGCTCATGACTGGACACAGCAGAGTCCCAGCAGCTCAGCTCCCGCACGGGGCAGCAGACAAAGCACTTGTTCTGCACCACATGCCCACATTACCATGCTCTTTTCCTGGGGAAACTGTCTTGCTGCTTGCCCTCAGAGGCAAAAATGAACCCCATCCCAAATTCCCCGCCTATACCAAGAAGAAAAATGAGAAACTGCCTCATGGATGTGCACAGGTCCCAGCCAGGGGTGGCCTGTGGGTAGAAAGGGCCCATCTCCAAGGAAGAGCCTTGGTCTGGGCAGGCTTTTTACAGCTGGTAAAACATTTCTACCCTCTTTGATCCCGTTTTATCAGTGACTTGGAATAATTGGGTTCCATTCCTCATGGTGGCTGCCCACCCCCCCTTCTGCTGTGGCCTGTGTTTTTGCTGCAGACTGATTAGGGGTAATTATCATCCTTTTTACCAGCCAAAGTGCAAGGAACAGTTCACACTCCTTGCAGGAAGCAGGA
The DNA here is from genome assembly GCF_018139145.2 of Gymnogyps californianus. NCBI lineage: Eukaryota > Metazoa > Chordata > Aves > Accipitriformes > Cathartidae > Gymnogyps > Gymnogyps californianus. The sequence continues at coordinate 206,391 of NC_059494.1, read as the reverse complement.
AAGGGATTTTGCAGCTGAGGCGTGATGAGGAAGCACATGGCAAGGATGCCTGAAATTGCCTGCTGCCGGGCCAGGGCTGGGACAGCATCAAGCTCCAGAGAAGGGCTTAGCGCCGGGTGGTGTCTCTGAGGCATTTGGTGGGAGATAAACAGGAAGTTTGAAGCCATAACATGGTCAGGAGGTTCAGGGGAATCCACTGACCCTTTGACCATGGGGAGGCTCCTGGGCCGACTAGTTTCTAGAAGCAGCATTTGAATCCCTCTGCACATGAAACAGAGACCGAGTGTGATGGTGGGAGTGATCAGCAGGGGCTGGAATGGGCAAAGGAGGGGCTTCTAGACCAGGCTGGCTGTGTGTCATGGGTATGGCAAGGACTCTCACCTCTCTCCTTCTCTGTTTCCCTTGCTGGACAAAGGGAGTAATGAGATACCAATTTTAAGGTCAAAGGGATCATCCAGGCTTTCCTCCTGCCTAATGTGAGGCAGATAATCTCTCTGGGCAATCCTACATCACATTCCTCCTGCCGCTGTGCAGGATCAGTGCTCATCTACTGCATGGGAGCTCCATCAAATGAATATTTGCAACAACTTCTGAGATTTGCACAGGGAAGACAGATTACTACACCCTTAAGTGTCTTCCTGTACTCAGCTAGTTTAGCGGTGCTGCATTCCAGGTAGGGAGAACATTTCTTCCTGACCTCAATTTATGACAAAACACTGAAGCATGATGCTGGATTGATTGCACAAGGAGATTGTGTCTTAGTAACTCGTGTGAATGCTGCAGCAGCTGTGCTAATTCATCATTCCTTTTTTATGAAATCTATGTGCAGGTTGAGTGCAATTAAATGATGTGCTTTGGGATCCTAGGGGATGAAAGGATCACGGTAAATGTAGGTTTGTTATCCTGATTTACCGTGTGCTGAGCCCACCTACAACAGCCGTGACAAACCAGATGCGAAACATAAGGTTTAAAAAACTGTAATCCAGCAATTGCTGTCACAGGCTGCATTTGTCAGCGTGTCTGATCTGGGTGCCTTTCCCCCTCTTTTCAGAGAACTCAAGTCTCCTGGTGGCATCTTCCTGTGACAGGCAATTGAAGAGCTTGTAAAAATAATTTTGGGGGAGGCTGAAACATTTGACACCTGCTCTGCAGTAATAACACCTGGCACGCTCAGGCTTTACGAAGAGACCTTATGCACCTTGCAGGTACTTATTAAGTACCTCTTGTGGCCTCCTGGGCAGCATTTACAGACTGGGAGCTGCAGCACAGGGAAGGAGATGAAGGAGTTGATGGCGGGGGGAGTCCCAGCTTATGCAAAGTTAGCACTACTGTCATGATTTTACTGGCATAAAAGTGCTTTCATTTATGAAACGATACATTGCTTTCCTTTCCCTTACTGTAAGAGCTGTGCTGGCATGTGATGGGAACTGCTGACCACGCACTGGCCAGGAGGGGGTTAAAGAGGGGCAGGGGCCCGATTCTGACCTGAAACACCAGGGGAAGGAGGTGTTAGAGGGGTGTTGCTGGCTGGAGGCAGGCTGGCAGCATCTCTGCGGGCCGGTGGCTTGCTAGTGCCCTCCTGTGGGAGGCGAGGCTGGCGGTGGGTGCTCCGCGCTCCTTGCGGTGTGCTGGGGCCGATGGGTCTGGATGGAGGTGGTTGCATGCCCAGAGCTGGAAGCGGTGCTGGGGAGACTGAGGTAAGGCGGTTGCAGGGTGCCATGGGCGAAGGGATGTGCTCAAGATGAGGTGCTGTGAGACAATCCTAGCTGTGACCTGCTGGCCCATGTCGGTGTCTGGCATGGCCTGACCTGACCCAGTTTGTCCTCGGCTCTTGGTAGGCACTGCCGGACCACCCTCTGGCTGCAGGTCCCGGTGACCCTATCCTCTTCCCCATTGGAAAACATGCCGTGTTTTCTGTTGGCCCCTGGCTTGTCCTGCTTCTCTGTAATGGCTCTGCCTCTGTCCTCCTCTTCTCGGATCAGAAAGCCCTCTCAGTGCCTGGGTTGTGCTCTCAGGAGTGACAGTTCTGCTGGCACGAACCCAGAATGTGCCACCGATGCATGAACAAGTCATCAGCATCACAGACATGATGCAAAGGCCCTGGTATTTTCTAATGCAGCCTTGCTGTTGTGGCCTGCCCCACAGCAAGCACTGGGCATGCAGCTCCCTCCCAGAGGAACCTGTGTCTCCATTCAGGGGAGTGATGGCAGAGAGTTTGGGGAGGAAGGTATGCACTTGCCTTTCCATATGCTTTGAATGTTGTTGCAGATTAAGTAGGGAGGGTGTTTGACACAGCGAGGTTGCACATCATGCTGCTTCAGTCTGCCAAAAGGGAAGGGCTGAACGCTGGAGTAGCTCTTGTCCCATGACAGTGGGAACTTGCTGTTGCGCCTTCCAGGGCTTGGGCAGCTCCAAGGGTGCTGGCAAGGGACGGGGGTGAAGGGCAGACAGGCCAAAGAGGAGTCAGGGTGGATGGCAAAAACAGGCAGAGGAGGAGGGAAGTCCAAGGAGCCGTGGTGAACCTCTGAGAAGGGGAGAACTCAGGGTGGGAGTCATAGGCCCAGTGTTTATAGCTGGGGAGGGAATGGGCTTTGTTTTAAAAAAAAAAAAAAAATTAATCCCACCCAGTAACTGAAACGGTGTGGGTGACCCCATTACCCCTAAGCCTGCAGATTATGGTCAGTGGATCTCCAGGCTGGATGAAAAGCACGCTCTGGCCCTTAATTGTGAGCTCATTTTAAAACCACACAAATGAGAAATAGCTCAAGTGTCCTCCCAAGCACCTGGGTAGGAGTTGTTTCACCTTGCTTTGTTCCTTAAGCACCTGTATGCACCAGGAATTCAACTGTCCCTGCACAGTGCTCACCAGGCGGTTTGATGTCTGGTGTGCCTGGCCCTGTGGGGCTGACCTGGCTGCCTGCATTCCCTGGCTGGTGGCACAGCCCTGCTGCATGCATGAGGGATGTTCCCAGGGCTGCTGCAACCCCTTCTCCTTGCTCTGTTCCAGAGACTACTTCAGTGATCCCAGTGGTCCTGGCCACTCATTTGCACTGACGAGAGCTCAGGGTAGTGTTTAACTGATGCCACCCCTTCCCAAGATGACGTGAGGGAAATGCTGCTGCTGCTGCAGGTGTAGGCAGGAAACCTTGAAAGGGATGAAAAAGGAGGGGAGCAGGTGTGAGGCTACAGAAACGCTTGGGAGGGGCTTTAAAGTGTTGTGGGGTTTTTTTAAACAGAAAATGGTGAGCAGCATGAAGCCCAGATCAAAGAGGAGAGTGTTGTGTCCTGTCCTGTTCCTCCTTCCACCCAGCTTTAACGAGAGCCTTACATCCTAGCACAGGGCCCAGCAGGTAGCAAAGCTCTGCTGTGCAATTCAGAAGGTATTCTGCCTCTCAGACCTGCAGCATGGGGCTGGGGGCAGCTCATCAAACTCCTCAGGCTGGCTGGAAGGTGGGTCTGTGAAAGGGGTGAGCTGGGCGTTGGCTCTGGAGTGCTGCACGGAGGGCTATGGGGAGAGCACGTGGCTGGCCGGGGCACCCTGGCACTGGGTCCCCGGTCGCTGTCAGCACCTGCTGCTCAGTGGGTAACGCCTGACCCAAGGGAAGCGGTCCTGGCGTGACTGGGATACGGGGATGGGACTCGGTCCGTCTGACTTGATTCCCTCCCCGCCCCCGGCTGCTGCCACCCCTCTTCTGGAGGGGCCGGGGGTGAACGGCGGTGGGGCAGCTGACTGCGGGTGGAGGAGCGGAGCTGGGGGGGTCCCGGGGCGACGGGTGCGCGGCCTCGGGCGCTCGCAAGCGGCGCGTGCGGGGCGAGCCCGGCGCCGGGTCTTCGGCCGGGGCGGGCTCCGGCGGGGAGCGGCGCCGGCTCCGCTCCGCTCCGCTGCTGCCCTCTGCCGAGCGCGGCCCCGGGGCCCGGCGGCACCGCCCCGGCTGCGCCCCCGCCCCGCGCCTCGGTCAGCGGGCGGGACCGGGCCGGTACCGGGGCCGCGCTCGCGGCCCGTGGGAGCGGGCCCGCGCGGACCCGGGCACGGCCGTGGGGGCCCGGACCCCTCCCGGCGGCGCCGCGCTCCGCCCCGGCGCGATGGCCCCGGCCCCCGTGGGGGGATCCGAGGCGCGGGAGTGAGCGGCGGCGGTCGCCGGGGCCCGTTCTGGGGGGTGCCTGGGGGAGAAGGGGTTTCGCTTCAGGTCTGGCGCTTGAACCAGGCGCTTGCGTCAGCTGCTGCGCGCCTGCCGCAAGGCTGGAAGCGCCCGGTGGGTTGCTCCTGGCAAAGACTTTGTGACAGTAACGCACCAGCTGTCTGCGCCTTCTCTTTCTCATCTCTTGCAGACCACCTCTCTGCTTTCTCCTCCTCCCTTCTTCTCCCTGGTGATGTTCCCCCTTTTGTTTTGGTCTTGCTGTGCACTCTGAGCCGTTTGCCTTTCCTTCAAGCTACTAGGAGACAGCTACCAGTGCCTGCTCGCGATCCCCGCCCTCCCATCCTGCTTCTTGGGAAGGGGTAGCCATCACACAGTGGACACCTCCTAACTTGGGAAATGAGATTCTAGCTCAGCTCCATGGGATTGTCAGCTCCTGGAGACGCACTGAGGAGTGAAACCCCACGCTGCGTTTTTCCAACAACTAGAAGGTATAAAATGTTGACTGGCAGCAGGGCACTTCCAGCTGACAGAAAATGTTACCCTGAAGTTGGGGGGGGGGGGGGGGGGGGGGGAGGATCTATAACCCTGCACCACCTCTGCTGCTGAAAGCTCATCTGAGAGGTGAATTGTAGTAACTAGTTCTTTCCAACAGCTGAAGGAAATGGTTGTTCAACTTACAAAATCGCAAAGTACAAGATGTAATCAGGGTCCTGATTCAGCAAAGTACATGCTGAAAGGGGCACGTGCTTGGCTTCCAGAATATCCCTGTGTGTATGTGTGCAGCTGAACTGGGGATCCTGTGCTCAGAGCACCTGCTTCCTGCATTAAGATGGGAGCAGTTCTCATCGTCTGGTTGTGAGCTGCTTTTTTTAAGCAATTAAAAATTTCCTCAATTAAGCTGTTGATCAAGCAGCTGCAGCAAAATGCAGCTGGGCTGTCCCTTCTCCCCTCTGCTCTCAAGCATCTGGAACTCAAGCACCTAAGAAATGGGGCCAGAATGGAGAAAGGGAATGGCACTTTGAAGTGTCTGCAATGCTATCCAGCAAGGTGTGCTTGCATCCTGATGGGCTCAGTGACTGAACACCCTTTACAAGGGCTGGGACCTTCCTCTCTATAAATGAATGGGGGTCATCTTTCTGCTTAATATTAACTCCTGCAAATGTGGGTCGTGCAAGTAGTCGCCCTGAAGTGGCCTGATGTGTTCAGGATCAGCTTTGTGGGAAATGCTGCTCATTAAGTCCTTCATGCAGAACTTGGGAAGCCACAAAAAACACAAGGATCCCCGTGCCCCTTGCCAGCCTGCAGGAGAATAGAGGTGGGGCTAGACAGATTGGCAGGAATGCCCCCGCTTAGGCAAGCAGCTGCTGGTCAGAGCAAATACTATTGGAAAGCATGCAGCAGTAGGGGACTGGGGAGGATGCCTGGAAGTCAGTGACATCTGTTGACAGCAGCAGTTGCGAGAGGCTGCGAGGGGAGAGAAAGGTAAGGAGAGGAACATCTGAGACTACAGACACAGCAACCCAGGTGGGGCAGGGAAACGGAGACTGGGGCTTAGGGAACTGCACAGCACACTGGTGACAAAGCTGAGGGAAATCCCAGGTCTCTGGTTTTCTAGGTGAGCCCTCTGAGCACCGAAACTTTTCTATTAGGGCAGAAAGGGAAGGAGTGGACAGACTATTGTTGCTTGGAGACTAGCAGTTCTGTCACTCTTAAATCGATAGTTTGATCAGGATTCATCAGAACTGATGTCTGTCAGCAGGAACCAAGCAAGTGGTCCAGAGGATGGATGCAAAGAAACTCCTTTTCTTTTGGCAAGCTGTGAAAGCTTCTTCAGGATCTTCTGGCCTTTAGATTTTGATTCTGCCCAGGGAAAGGTAACCAAAACAATAGCCTCTAGCATATAGCACCTTGTGGTTCAAAGCAGCCTAGCAATCCTAACTAGATTACTCTTTAGCATGCTCCTGAGACACAGTATCTATCTTGCACTCACAGCCTGAGGACATGCAAAAGAGGTTAAGTGACTTGCCTGAAGTCAGAACAGTGTTGCAGGGGTTATAGGAACCAAAGTCTTCCTGCCTCCTTAAAGCACCATCCATAGATAGAGTTCTAAAGGGCAGAAGGTCACACTGAGCAGCCCACTGTGTCTTCGATTCTGGATGTCCTGAGCACCACTGTCTGTAGAATAGTTTTTGGCTGCCAAAGCAAAATGACTACACCTCCTTCACCAGAGATTAGTAATGAGGGAGTAAGAGTCCTCTCTCAGCTGTGGGACATCTGGAAGAGAAAGTAAGAGAACATAAGAACGGGAGGTGAGCATCGGTGCTGTGAAAGGCCAAACTTTGGAGAGACCACTGGGGGAAAAAAAAAAGTTAGAATTGTCTTTTAATTGAGGCCAAGAGCTCAAGGGAATAGCACAGGTATAAGAGGAGCAGGTGGAACTTAAGTGGAAAACAGAACCTGCTGTTTGTGAGTATCTCATGTTTCTGTCTCAGCCAGACTGCCATAAGGTAGGGACTAGCAAGCCACAGCACAAGCCAGGCAGGTAACAAGGAAGACAGGTATGTAACAGCTCTATCATGCTTTTTTGGACCTTCAAAAAGACTGGTTACATACAGACCTCCAGGCAGAGTAGACTAGGAAAGGTGAGTGAGCCCAGCCCAGGAGGTGTGGGAACACACTGCAAGCAGACAGAGTAGGCAGTGTTGGAGCTGGGTGTCCATAAGGGCTCCGAAACACCAGCAAAAGCACCTGCAAAAAGAACAAGAGACTGGGTAAACTCAGGGGTTAGGGAAGCTGAAAGTGAGACAAAGAAACAACACCAGATGGAGCAAGAGAAACCAAGACAAGCAGGGGGAGAGGAAGGTGGGAAGAGACTTCTCCTTTGGAAAGTTAAGTGTGCATCTGTTTACCTTGCCATGTGGAATATGCAGAGGTCTTGCTTTGCCTACTCCCCTCCTTCTGGGAGGAGAGATTTGAAATGAGGCATGTATTAAAGCACTTACAGATCCATAGGGCTGGGATGGAGGGGGCCCTGCTGAATCAGGATACACGACCATCCCAGTACAGCTTGTAACAGCTGGAGCCCTGGCATCCATCTGAAAGGAAGGTGGGAGCTGCAGCATGTGGATTTTGGCAGCATCTGCTGCTGCATGATTTGGCCATGGAAAAAGAGAATCTTCTGAATTTCCAGAATTCTATCTATCTTTCTGTATGGAGGGCTATGGGGAGAGCACGTGGCTGGCTGGGGCACCCTGGCACTGGGTCCCAAGTCCCTGTCAGCACCTGCTGCTTGTGGGTAATGCCTGACCCAAGGAAAATGGTCCTGGCGTGACTGGGATACGGCGATGGGACTCAGTTGGTCTGATTTAATTCCCGCCACCTCCAGCTGCTGCCACCCCTTTTCTGGAGGGGTTGGGGATGAACTGTGATTGGGAAACTGACTCTGCAGGTGGAGGAGCAGAGCTGGGGGGTCCCAGGCAGCCGTGCAAGGCAGGGCGATGGGTGTGCAGCCACAGGTGCTCACAAGTGGTGTGTGCACGAGGGGAGCCCGGGTGGCAGGTCTTCTGCTGGGGGCAGGTTCCCGTGGGGCACAGTGGGGTTGCTCAGAAAGATAAAGCTCCACTGGCGGCAAAAGGATGAACGCGTGGCTGTGGCTTGGACGGGGTGCATCAGGCTGCCAGCTGGGGTACCTGTCACAGGGCAACAGGGACCTAGTAAGAAGCAATGGGGAAACCAGGGTTAAAGACAGCTTTGAGACCCCTGTCTGGAGAGATGCAGAGCGAGGGAGGACTCGGAGGTGGCATCCAGAGAGCTTAGCCGACAGGCTCTGTCCCCGTCTGGCTCGGCTCTGGTGGGACGTAGTCAGGAGATGGCAGCAGCCAGAGCCCGGGAGCGCTGGGCTGGCACTCGTGTGCCTCGTCTTTTTTCTCCTCTGCATCGAGGACTGCCGCAGCCGTGGGCGGCAGAGGGAGGCCGGGCTGGCCGGGTCTGCGGGGCCTACAGCTGAGCAGGGCCTTCCCCCGAGCAGGGCCAGGCCTGGCTGGCTCCGCCGAGGCGGCGCAAGGCACCCCCGGACGGCGGGTGGGCCCCGAGAGGTGCGGGAACTGCCGCAACGCCCAGGGCCGCGGGCCCGCCCTGCGCCGCCGTCCTAGCGGCCACCGCGGCCCGGCGGGGCCAGGCCGCGGGCCCGCGGCGAGCGGGAGGGCGGCGCGGCGCCAGCTCCCCGCTCGGCCGCGACGAGGCCCCCGTCGCGACGAGGCCCCCGGCCCGCCGCCCCGGCCCGCCCCGCGCTGGCCGCCCCTCGCCCCGGCCCGCCCCACGCTGGGCGCCCCGGTCCGCCACCGTCCCACAATGCCCGGCGGCCCCGCCCCGCTCTGGGAACGCGCGTCCGAGCGCCCCCCCCACCGACCGGCCAACCAAACTTGCGCTCCGGTTGGCCGCGGCGCCCCGCCCCGCCGGTCCGGGCCCGCCCCGCCGCGCGCCGCGCTCTCCCACTGGCGCCGGCAGCTGTCAGTCAGCGCTTGTTTTCGGCGGCAGCGGGTTGGGTTGCGCCGGCTCGTCGCTGGCTCGGCGGGGCTGTGTGAGGAGGGAGCGGCGGGCGGTGCAGCCGGGCGAGGGCAGCGCGCTGAGGGGGGCGGCGGCGGCGCTAGGCCCGGCCGCAGGAGTCGGGGCCGAGGCCGGGGCCGGGCCGGGCCGGGCCGGCGCCGCGGAGGGAGGGTGGGTGGGGAGGGAAGGGGGCGCCGGGCCGGGCTCCCGGCCGTGCGGAGGACGGTGGTCGGTGCCGGGGGGGTGGGGGTGGGCGGGGGCGTCCCGGCCGCGGCGCGACCATGACTCTGGAGTCCATGATGGCCTGTTGCCTGAGCGACGAGGTGAAGGAGTCGAAGCGCATCAACGCCGAGATCGAGAAGCAGCTGCGGAGGGACAAGCGCGACGCCCGCCGCGAGCTGAAGCTGCTGCTGCTGGGTGAGGAGCGCCGGGGCCCGGCCCGGCCCGCGGGGCCGCCGCTCCCGCCGCGGGGCCTGGCCCGCCCGCCCGGCCCCGGGCTCGCGGCTGCCGCGGGGCTTGACAGGTCCGGGTGGCTGCGCGGCCCCGCCGCGCCCGGGCTGTGGCGGGGAGCGGGTGTGGTGGGGAAGCGGCGGGAGCCACCAGCGATCCCCGCCTCTGAGCCTTGCGCTCGGGGTGGCCTTCCTTTCGGTGCCGGGGCTGGCCGTCTCGTTGGCTGCCCTTTGTTTGTTTTTTATGATGCGTTCTCTGTCAAAATGGATTTTGACATAAGCAGGAACTATGAAGCTGAAATTTCTGGTTCTAAACGCAGGCACGCACACACGCGCGTGGAAATTGTCTCGAGGAAACGCTTCCCAGAGCGTGCTGGCCTTTATTAGCGTATGAAAATTTGCTGGTGGAGCTGATGCTTTTTGGTGTTGTCAGTGAACTTCTGGGCCTTGAGTGAATGTCTGTGGAAAAATTGGCCTCCAGCTCCTAAACCACAAAGTTCCCCTTGCGCAGTCCTGGGAGGGCCAGCAGGGTTAGGAACTTGGTGTAGCGAATCTGAAGGGAGAACTGAAGCAGTAAGAATGCACGAGTTCTGTGTCTGATGAGGAAATGGCTATAGTGTTTAGCGTTACCTTCAGAGGTAGACATCACCTGTGCAGCGATAAGGATGTAGGTGTTCAGATGGAAACGTAGTAGTGTTCTGTGATCGTGCAGATGGATAACTATTCTGTGTTTAGAGAAGGCTTATAGGGATGGGTAATCAGTTACGAGAGCAGACAGCTAAGATTTCAGGCATTTACGTCCTTCTTCAGCAGTGAGTTTGATGTTCATGTCCAGGTAGCCCTCAAATTTAAACTTAAGTTACAGTTTTCATGGGTACTGTGATTTATCGTTGCTTGTGTAAGTATCCTGCTTTGTGTCTTAAATACTGTATCATCTCAAGCTGAAATATAAAGCAGATCTGATGGATTGAGCTTATTCACTTGGGGTCTGTCGTGAGTTGGCAAGCCATTAAGGTACAGGTAGAAGAATTAGGATGAAATGTTTGTGAAAACAAACGTAAAACATTACACAAGTGAAGTGAGGCCGTGTCTGCTCAGTCCTTTGGAGGTCTCCAATACTGACATTGTTGCATAGTGATAATTGTTAAGTGAAGGCCAGGGCTTTCCCCCTCACCATGAATCCTCGGCGATTAACATGTTGCTGTTCTTCAGGTGAAAGGTAAAATCGAGGGCTTGACATTTGTGCTCTTTGAAGATGCTGTGTCAGTTTCAGTAAGGCTTCTTGTATACTAGGGAATGTGTCTCTCACTCTCATGCTTCCCTAAAGCAGTCCCACAGAAGCAGCTGTTTCAAAATAGGTTGGCACTATAGGATAGATCTGGGTTAAGAAGATCCCACTGGATCTAAAGATTTCACTTTAGAAATAATTCACATTGCTCAAGAATCTTTTCTGCTTTTCTAAAAGATACAGTTAAGTAAGATTCAGCATTAGATTTACCAAAAAAACCCCAAAACCATCTATGTGAGGTGGTTCATATTGGATAAGCAACACTCCTAGTTTTAGGCCACGTTTGCTGGATGCTTTTCACTGGATACAGCACATTGCCTACCTTAAGTTGTGGCAGGTAATGCGTGTTCTCTCTCCTTGACATAACTACTGCTTGCAGGGATTTCTTCTGTCTTGCTCCTATTATGTGGAGTTCTTACATTCGCAAGTATTAGTGATCGTATTAGTGAGAGGGCTTTCACAAATCTTCAAAATTTTGAAAAGGGTGCGTGTGTGGAGGGAGTTTCTGCCTTGTAGAAACTCTGGTAATTTTTCTTGTCACTACGTCTAGTGACAGTTCATTGAAGCCTAAAACAGAAAATTGGGGTGAAGAATAACAGTGCTAATCAATGATGAACCTGATAATAAGAAATGTGATTTCAAGGTATTGGACATTGCCCTCTGGTATAAGGTAGTCATTCATGTTTTTACTGGGTGGGGAGGGGGGAGAATATTTTATACAAAAATTACTTGTGATTAAGCATGGGATACTGTTGACTGAGTCATGTGTTTACAAGTGCCTGTCAGGTACTTGGGGGTCATTAGTAACTTATTGTAAACTCTGCTGCTTTCATGTGTTGATAGAAGATATGGTGAATTCAGATTATCTCCTTGTCTATGAGGCCATACCCACCAGGGCTTATAATGTTCTGGTGTAGCGCTGTTCTGTATTGTAGATGGCCTAGGTAAAAGCAAGAGGCACCTTTTTAAAAAAACCCAACCAAACAAAAAATGCAAACCAAAAAACAGGTGATGATGGAGTGACAGGAAGAATCTGTGTTTGAACTCTTAAGTTCTGAAGTAAGTGAATGGCTGGTGCTGAGGTTTCTCTTATGTTTTCATTATTGGAATGCTTTGAAGCATCACTTTTTTTTTTCTCAGTTTTGGTTGCTGTGGTAAAAGACAAGGAAGTATTTCTCACCACAGTGAGAGAAACCACAAAAGATTTCAGTTTCCAGTTTTTTCCCCCCGTTTATGGTGTAGCTTTCTGTTTGAGATGAAGATAGTTTGCTGCATATTAATGGTGTTTATAATGTTAATTTCTAACTATGCTGACATAGTTTCTGTCAGTTCTTGGATATGGGGAAAGTTTGTTTATTTTAAACATGCTGCTTCTGGTTATGTGCTTGCTGCTTTTATTTGAGCATATTTATTTGTTTGCCTTTTAGCCTGGCACTATAAACATGAGTAATTGAGAATCTACATGTGAGTGGTAATTGTGTATTGTGATGAATGAGATCCTGTCTTAATATATCTATCCTCTAGTGTGAGGCAAGTACCTGGTGGTTCCTGTGCTGAAAGCCAGGGCTCTGCCAGCATGCTTATTTGTAACTACAGATCAAAAGGATTTGTCGCTTCTGCGATACATTTTAGTTTTTGCTCTCAGTAGTCAAGGGAGCTGGGCCACTGTATTAGAGAGAGCTGTCTTTTTTTATATATATATATATATATTCTGCATATCGATAGCAAATTTTAGAAGATTGAACAAAAGTACTCAACAGAAGTGTCAATGGTATACACTTAGGCTGTTGCTTGTGGGATGAAGTGTGGAGGTATGCTAATCACATGTGGGACTTGACCCATGTGTCCCCTCCATGAAAGGTACTGTGTATATATAGAATGGAAGTCGCTGGGTACTTTCCATAATACCAGTTGAATCATGAATTTAACAAGGCTGTGTAACGGCATGGATACTTTATCTGATGATATTTTTCTCTCATACTTACTGTGTTAGAAAGTTCCCACTGTCTTTATATCATCTGTTGGCCTTCACGTGTTAAATGACACTTTTCTGGGGCCATAAATGTAGGAGTGGGAGGACCTGCCCAACTGACTGTGCAGGAAGCAGGCATTGAAAGGGCTGGACTGTTTAATGCGCTGGCATTGGTGCGAGCGTGTCTTGCCCTCCCACCTACTCTAAGACCCAGCTTCTCTGGGGCAGTAATCCTGTGTAATAAGGAACCGGTAGCCTTGCTGAGCAGCCTGCTTTCTGTTAGGGATCAAGAGTGCAGACAGCTGTGAGCAGCATCCTACTCTGTTCTCCCTGTCAGTTGCTATTTTTAACTCTATAATATCCAGAGGCTGCAGGCAGTATTAGAGGTATCTTGCCACAATGATGATTATCATTTCAGTCCTTAAGAGCAAACATCATGTTTGCCCAGTAGTTTGGGATACTAGGCAGATGCAGTGACTGGATTGTTCACGTCAGATGGATAAGCAAGTAGTTTCTTGAGCTCCGTTCTCCTTTAGAGTAGATTTTTCTCTTGTGTTCAGTTCTTTTCTATGGAAAGACACATAGTCTATAAAGTAAAGAGCATTTTGTGCCAAATCACAGCGGAAGAAAATTCGCTCTTTACTGTGCAAGTAGGCTTCCCCTGGCCCGCTCACTGTTGTCTCAGTTTGCAGTACTTACCAACTTGAGAGTGCATCTGGGCCCTCTCTGGCTGGTGCTGTGATTGTAGCATCTTGCTGGAGTATCTGGGAATAGGTCAGGTGTGACGGACAACGGCCTTTTGACGCAGAACGTGTGGGAGTGGCTGTAATGTGAGATTTGGAATAAGTACCAGAGCTGCTTTTGAAGGCTGCTGTAAAGGACAAGATGTCTTCCTTCTATGCTGTTAGATTCGTAGTGGGGATGAGCAGGACCACCCAGACTGTCTTTTAACATTCTGGAAAGCGGCTAAAAAAGTGGTTGGAAGTTGTGTGTACTTGGGCATAGTAACAGGAACTTTGGGGTATGATGTGATTGATGTTAGCTTGCTTTCTTCTGTAGCAAGCCTTGCTTGTGATGGCTCCTAACTCTCTCTCTTGCGTTCTGTAGGCACTGGGGAGAGTGGAAAAAGCACGTTCATTAAGCAAATGCGTATAATTCATGGCTCAGGCTACTCTGAAGAGGACAAAAAAGGCTTCACCAAGCTGGTGTACCAAAACATCTTCACTGCCATGCAGTCTATGATCAGGGCCATGGAAACCCTGAAGATTCTGTACAAATATGAACAGAACAAGGTAAGTTTTTCTCACAATTTTTGTGTGTGTCTTTAGGCAATGGGGATTCTAGGGTTTGACTCCTAAGTTCCTGTTTGTTTCTGTCCTTCTGCATTGCAATCTCAACCTCCCTGAACTCTTTCCCATAAAAGTTTTGTGCTTAAGGACTGCTTTTTATGACATTTTGTTGATATCTGACTCCGTTTACTTGGTTGTGTTAAGGGATAGAGCAACTTTCTCAGGTTGGTTTGCGTACTGGTCTGCATAGTGAGTGGTGGGAGCAAGGGATTGGAATACGATATAGGGTATAGGAGAGGTGTTCTTTTTACTCATTTCAAGGATTCAGTATTGTTAAATGTGTCGGGCTTTTCTTTGCATGAGTTACTATTCACATCGGAACTTGAAGCTGACAAAATACATGCTGGACCCAAAAGACACCTCTACTGGTAGTTATCACTATTGCTGCAACCTGTCAGTTTTTCTGATAGGTACTGACCAAAGGTACAAACCTTTCTTGAACGGTTTTGGACTCAACCACAGAAATGTGATTTCAGCTGAAGTCTTGCTTAATGATTTTGGGTCCAGGAGTAAATTTTTCAGCCAGATCTGGTCTAAATTATTTTAGCTTTTTTGGGGGAGGACGGGGAGGGTGAGGGTGTGCCAGGAAATTAGATTTTTTTTTTTTTTTTTTTTTAGTGTGTTTTGCTTCTTTAATGCTTAGTACCTTAATATTTTTAAGTGAAATTGTATTTTATCTGTTCTGGCACAGAGTAACTTGGAGCAGATTTTTAGTAACTGTTTATAGGGACTGGATGGTGCACCGGGAGTTCTTGAGTCTGAACACCTTTTCTGCCTTTAGAGAGGTTCTGCAATCTCAGTGATGAGAATAGGCAGCGTGTGAGGAAGCTTGCCTTGCCTGTGCTTTACCTGTGGCATGGTGGAGGTGTTTTGATAGGTATAACTGCCAGTTTTTACTTATGATAATGTGTGCAGAACTTGGCTTTGTTTTTTATTTTTCCTGGTATAGGTGGTATAGGCAAAAGCCCCTTCCCGCGGCAAGTGTACCAAAGATTTCAGAAAGCAGCTTGGTGTGGTTAATAACCTCACAGATGCCACAGGCTGTTGTAATGACTGTAGTCCTTCCTTTGCTTATAGCTTGTAGGGTGGGCATTTTTATTTTCTCTCTCAGAAGGGATCATGATTGAAATACGCTGAAACAATGTCTTTATTGCTATTCAAAATGTAGTTTAAAATTTTTTTTGTGAGAAACCTGAGATAGCAACTTGTTATCCAGCTGCAATTTAACCTCCTCAGAAGTTGGGCCATCTGTGGTTCTTCACAGTGAATGCTCTGCCTTGGAAAGCACTGTGTTTCAAAACACTTGGTGATCTAATGATAGGTGAAACCTGCTGCTGCTTTACAGCTTACTCTGTGAAGGAGCATATGATGCTTTGGGGGAATTTTGCTGATGTCTGCTATATCTTAGATGTATAGTTTACCCATTGTCCCTCTGGTCTTAGCAACCTGATCCACAACCAGCATGTGGATCCTTGAAGTCATAATGTAAGGATTTAGTTCATCTGAGAATTTTTGCCTGCCTGTGACCGGTACCTCCTGCTCCTGACCGCGTGCCCCCCTGGCCTTTTTCTTTTTTTTTTTTTCTTTTTTTTTCTTTTTTTTTTTTTTTTCTTTTCAATCTCCAGGCCAACGCAGTGCTGATCCGGGAAGTGGATGTAGAAAAGGTCATGACATTTGAGCAGCCATATGTAAGTGCAATTAAAACATTGTGGAACGACCCTGGAATACAAGAGTGTTATGACCGGAGAAGAGAATATCAGCTTTCCGACTCAGCTAAATAGTGAGTGTATAATCACTGGCATGCACTGGTAGATGGTAGTGATGGTCTAACAAATAATACCTGTCCAATTTTTTTAATTGAAGTCTAGAGTTTGTTTCAAAGGGCAGGAACACTGCTGTAGGTTTCACTACATAGTTTGTTTAAAGTTGCTTTTATCTTTTTCATTGAGGCGGATGAATCTCGCCAGTGTTTTAGACAAGCTGCACAGTCTCTGCTGGCTCTGTGTATTGGAATAAAAGTCATAGGCATATGAGAAAAGCACTTTGCCTTTATCAGCCAGAAGTATCCTTAGGAAAAGTTAAGATGAAAGAGCAGTGGGAGCAGGTAACTGGTAGCTTGTTTGAATCTGGCTCCAGAAAGGCAAAGAGGTTTGCTGGAGATGGGAGAAGCTATGTTTATTTAGGGATAGATTTAGATCTGGAAATTCCTTACCATTTGCTACTTTTCATGAGGGTATGAGGTGTTCTGGTGGGTGATAAAGACAGTTGTTCACACATCTGCTTCTGGATATACCTGAGATGAGAATCTCTACCTTATGCCATTATGTTGGTCCTGGCTCTTAGGCAGCAGAAGTGTTGCTCTTTCTCTTCAGGTTTGTCCTTTGGCCTACAGGTGTACATGGATGTGTAGCTTAATGGATTTATTATTAATAAAATCTAAGTCTGGTGACATAGGTTCGTTTATAAATAGAAAACCTCAAATGAGACTTGATTCTGAAACATAAGCATCCACTGTACTTAAACTTTCTCTGTAGTAAAGATTGTCTTCCACACTCCTATACAGAGTTGATAAAATTGTCCTTAATATATCTGTTTATCCTCCAAAGGGGATGGCTGGTGAATTACTGTTCCCCAAAGATGTATTCTATTATTTTTCCACATCATATTTTAAATGATTCGGGTGACTTCTGACTTTCTTGTTATGCTAGGGAAAGACTAAACATAGCAGTGTTTAAATCTGTGTATTTATGTGCTGCAACCTAAGGTAGTTTGTTTTTTTTTTTTTTTTTTTTCCATTGTGCTTCTTGTAGCTATCTTAGCGACGTGGATCGTATCGCTACCCCGGGATATCTACCAACTCAGCAAGATGTGCTACGGGTTAGAGTTCCTACAACCGGTATCATAGAGTACCCCTTTGACCTAGAGAATATTATCTTCAGGTACTGAAGGTGTATTCATGTTACAGCTGAACTGAGAGAGGAGTGATATGGTTTCAGGAAGGATGAGTTCTGGATTGCTTTAGAGTGTCCAGGTGCTTAGTGGAGAGGCTTGAGTGGATGTATGTGCTGTGATGTTACGAAGTATCTGCTGACAGGTGCTCCTGTAACGGACATGGTGTAACATTTATTCTGATTAAGGGAAGACTCCAAGCTGAAGCATTGACTGTCACAAAGCAGAACATGCTTTTGAATCAGTGATGCTTAAAGCCCAACTAACCGTCTTGCGGGAGTTGGTGTCCTTCCTGGGAAGGATTGCATTGCTGGCATCTGAGGCTGAAGTGGTAGCTTGTGAGGCAGCTGAGTGAACTGTTGGTAGCTTAAGCCACCAAGGGGAGGAGGGGGAAGCTTGGTCTGGGCAGTGCTTGACTTGAAATGTATTTCCCTTTAAGAATGCTTAGCTCAAGCAACTTTGACCATTTATTGCTCCTTCAAAAAGAGACCACTTTTTGTGCAGAAATACTTCCTTGTATGTCATACCTAGCATCTGCCTTCAGAGATGGTTTTCTGTGCCTACCTTGTGCTCTCAGGATAACACCAAAACTTGCTGCCTATGCTGCTGCAGCAATAGAAGGTATTTGGAGGCTTAAGCCAGCAATTGAGCATGGCATAAAGGGCACAATGACATGCCTGTCTAGTGCAAAGCAATTTTCTCCCTAGCTCTCTGGTACTTACGTGCTCCCTGCCCTTCTCTACCACAGTGTTGACATTACAAGAGAGGAATAAAGAAGCCTGCATCCTCTCTCTTAAACCATTCAGTTACAGATACACAGAAAGTTACTCTCCCTGTTCTGGTTTGCTGACCTATGAAATAGGTATAGGGTTTTATCAAAGGTGGACCATGTGTGTCGCACTTCACGTGAGTGACAAAATAATTTTAGCGTACTATACAGGTGGGACTTGACACTGAGGAGCTGAAGTGCATAACTGTTAAACAGCACATTCTAAGAAGAGTTTAATAACTAAAGAAAGCTCTTTGTACGAGAGAAGTTTTGAGGTAAGAAGATGCTTTAATAAAAAAGAAAAATAGTTTGCTCATTTGACAGAGCAGAGTTTTGAAGGACTTGTATTTTCAGACTCAGGACTGCTACTTAGCAAACCAGAGCAGAATGCAACTAAAAATGGTAATGCTGATATTTGGGATTTGAATTTGGTATCACTGACCTATGGCCATCTCTTCAGTTTGATGTGTTTCTGGAACAGGATGTTTTGTAAACTTGATGGTTTTGTTAGCAAGCATATATTATTACATCCCCATGCCAGGCTAACTTGAATGGTAAAGAGCCATGTTTGTTGTCATCGTATGCTGGTCCTTTGCATTCAGATAGAGAGCTGCAGCTACTTCTGTGATACTGTATGTATTTCTCTTCCTTAGAATGGTGGATGTTGGAGGTCAAAGATCAGAACGAAGGAAGTGGATCCATTGCTTTGAAAATGTGACTTCCATCATGTTTTTAGTAGCACTTAGTGAATATGACCAAGTTCTGGTGGAATCTGATAACGAGGTAAGCCGAAAAATGGGAACTCTGCAGGAGGGTGGAAGGAAAGGAGGAATGTCTTTCTAGCTGCTTGGAGGCTGGTACCAAAGTGCTTGGTGCCAAGTTGGATTAGCAAGTATTGTTGGTTTTGGCCTTCATTTCTTCCTGTTGCAAAGGGAACATCAGCCTCAACGAGTCATAATGTCCCTGAGAATGGAAAATGCACAGTGCATTCAAATCATCTGTACTTCTCAAGTAATACCAAAATACTCTGAAATTGCTGAGTTCTGTGTGCCTTGGAAGGTACTGTGCAATGTGACAGCATGCTCTTAAAAATCGCCCATTCCTCTTTTCCACACTGAATTACTTCATGCTGTGACTGCTGTCTTGTTAGATAGTGACTGGTCTCTTTGAAGGTGCAATACTGAATTTTTGCACTTGCTAATAGATTAAAAAAATGCCATTAGGTAACAGCAGTTATTCCTTTTCTATGAGACAAAATGTGTTCACAAAGTATTGTGGCCAGTCCTCTCACGTGACTGTCAAAGCATAAAATGACGTTTAAGCCTTTTGATATGAATGGCTTGCCAATTAAATGAAGCTTGAGTCCGTCAGATTTTGCATTTCCTTTCCATTTACCGGTGCAGCTTGATCCAGAACCTAGCTGGGGCCAAAATATTCTGTGTACACTATCTGGGATGCTGGATCGATACAGATCTGAGTACGTGTGCAGGTAGCAGAAAGGCATCTTAGTGCTTATTTGTGAAAACAAGACTTTCTTTTTCTTATTTCAGAACCGGATGGAAGAGAGTAAAGCTCTCTTTCGAACCATTATCACTTATCCATGGTTCCAAAACTCTTCTGTTATCCTCTTTCTCAACAAGAAAGATCTGTTGGAAGACAAGATCCTATATTCCCACCTTGTTGACTATTTCCCAGAGTTTGATGGTGAGTGGTTTTTAAGGAGGAAGGCTCTATATCTAGAAGAAGGGGTGGAGGTGGTTTGGTTAGAATTTTGTTGATTTTAAAAGAAAACTCAGATCTAGAGATGGGGAGAACATCTTAATTTGAGAAGGGATACCTACAACAAAGAGAAAATGTCACAAAAATGTCTCGATCGTATGTAGATAACTGGAATCTGATCGAATGATTAAATAATGAACCTCTCCTAGATGAAGAATTACATCATCATCCCCCCCCGCCCCCATATGCACTTCAAAGTATTAAATAGTGGAAGTCTAACTTTCCTACCTGTATGCTTGTGCGTATAACCCGTTTCATAAACTTGTGACAATTCGCTGGTATACTAGGCATTTTAACCCTCTAGTCAAGAGGTGACTTAAGTCCTTGTTCTGAGAAACTGACTGGTCAAATACCCAAGTTGTTCAAATGATGGTGCTGAAAAATCTCAGGTAGCATGAAATTCTTATTAGTGTGCCATCTGCAGTTGTGGAAAAATATCATCTATGTGAAACAGAGAAATTCCCATCTGAAAGAAAATTCCTTAGCCAAAATAGCATTTCAAGCTCTTCAGCTGAGTGCATTTAAAGTTGTCTGGTAACACATCTGTACAGGGCTGAAAATAAATAAAAGTAGTGGAGAATGAGATCAGGCAACACACTTCTTGCCATGCTCTCATGTATTAACTCTGTCATTATGTGCTTTAAAAATACAAAGTAAAGGAAGAATTGCCATTTTGCAAACAGCTTTTGTCTTTTAAACAACTAACGAAATCGCTCCTTATTAGCTGTCCTCCCATTTCTGGAGTTTCATGCCCCCTGCTGTCTGAAAGCACAAGCACTCTGAAATTGTCAGTGGTGGAAAACATCACGTTTTTACAGCAGGCTGGGAATGGCTGGTGAGCTTATTGGTCAAATAGTGCATATTTCTAGTATAACTTAACAGCTGGAGACAAGATCGCAACATCAGGAAGTGTCATATACTTTCAGTTTTTTCATATAAGCATTTCCTGTAGCTCCTCCAGGGATGCTGCATGGCTTGTGAGTGGGAGGTAGCCCATCAGACCACCTCTCAAGAGATGGTCCTTGCCATGGAGAATGTGACAACACCAGTACTGTGAAAGAAGTATCAGTAGGTGACTTCTTCTGAGTTGTCATCAGCACTATGAAGTAAATACTGGCAAAAATTCCGGTTCTTAGCTCCTGTGAGTTGACCAGCCAGTTAGGACAGACTGCAGTTTTGGCTGCCTTGTTTGCAAAACATATGCTTGTGTCTTTCAGCGCATAAGATCCATCTATATGTTAGGAAGAAATATACATCCCATTTCCAGAGGAGAGCATTGTGTTATGTGTATCCAGCATCTGTCGCTGTTATCTAGTGAACGCAGCACATACAGGGTTATACCAAATGCTGTATTTCAAAGGACGGTCTGAAATGATGCCTTGGTGTCTGTCAAAACTCTCAGCCTTGGAAAAATGCCTTTTGTAGGTTTTGGTTAGATAACTGAAAAGCATAAGATGCTTCAGCTCCTGGGACTTTTATGTAATAAATGGTCTTAATTTCTTCTTTATAGCTCTGTAACCCGTAAGAAAAAGTGCACTAGCAGTTATTCTGATGGATCAAACCAGGGGATGTGCTTAGCATAAATCCATTAACTGCTTGCTTTGTTTGCTGCAGGCCCACAGAGGGATGCACAGGCAGCCCGTGAGTTCATTCTCAAAATGTTTGTGGATTTAAATCCCGACAGCGATAAAATCATCTATTCTCACTTCACATGTGCCACAGACACAGAAAACATCCGTTTCGTCTTTGCAGCTGTCAAGGACACCATCCTACAGCTCAACCTGAAGGAGTACAACCTGGTTTGACCTGCTCTGCTCTCGGCCCCTTGAGAGGCTTCATTGTGAAGAAAAGACAAAAAAAGAAATTTTAAATATGACAGGAAAAAAAGTTTTAGTTTTTGATGATGTAATGATTGCAAATTGTCTGATCTGTGGAGTGGCAAGTGCTCAGTGTTATCCTGGAGTCTCATGTCTCTGTCCACAGAGTAGCTGATTTCATATTTTTAACAAATTGCTTTTATTTCACAGTTAACGGGGATATGCCTCATTTCTTCAGCACCTTGCTTACTTCTTAATTTTTGCCTAACAGCTAAGGCAGTCTCATCTTGAGCTTTCCTTTGTTGCTTAGCCACTTTTTTTTCCCCTTTTCATTCCCATGGTATATATAGAAAAAAATAACTTTCCAGCTGAGATTGTGAATTCACTGGACTGTGGGAGTGCAGAATGCTACTGGTCCCTTTGCCTTGTGCTATAGGGTGCCTCTGGTGTAATTTGCTAATCCTGCTTGCTCCCCTCCCCACCCCCCGCCCCTTCTTTCCTTTCCCTTCCCCAGGACACGCTCCATGGTTCACTGTGATGAAATGTTGGGGAGGAGCGATTGCTCTCCAACTAGTGTGCAAAAAAAGAAAAAGGCAAAACAAACAAACAAACAAAAAAAGCCATCACTTTTCCATTCTTTATATATACTAGTTCTGAGTTATTTTTTCTTATCAATTATAAAAGGTATGGAGACTGTGATTTTTTTTTTTTTTTTAAATTATTGATGTTCTATACATAGTTTGCTACATGTTGCTGTATTTTGTTCATGGACTACAAATGATGGAAGCTCTTGGAGCAATAGCTGCTGAGCCTGGGGAAGTGCCTGACTGTAATTGTTCTTTTTTTATTTTATTTTGTTTTTATTTTTTCACACACATACACACATCCCCCCCACACCACAAGCGCATGCACACGCGCACAAGGCTCAATTTGCAGAGAGAAACTGTGTTTTGTTGAGTATGTGACATCAAGTGAGCAACTTCTCTATGCAGCAAATATCAAAAGCACACTGAGTAATTGTGGCATTTAAACATCAGACTTTGGCTGGATTGAAAATCTTAGTCTCATGCCACCCTCTAGTTCTTTTCTTGCTGCTAGTAGCAAACAAGCCTTGTTTATTGCATTTTGTGCCAGTGTGTTGAATGACTTTGTAAGAATTCCTTGGTCCTGTCCAGCTTGCAGATTTTGAGAAAGGACCAGAGTTGGTGGGTGACAAACTTTGGGACATAGGTAGGATTCTTACTTGAAAAGATTGAGGATAGCTCTTGGAGGGAGTGGCAATTCTCTCTCCCCTGTTTATGCATTCCCCTGAGGCACATGCTGCTGTGTTTCTCTTTAGAGGAGTATGGATCCTCTTTGGAAGACTTGCACACATACTTGCTCCAGGGTGCATGTGATAATCAAGTTACAGTAGTCATGGCTGGAGCACGCGGCTGCTATGGAATCCAGAAAGCCCTGCTGTGGTTGCACTTTTGTTTAGCAGGAGAGTAGAGGCAGAGACAGCAGGGTTTGCTGGTGCAGGTGGAAGGTAGAGGGGAAGTAGTTCTGGATTCTAGATGCCAAATGAAACTCCACTAAGCAGAAGGATGTGAAGCCTTTGCACATGAGAGAGCTTTTTCCAGGAGCTGAGGCAAGTGAACAAATGTGCTGAAGACCAGTTGCCGGCCTGGAAGATAACTGCAGTGGCAAGGCAAGGTGTGAGTAGGAAACAGGGAAATCCGACCCACCTCTGGATGTGTGTCATTTAGCCATCATTAATGCTTCTGTTTCAATTCCAACAAGTAGCATTGGGTCCAAATTCTCTGGATCAACCAGATCGCCCCCTTGAAGGCTAGCAGGCTGCCAGTAGATAAAAGACTAAATGAGCTGCACTGTTGAAGGGGGCTGTTGATATTTTGTCTCTTTTGTAGACAGAGCACTACATCAGTGTTTTGCACAACATGTAAGAGTAA
Organism: Gymnogyps californianus; assembly: GCF_018139145.2. Taxonomy (NCBI): domain Eukaryota; kingdom Metazoa; phylum Chordata; class Aves; order Accipitriformes; family Cathartidae; genus Gymnogyps; species Gymnogyps californianus. The sequence goes on along the minus strand of NC_059494.1, from coordinate 183,383 downwards.
ATCTTAACTGTCTGAGATGCTTAAGATGCTTTGATCTAGAACACTAAAATAAGGAGGGACAAAATTCTGAGTAATTCTGTTTATAGGTCCCTCTTGTTTTCCAGAATAGCTGAGGGAAGCCTCTGTATGTCTCAGAGCACTACAGAAGAAAGCAAGCTCTGCTAAGAGCGATTAGAGAGCTCCAGTTGGAACAGTAGCCATGGGACCAACAGCTGAAGAGCCAGTCTGGCTGAGCAGTGATGCTGAGGGAAACGCAGCATCTCTTTAGACTAGCCATGCTCTGGACTGCATTTAACACTTGGGAGGAATGAGAGGGATTCCCATGTGTCAGACAGCTTTGCATCAATTTTACTGCTTTTTTTGTCTATGCCAAAATGATCCATTTTGTATAAATTCCTCTTTATAGGACAGTTTCTAATCATCTTCGTGTATTCTGAGTGCTGTTCATCTGAAGCAGATGGCAGCACCAGCCTCTTCCGCTTCTGTGATCCTCTTGTAAATGGTTCACACTACAACTATTGCCAGCAACGAACCTGGCACTGAGATATACAGGTTCTTGGAAATAACTTCCCAGAGGTTTTTTTTCCAAGGTGAATGATGGTGGTACTTCCACTTGAATCAGAAACTTTTTTTTGTTTTGTATCCTCCCCTGCTTCAAGAGCTGCTGCCCTGGCACAGGAGGAGGGATCTTGGCTTCTGTCTCTTGCAGAGTGAATCTGCATCGTCATGGGGAACTGTGGGAGGCTATGGGGAACTGTGGGAGGCTGTGGGCACAAGGATTTAGGCGTGTGCTGTACCTTACCGAGCAACTGCTTGGTGTAGCTGTTGGCCTGATAACTGACTTGGTGTGATGATTATTGCAAAGGGAAGGGGCGAACATTATGCGATGGCTGTCTCATGAGTTCCTGAAACTTCATTCTGAATTAGGGGAGGAATGGCTCAGACTTGTACACATAATCTGGAGTTGTCTGTGGACTATATTATATGTGAGAAGATACCAGTGTTAGCACGTGCTTTTCTTAGCAAGCAGTAGCTTGTGTGCCTCCAGGTTGGCCAATGAAGCATTCCTGCAGAACTGGTTCATGTCTCTGTTGGCTGGCCCTTTGGCAAATACCTGCCCTAGCAAAAGTGCCAAACCTTGAACCAAGTTTGCCTATATCATCTTTTCTGAAAGTGAGACCAGTCAGAATTTTCTGCAGGTTGAGACAACAGGTTGACCTTCAGAAAAGAGGTGGAATTGGGTTCTTGTAGAGAATCTAGAATCTTGAGTCTGAGGAAGTGGTCTCTTGGCTAACCTCTGCTCCTTGTGCACTTTTTATCTTTGTTCTGCTGAAGAAACCAACATACTTTGAACCAGTTTGAAACTTGAAGTCAGTGAGGAAAGGACCATCCCATTTCTTTGCACCATTCTGTGTGGATTGGCTACCTGGTGAGCAACAGCCCCTTCCTGCTTCAGCGTGTCAGATAGCTCCTGCCCTTTCTGCCTGTCTCCCCTTCTCCCGGAGTTGGATTCTTTGGTCTCTTGTTGTTGCTTCCTAGCAATGTTGGCCTTGCGTTCAACTATGGTTTTTCTTCATGTGTTTTATTGGTTTAAAAAAAAAAAAAAAAAAAGTACTTCCGGAGTGTGCTGACCATTGTATTGTACTGTACAGAGCCCAGGTTGTTAGAGTCCAGCAGAGATAAAGTGTGTTATGCAGCACCCAGTTTTTTAAGAGTATGGTTTGTGCCAATGCCCCTTCTTTAGTAGTGCCAGAGACTCTTTACAAGTGCCAATGTGGTGGAAATTATTTGGTTATACTTGTATATTATAGGATCCTGATTTAAGACAATTTAAACATTATCCTATTTAAAAAGATACTATATAAAATGCTGTTTTTAAACCTTGTCATTTGCAATGCATGTATTGTTGTGCGTGTTGGGGTGGGGGGAGGGAAGAGGGTAGGGTAAAGGAGTTTCTGAATAAGATGCCCAGTGTCAGGATCTATTCAGGCTCCAAACTGTCTCATTCCAGTCCAGGAGTGTGATTGTTTCTTGGAATGATCCCACTCTGACTGCTGGGCAACAACCCTTATTACAGAAATATCTGATGGAAATTGATTTTCATATCTTTCTCCTGAAATAAATTCTCTGTTTGAAATTGGAATAAATTTTGTTCCTAAAAGCCGTGGTGGTCACGCATGCATTTCTTCACTGCTGTCCCTCCTCTCCCCCTCCTTCTGGTTGGCTTAATGACTTCTGTACCCTGTGGGACCTGCATCCGATTGAAGCACAGTCTGCCCTCCTAGCTAGCAATGTTGTCCCTGCTCAGAAAATCAGGTCTCTGAGGCATAGAAACAAAGTATGTTTTGGTAAATATAAGGTATAGTATACAATAACTATATATAATGTACTGTACTAATAATTCTGAACTGAAGTGTGAGCAGTGGCTGACTCAGGTTTTAAGATGTAGGGAGGCAATGGTGGCACCTTGACTTAAAATTTTGCAGGATTTTGGAGTAGAATTGCTAAGTGAAGTTGTCAGTATTCGCTGCTGCTTCTTGCTGTAGTGTCAGCCCATTTCAGGCACATTTCTTGCACGACGTGTTGCCAATAGCAAAATGTTGGTGGGACCAGACGTGCTTCCAGTCTTGTCTGTTAGCAACATGGACTGAAATACGAAACACTGCTTAAATTTATCCCTTTAGGAGTCCAGAGATGGATGATTGTGAAAGCTTTCACAAAGGGATTTCCTGGGATGGAGTTCCTAGAATTTAATTCTTGTTCCCCAGGAATTTCAGATTAAATCAGCTGCGAGTGGGTAGAGATGTCTAACTTCCTTTGTGTACGGTTTCCTGTGTTTTCAGGAAGCTGCAACCAAGGATGTTCTGCTCCCTTTTGTGTCGTTTAATGCACAGGTGAAGTTGCAGGTACTGGAGAGCCTGAGATGCTGTGTTTTGTCTCAAACCAGGAAGATCACTCCAATCTGGTTGGCCATAATACTGGCAGGTATTTGTGACATTGCTGTTTTCTAATTAAGGGTGAATGTACATTGCTTTTCTCAGTAGCTCTGCGTTCTCACCAGCTGGAAAGCACAAAATAGTAGCTGAAAGAAGTGTGTTTGGTTTGTTGTTTATTTCCTTCAGCTCCATGTGGGTCATGTGTTGTGCCATTCTTTGCAAAGAGAGTATAATATGCTCCGTTTAAATGAAGCATAGTGACAGATTCAGACTTTTCAAGGAAGAAGGTAAAGTCTTAAAACTAATGCCCAGTATTCCCAACTGACTGTGAGAGGGCCTTGTGTTTCGGCCTTTTGCAGCCTCCAGCTGTGATACACGTGCAAATTGCCCATACTTGCTGCAGGTGTGCCGTACGGGTGCTGCCTCTGAAGCATTGCAGCTTGTTCAGCGTATATGCAGGAGGTTGGGTCCCTGCCTGTCTTGGAGTGGCCCAGGGAAAGAGGCAGCTGGGAGCAGCAGCCGATAGAACAATCCACGCAGCTTGCTCACAGTTGCTGTCTTTCCCAAGGGCCCCTCAAACATAGACTGAGAAAACCGTTTCCAGCAAGACGGTGAGCTCCTAGCCTCCACCTCAGCAGCTGGGGGCGAGGGGCCCTCCGCTCCTTTGTCCTGCGCAGGAAGTACCCATCCTGCAAGGAGAAGTCTTGGGAGCCCAGCAGCGACCGTGGCCCGGAGCTGCCTGCTGCTGCCTGGACAATTCCTTTCGCCTGCAGCCTGCTCTCAGGGGACTCCTGGGAAAACAGGGCAGTCAGAACTGGGCTGTGGGCCAGGTGAGTTTTCTGGTAAGGTGTGCTGGCCAGGGACTGGGGTTTTGTTAGTGCTGCAAGTCACTTCAAACCTGGCCGTTAGACATCACTGCCAACACCAGATCAGGTCCTTGGGATTGTGTACATAGGTGGACCCACACATTAAGGAAATCAATTTCCATCTTTTTCGTATTAAAAAATGCCGTGCAGAAGAAGACGGCAAAGAAGAGAGAATTTGGGATTCACCTTGTCCTTGGACAGCCATCATCCTCATAGCGGGAGAAAGCTCTTTTCTTTGAGCATTACATTTGCTCAAAATGCTGGGAAAGCTAGGGAAGCGTCTGTCCAGCATGAGAAGAATAAAATGTCATATGAAATTTATAAAGCAGGAATATAATGCCTCCCTCCTTTCACTGTAGCTTTCTGTCCTGTGCCTAGCCTGACCCCACGTTGCCTTACGCAGGACTCTGCAATCTATGGCATGCCGATCAGAGGCATGGTACCAGCTTGGCTTGTTTGAATGGCAGCTGTTTGTTGATGCAACGTTACCATCAAGAGCAGCGACTTCCTGGACCACAGGCTCAGCGAGGGGCATCCATCCAGCACTCTCTGCCTCTAGTTTATGTTTTTGTTTTCCTGTGCAGCACATCTGTCCTCTGAAGGCTGCTGGGTCCTGCCTCCCATTTCATTGTCTACTTTTATCATACCTAGCAGTCACTGTGGTAAGCTCCAGATGGCTCAAGGATAGAACATGGAAATCATGAGTCCCTCCATTGCAGAAGCCAATCTCTTCTGGCATGAAGGCATTTGAATAAATACTGCAATTACCTGTTTCTGAAGGTAGTGCTTTGGAATGCAGGTGGAGAAAAGCTTTTTTTTTTTTTTTTTTAAAAAAAAAAAAAAAAGCTTTTATAGTGTATGTGTCCCTGCAAACAACAGCAATAAGAACTGATGGGAAATAGTCAGGATGGAAATGAAGGTTTCCAGAAACTGCCTTGGACAAAATCTTCCTTCCTTCCTTCCTCCCTCCCTCCCTCCCTCCCTCCCTCCCTCGTTTGTAAAGCTAGTTGAAAATAAATTGCATGTGTGGTCCATGATATCTCAGTAGCTTCCCAGCAAAAGCTAGCACCGTTAGCAATTTCTAAAACAAACTCTTGTTTGTGCACTCGCCTCAGGCATACCAGTTCAGTATAGTTGTCTTTGAGCTGGTTTATTTTCTGTGATGTGGTCCAATCAGGAATTTAAGCCTCTACAAGCAATTTTTGTAACATCTGTATCACCTTGGGTTGAGAACTCACGGCTTCTGAAGAGTTTTTGTGGCTCCCATGCTGGACTGGGTGACAAGACCCAGCGTTTGGGCTGTATGAAAGCTTCTGGGTAACCCGGCTCCCGAGATGGGCGAGGATGTGGCTCAGCAGGGACTACAGATGCAGCGTGGGGGCTGTTCTGCATGCCCAGTCAGGTGCTATTACCTGTTGTCACTGGCCACTCCTATGCACTGCTCCCAGAATTGCTCCTTCCTTCATCTCAGGTGTGTATCTATAGCTCCTGGCCACGGAAATAAATGGTGTTTGTATGAAGCATCCAAAAGGCAGGTCTCCTGCTGTGCTGGTTCGTATACTCCCTCCCAGCGGCTCAGACCTTCAACCTCTAATACTGCAAACAGCTGATAGCTTCAATGAGGCTCTTTGCAAAGTAGAGGCGATGTAGGATGAGAACGTCCTTGGAATTCTTCTGGAAAGGATTTGGCAGCCTGATTAGAAAAGAAGTCTCAGCTCGTTGTCAGCTTTGCAACACTTGATCCAGAGCAGATTAAATGTTGTCAAGAACCCTAGGGGAAAGAGGTGCCTTTCTCAGCTTAGCCACGAACTCACTTCCAAACTGCAATCTTACGCTTTGTTGAAAAAGGTTTTTTAGAGGTAAGTTTTTTGGATCAGTTCGGAAGTTGCTTAGACAGAACATTGAAGAACGCGTGCTGTTGCTAACCCGAAGAGGGCACTGTGTGCACGTAAAACCCACAGCATGAATGTGCTCTCCTTGTGCAACATCATCATCCGCAGCAAAAATCACCGATAACTTTGTTCAGTTACAGCTTTTCTTAGTCACGTGAATGACCTGGGGGGCTTTAAGACGTTTGAATTACTAGGTTTGGAAAGTACTTGGAATCTTAAAATCTTTGGTCTAGTGTTTTGTATCCAGCGCTGCTGCAGATATTATATGGGCTCTAACAAGTCACCATTATGCAAAGGCGAACATAAGGAAAGGCAAACACTCCCCAGAAGTACATCTTGAAAAATAAAACCCATTAGGGGTTTTCTTTTAACACAAAAACTTCAGTGTGACTGCTGCTTTTCAAAAACTTTGGAGATTGTGTTTCTATACTCAGGAAACTGTTGTTGTAACCTGCAAACCGAAGTGTACCTATAGGCTTAAAATGGTTTAAGAACAGGAGCTGGTTGGTGAAATTGGGCTTGATCAAAACTTCCAGATCAAAACCCAAGTTTGGATTAAAAAAGACAGACATTCTTATCAGTAGTTTTGTAAACTTTGTCCTCTAGTCTTTGATTTTAGAATTTCATTTGTCACTTCTAATCTCAAGAGTATGTTGGATTCCTGTGCTTTAAACAGATCTCTTCTCCCCACCCCCCCTCCTTTCTATGCAGTTAGAAGAATGCAAATATTGTCAAGTTCAAAACCTCTGTGTGCTACAAAACTACCTACAAAACTAATAATAGAGTGTCAGATTTTATCCCATTTTTCTCCAACGGTTGCTTAAATGTCTTCAGCTGTCTGACTGCTTTTTCCGTTACTGGCGCATCCCCACCACTTGGGTATGAATCCAGCTCCCCACCTCAGCTGGGCCGATTCCTGTCGAATTCATCTCATGTCTGAAGACTCAAGTTCTGTTGCTCTTTGCATGGAGAGCTGGGTCTCTCATTCCCCAGCTGTAAGCCCCAAAGTGTGCAGCGATAGTTAGGGCCAGAGTAAACGTGGCATCAAGGAGAGTGAGATGTTTGTTCTGCAGGTGCAGGCTCAAGTTTTCTCCTGAGTGTTTTGGTCCGGCGGTGTCATTGCAGCACGACACTCACCAGGGTTCCTGTGCCTCACAGCTCTCAGGTCCTGAACCTCTAGTGGTTTGGTGCGACTGGTTATTGCAGCAATGAAAGGGGAGAAACGAGGCCTGCTTACAGCACAGGAAATCCATATAAATAGAAGATTATTATAAAACTCCTCCTCTCCTCCCTGCCCTGCATTAGGCTTGGATAGACCACGAAATTTTGCCAATGTCTCACCTGGAATCCCAGTCAAAACTGTTATGTTTGGAAATCCACGTAGGGAGAAAAAACGAGTGGAGTTAGTGTTTTCATACTTGTTTGAAGACAAGCCTCAAAGTTATAGGTCTTGGAATGCCCTTTGTCTGTGTAAAATAGAATACCTTCACCATTTCACTGTCCATCACACTCCTTCCCTCGCCTTGCCTTATCAGCAGCAGTTACCTTGTGAAAGATGTCCAAGTGGCTGATGTGGATTGTACAGACTCCTTCATTCTCACTTCAGTGTGGTTGCATTGTGTGTGTGTGCTGTGTCTGGGGAAAGGCCCTCTCAAAAAAGCTTTCTTTTGGCTTTTCCCCCTGCAATTCTGTAGAGAATAGAAAAGGTTTACTGTCACTTTCTACTGGTAGGAAGAGTCTGTGCTTCTGTGATCTGAAGTTTTTACTCAAAAAGTTTCTGGCTTTGTTTCTGGCTTTCAAAATTCAGGAGAGGACAAGGTTCTCTGCATTCACTTGTACTTGCCTGTGTTTCACTTCCATCATATGAATGCAGAAGCTAGCTGATGGGCATTAAGCCTGGATTGTATGCCCTGTACTTGCAGCTGGTGGACAGGAGTGTTCTCTTTCAGGACTCTTTCAGATCAGCTGGTTTGCTGATGTGCAGATGCCCTCACCAATTAAGATTAATTCAATCAGACTGATGTAGTTCAGGCTATGCCAATGAGCAGCAGGTTAACCCTGAGCACCTGCGATGACGGAGGGAGTGCCTGCACTACTAGATCTGTGCAGTCGGCAGCAGGGTTTCTGTGCTGCCCAGTTCTCGTAGGTGAGTAACTCCTCTCATGGCAGGGGGCCTTGGCATGCGTGGGGGAACTGAAAGCGCTGGCTCATAGCGATGCAGAGGAGCTTCCTAGCCTCTTGGACTGGGCGGCTCTGTTTTTAAGAGCCTGAATCTGTAGATGTCAGATTCCATTTCCCTCCCCTCCTTGAGGCAGAGGTGCTAGTGAGAGGTGTCAGATGAGGAAGCAAGAAGCTGTTTTTTCCTTATGGTTGTTCTTTCTGAGCTGGGGGTGGGGGTTCAGTGTTTGTCTCTCTTACTTCTGGACACCCCCCCGCCCGGGCTAGGGAAGGATGTGGTGTTTCTCAGAATGTGAGGTTTTTCACTGCATGGCTTGTGGATGAGAGGTTGTGCAGGGTGCAGGAAAGTGCAGTCTGGCAGGCTTAGCCACTTTTGTAACTTGGACTTGATTGGCACTTCTGTCACACAGGGCAGAACTGCAGCAAGGGACATACTGAAATTGTTTTCCTGGAGGAACTGCTGTTAACTTGAAAACGTAGTGGGACCTGGCAGAGTGGGTTTTTCCTTGTCTCTTTTGTCAATGAAATCCTAAGCGCCTGGTGGAAATGTTTGTTCTCAGTCTCTTGCTAGGTCACTTGCCAAATCTCCAGATTAATTTCCTTCTGATGTAATACTTTCAAGCTCTATTCTAGAAGAGGTGGGTCTTTACTTTTTTTGTCTTAAACTACGACATGTAGGAAGAAAATGTTTGCTGACTGTCAGGCTGTGGTGGGAATGTGTGGTTCTTCTCTTTGCTGCCAACTTCACTAAAAAGACCTGAATGACTCAATGTGCCTTGATGAACACTTGTGTGTGACAGAGGGCTCATCAGGATTTCCCTGACTGGCACCTGCCTGAGCCCAGCCACAGTGGAATGCAGAGGGCTGGAGGGTGGAGCCGGGAGGGACGAAGCCAGAGCCTGCGGGAAACTGTGCTCTGCTCTAAAGAGCTGAGCTGCTGCAGCCACCTTCTCCCCGAATTCCCCCTCCCCAGCCTCCATGGCTCAGTGCTTCTGCTGCTGCCATGTTTGCCAGTGTTTCCTATTAGAGGAGGATAAAGCTGTCATTCTGATCAACAGCAAAATCAACAAAAGCCTGAGGGAGAAGAGATGAGTCTGGCAGGAGCTGAAATTGCTGCTTCTTGGCGAGTGGCACTGGGGGAAAGACGCTGGTTTTCTGTTGAATGACAGCCAGGCAGAGGCGGGATGGAGGAGAATCGAGTGGGGCCACGGGGCAGCAGACGGGACAGAGGGAGGAAGTCCCCCAAAGTACCAGCTGGAGGTACCTGGGGGGAGTACGTGTGCCTGACTGCATGGGAGGAGAGCCACTGGCTGACTAGTGCCAGAAATGCTGCTCTGGATGCTGAGGTGGTTCTCCCAGCTTCACTGTTGCGCAGCCTTGAGCAAGTCTATGCCTCTATTGCCTCTAGCCATGTTTTTTTGGCATCTTCAGAGTGAGGAGTGAGAACTGATTCTACTGCATGCACATACAGCACCTTGTGGGGGAGGATGATTGTCACCAGGGCATCTGGCCACTACTGTAATACGCAGCACTGAAACATCTCCGACTTTATGGGTCACCAATGAGTTAATGCCTACACCTTTCACTCTTGTTTTCCAGTACAACCAGGCACAAAAATCTCTTGAATCTTTGGGTATGATTTCTTTCCTGACACACCAAAACTGAGGTTGACTCTGTGGGGTTTGTGCCTCAGTAACACAGTGGTTGGATGTTATCACAAGCTACGGGGGCTTGTGGGAAGAGAAGGGTGGTGATATCGTTAAGGCATGCGGACAGGAGTAGTACTCCCAGTTCTGTTTCCTTTATTGCTACAGATTGCCTTTACCCTTTTATGGACTGGCAGAGATCTGAGATAAAATCATGTATTGCAGTAATGCCTTACAGCCTAGATGTAAGACCTTGCTGTGCGAGGTGCTGTTGTCATCTTGCTTACAGTGAGGGTCAGCGTTCTGGCTGTCCACATTGTCTGTGGCTTGAACCAGGACCAAAGCCTTTGCTTCTAAGCCAGTTGGTGCAGCTGACTTGTGTCCAAGCTGCTTGGGGGTATTGCCTTCTGGAATGGACTGGTGGTATCCATGTGGCACAGCAATAGGTCTAGATCTCTTTTGCACCCTGTGTTACCCATGGTCAGAAAACACACAAGGCTTTGACTTTGGTAATATTTTTTTTTCTTCTGTTGAAGTCTGCAAGAAAGAATGAAATGGTGGTGTCATAGCCCTATAGGATGCTGTATTTATACTGTGACGTCCAGTGGCATGAGTGTATGCCTGCTTTGGGAGATGGTGTAAAGATGCACATGAAGGAGGGCAACTGAAGGCAAGAAGCTTGCTGTACAACTCCAACACTGGCTACAGGCAGAGAAAGTAAAGTTTGGTGCTATCTGCCTCCACACTGTTTATCTGGGAATGCACTTGCCTCTTTGCTGGAGGAACCTAGTCATCTGACTCCAGAAGAGAACTGGGAGTGAGCTAGCATGTACACTGTGGAGTATGAGGGGAATGTGGCTTGAGAATGAGCCAAACGTGATGTAGACATGTGACACAGCCCTGCAGGTTGAAGGGACAGACTGCTTCCTCGTACCGCGGCTCCCTGCGGTTTTCTGTCCAATCTGGAGTGGATAGCTGAGGGCTCTTATATTCCCGCTGTTCAGGATGTGCTGCAGAGCCAAATGCCTACAGCTGGCAGCAAGGAATACCACTTCTCCGTGCAGAATGGGATGTTAAGGTGAAGCTCCTGTAAAGCAGCCAGCCCTTTGAGCGTGGCAAGTGTGTGGGATTCCCCTTCTCCCAAACAACTGTCCTGCACCCTGCCTCTTCCCTCTCTATCATGCCTCTTGTCCTTGGGCTGTCTCTCTTGGCTGCCCCTCCCTTCCCCAGTGGGAAATAAGGCAGCACCTACTAGAATATCCTCTGCTTCTGCTTGGACTGGGCAGGTGCTGTGGTTATCAGGAAGCAGAGCCTTTGCACCTCTGTGCCTTTTCTTGTTCAAAATGCTACCTGCATCTTGAATTTCAGGTAGTTGAATTCCACCTGGCTCTGGTGTTTTTCCTGTCCTCTGCCCAAGAGGTGGCTTGGTAAGGCTTCTGCTCACTTGCTCTCGGCAGGCTAAGAGTGCATTTGGGATTACATTTAGTAACTCACTTGATATCTGGTAACCCGTTGAGATGTGACAGCACAGTCCTGGGGGGCTCTGAGTCCATAATCCCTGTCAAAGCTGTGGTCCCAGGCACTGCCTGCCCAAAGGGGAAAACATCGTGCCCCTGCCTCTGGCTGACCCTCCATCCTGGCAGGATCATGGATGTGGGTGGGCAGAAGTCAGAGCAGAGGAAATGGATCTGATGCTTTGAGAGTGTGATTGCTCTCAGCTATCTGGCCTCCCTCAGTGAATGTGACGGCTCCCTGGAAGACAACAGCGAGGAGCCAAGAAGCTCGCAGGCTGTGCCGGGAGGTGCTGGTGAAGGAGCTCGTCCAGTGGTCCAGGCAGGTGGGTGAGCGTCAGTGAGGAGTGCGGGCCATCTCTACCATCGCTGCTCTGCAGCAGGGCTGTGGAGTTCGGCAGAGTGCTCTTGGAGGCTGGTGAGCTGGACGTCTGCCCGAGAGGGACAGCAGTCTCTGCGTGCTACCCCCTCGCTGCAGAACAGGGTGGCGGAGAGCCTGGCTCTGCTCGGGGCTGCCCTGGCTCTGGAGCACACTGGGGATCCTCTTTCTGAGCAAAACAAACCTCCTGGAGGACACGATTGCTGCCTGAGACGCGGCCCAGTACTTTACCTCCTTCCATGGTAACATGCTCCTCCAGGCAGCTGCGTGGCTGGAGCAGCCAAGTGCATGTGTCATCAGCATGAGCTGCTGCTCCCCTGGGTGTCTGACAGCCTGAGTGCGCTGGAGGCAGCAGGATGCTTGGCACAGCCCTGTGACACAGCTTGTCTCGTGGAGCACTCAGGCACTGCAGGGGCTACAGCCTCAGCTGTGTTCCTGACTTTGCTGTGCTCTGCGGGCAGGCTGCCCTGTGATAAGATGGGCTAATTCTGCCCCCGTGCAACACCGGTGGGCACACGCTGCAAGTGCTCCCATAGCCCTGGGGACCCCTTGTGCTCAGTGTCCCCTCCCCTGTGTAGTTCTTCTTTCCTGCCTGCTCACACTGCAGCACATGGGTGGAAGACCATCTCCTGCCGGGAGATGACCGATTACCATCTTTTCAGGTTTGCGTGAGCACTCCACACTGGGGAGAGGAGGCCAAGAGGCTTCCCCTGCTCTGAAAACCAGGCTTGACACCTATTCTGGGGGTTTAGGTGGGACAGAAAATGGAGGCCACTGGTTAGGGTAGAAACTTGCAGCTTGGGATTCAGCTGTTTTGAGCAGTGAGTTCTGTGCTGTTCAGGACTGGAGCCAGCGGCCGAGAGAAACCCAAATCACAGAAGGAAAAAGGATCTCCAATGCAGATGCAATTTATTGTTTTTAAGTATTCTTACAACACTGGAGCTACAGCAAGAGGGGAGAAAGGAGGCAGCAGGTTTCAGAGGTACGGGGCAGCAGCAGCAGTAGTGAAGCAGGAGCTGAAAGTGTCCTCCTTGGAGCTGGGGCAACCCTCTAACCCCAGGGCTTGGGCAAAGGAGACCCAGGCATCTGGTGTCACAAATGGAAGGGGCAGGGAGGAGGCTGCTCTTTGGATCCCCCCGATCTAATTGTACTGCCTTCCTCAAAGGGCGGCAGACATCCCAACAGCTACTGTCACCTCACTCAGGGCTGTCCTGCTGCTTCCTTTCTAGAGCTGTAGCCACAAGCAGCTTGACCAAGGGGTAAATCAGAGCAGCAAAGTGCGGGAGCATGCACTGTGTAAATGGGCACTCCCTAGCTTGCACAGGGAACAAACGCAGTCAAGGTGCAATCTCTGCACCAGGCCCCCCCACTTTGCTAGAGAGAAGTCTTTCCCATGTCTGTGAGGATGAGTGGAAGATATTTCCCAGGGAGAAAGGAAGAAAAAGCGGGTGAGCATGGGGCCCTGAGCGTGAGTTTTCCAGGGTAGCAGCTGAGGGGAGAGTAGGGTTATGCTGACTTCATGACACTGTTGACCCAGGGAAGGTAAGGAGCAATGTGTGTGTAGAAACCGGGCCAATTGTTATGCCTATAGGAGAAGATGCCGTAGGCTTTGTTGTTGCAGACGAGTGGATCCCCAGCGTCACCCTGTAAAATGGAGGAGGAGAGAGATCAGTGTTGATTTACGTAGGGTCCCCAGGAAAAGGGTGCATTTCCAAAGAACAGGGAGGCTGCAAATACCAGGACAGAGCTTCCCCAGGAGAAGGCTGGACTCGCAATGGATGTGGATAGCTCTGGGCCCAAAAAGAACCATTGGCAGTTTTGTCTAGGACCCAGTACAGGACCCAGCACAACTACAGCCGGGCAAACGCTGAAGCTTAAAGTATCGCTTCATTTCTGCCCTTCTGCTGGCTGCAGAGCACTACAAAATGCACTCAGACCAGCTATGAGATTTAGGGCAAATCCCTCTTTGGCCAAGCTGTTGTCCTGTTGTGCTGTTGCAGACTCGTAGGTCCTGTGCTGTGGGAATACAAGGATCCCCTTGTCCCTTCTGCTTCACTCATGGCTGAGCACAAGCGTGATGCCTGCAGTCAGCAGGAATGCTGCTGATCATCTGAGCGTCTGATCCTTGGAGATCGAGACCCAGGGCACCTGAGAGGGATGCTGCTGAGGAAGCATGGACTGATGGCAGGGCAGGGAGGGGAGAGTGAGGGGACAACAAAAAGCAATTTTAGACAGTACTTTTTCAGTGAAGTTTTTTAGCCCAGATTAGGTTCGTGCCCAGCACCTGGCTGAAACCTCCCCTGCAGACTTCTACTCGCTAAGTCAGAGACTGACCTTTTCAGGTAACCCAGCAGATCCACTGCGGCCACAAATCAAGTTGTCAGCAAGTCCAGGGTAGTGGCTGAGGCAGTCCCTTTGTTTGATGATGGTGACGGTGGCTTCGCGTAACATGGTAGCGGGTGTTTTGTAGCCCCAGCCAGCTATGCTGCATGCAGTCCCACCAGGGACTTTTGACTTTTCAAAGGAAATGGTCCTAACGTAGCTGTTGCTGGTGGCATTGCCTTTCAGCTGGGCAAGGGGACAGAAAACACAGAAATAAGTGCTTGTCTGTAAGTGCTCTGTGATGAAGGCTGCCCCCTCCTGCTCCAGGGTTACAGCTCAGCCCTGCATGTTGGGCAGATGGGACCATGCAGGTGCTCCAGGCAGGTAGTTACCTTCAGCAGGAGGATGTCATTTCCCTTCTTAGGACTCGTGAAGTCTGGGTGGCAGTGATACTCTTGGACTTCGAATGTTTGCCAGCTTTCCTCTCTCCTCTGGATTGTGTGGGCTCCAAGGATGACAGTCAGAGGTTTGTGTCTGGTAAAATCAAGAACAGCGTACGTCATTAGCTTTCTCCTGTCTTCCCTGATAACGCTGAGGCGCATCTCCCAGGGGCATGGCCAGGAAAGACTGGCTGGGCTTTAAAGAAGAATGGTGGGAGCAAGGAGCTCTGCCAGTGAATCTACCCAGTCAAGAGGCAGAGCAAGTTCCCGTCTGACAGACCGGAGCTCTGCAAGGGTTACTTTACCTCTGGATCCAGAGCTGAGCGGATTTGGTCCAATGCTGCTGCTGTGTACTAAGATATGTGGATTGTTCGTCCAGGCTTCGTAGGCCCATGGAAGTCCATGGCACGAAGGAGGGATTTCTAAATGAGGACCCTGCTCTGGGCCAATGTACCTTTACTGGCCTCTACATCATCTGCAGAGGGGGCTGCCTTAGGAAAATCGGGAGGGACCCTGGGTACGGGTAGGAGTCCCTCTCAATCTAGCAGGTGAGGCTTGGGCACCCAGGCTCCTGGGTTCTGCTGATCCCCCTTTCTGCTGCTCAGATGTGGGGACTGGCCCTGTGCCTGGGTTACTGGCACCAGGGCAGAGCTGTCAGCCCTGAGGAGTGTAGTAGCTACACCCAGAGTCATGCGCATCTAGAAAAGCCCTCTTGCCTGTCCACGCACCAGTTTCTCCAGCTGGAGGGATAGAAGAGAGCTGGGCAAGCAGCTTGCTCATAAAAGATTATTAATTCTGACAGCAGTCTTGGAGGTCTTTGGTGGCAGAAAGGGCAAAGCCTGACCCCAGCAATCCCTGCTATGCCAGCAGGTCAGTCACAGCAAGGGAGGAAGCTGGTCTGACTTCTCATCGCTGACGTCTGGGAAGAATAAAACGAGTCATGGAGGGGGAATAAAAAAAAATAAATGTAAGTACCTGAACGTGGGCTGGGGAGGGACATGGGGAAGGATGGCTCAAGGGAGAGCTGCAGACATACCCCTGCTGTTTCGGTGCTAGCCCCGACAGCCTTGCCCTGTCCCAGCAGTGTAGCCTGCACTCCCTGCTAGGGAAAGAGTTTGGCCACAGCCATGAAGGAAGTGACTCAAACTGTTAGACCTCCATCTGGGAGATGTTACCCAGATCATGGCAGTGCGACAATCTCGTTGCGCCAGGTGCTGTACAAACATAGCAAAAACTTACACGAAGCATTGAGCCGCTGTCATCACCCAGTTCGGGGCCACTAGGAAGCCTCCGCAGAAACGGTTGTTCTTTCCTTGCAGATAGGCCATGTAGGGTACGGAGCGGGTCTTGGCTTCACCTCCTCCCTCCATCCGATTCCAGGAATAATCTGGAATGGACGGGACTGAGGATGAGGGGATCGGAGGACAACAGAGCACAGGACATGCTGCCTGGGACTCTTCCTTTCCCAGCCCTCTCCTCACCTCCACGCCGCTGTACTTACTGGCTTTAGCCGGGGGGCATGTCACCAGCAGGAGGGAGAGCAGGAGTTTCTGCAGGTGCTTCATCATCGTGTTCTTGGCTTCAGTGGATCCCTTAGAGGTGAGGCTGCAGCTGCGGACTCTTCCTGCTCCCAGCAAGGTTTTATAGCCTGAGACTAGACTCCAGGAAACCACAGAAGTCAGATTCATCTGATTGATCTATCAGTAAATTGCATGCCTCAGCAATCTGAGAGGGGAATTCAGTCAGCCTTACCCTTGGGCATCAACCCACATTCATCTTGGGCCTGATCTGGGGTATCTGATGTCCTTCGAAACCCAGAGCCAATTTTAACCCATTGACTTTGAGCTGGAAGCTGTAGAGCGCATACGCACCCTCATCACTTTGTCTGCCAGCGTGCTCTTCTCTTGCAGCTTGTATTTGTTGTAGAGCACTTGCAAACTCCCTTGATTTTTATCATGAGCCCTGCGAGAACACTATTTCTTTCACTCGATGTACCAGTTCCAAAAACCGTGCAGTGGCAGTTGAGGACCCTCTTGCTCTTTCTCAGTAGGTGGAGTCCTGGCTAATAGAGCAAAATCGGTGTGAGTGCATTTATAACACCACACTGGTCATGGCTATGTGAGGGCAAGAAGTTGTTACGGCAGCTTCATGAGCGTGGCCCACAGCAGCATGACTGCTGCTGTTGCCATGAGGTCTCTGTTCTGCACCAGCTGCTAACTTAGGGCTCTGCTTTGTACAGCAAAAGACACCATTTTAAGTGTTTCTTTCCAAATGTAATTGTTCACCGTTAAATTGGGGAGTTTGCTGTCTCTTACCAGCCAGTGTGAGAGAAGAGAGGAGGACACTTCCTTGACCCTGGGTCAGGGGCTCGCTTTCCCTCTGATGTGTTGAGGGAGGGTGGAGACAGGGATGCAAGTTTGGGATTCTGCCCCGTCACTGGCTAGAGATAACCCGATGACACATTTCCCTGAAGCTGGTCTTGTTCCTCGGGGAAGGGTCATGTCCAAGCGCGTCACAGCCAGCGCTGCCCCCGCCCTGGCAGGCACTGAGTTTTAAATGCCAAACACGTGCCAGGTGCCTTTCTGCAGGGCATGGCGGGGATCTGTCTGCCCTCAACCAGGCCCCGTGGCAGCTGCACCTCCTCCTCCAGCCCATGGTGAGAAGGACCGCGCTGGAGGAAGGGCTGGTGGCAAATCACTGAAGACGCTCCCCCCGGCCCCCAGGATGTCCCTTGCCTCCCCACTGGCACCAGTACACAGGCTCCAGCAAAGGGTGGAAGATGGGCATGCCTGTCCGCTTGCCCCAGCAGCAGTTCCTTCCTTCAGCTGTGAGAAAACGGGGCTGACATGTCCTTGCTGCCCTCACTGACTGCCGGTAAATTTGCTTTCCTATCTTCCCCCAGCGCCACAGGGCAAAACCCATTTTTAAGCTAAAAGCTGCCATTCTCGTGCAAAGACTGCAGCAGCTGGAGCTTCAAGGAAAACCCTGCCGTGACAAAGATTTGTGCTACACAGATAAGCAGTTGCAGCCTTTTCACTTGCAGATTTCCTAGCTGATAGCAGCTCTTAGCAGAAGCCCAAACCATGGACCCTTCTCGCTTTCCCCAGGGTGGCATGGGTGCTGAAGGCAAAGGCAACGACGTAGTTTCCCTTCATCCCAGGCAAGAACAGGGAGAACATAAGAGCAGACATCCAGGGCCAGACTGCAGGCCATCTCCTCCCTCTGACAGAGGTGGCTAGTGGTAGCCTCAGAAAGACTATGAGAACAGGGCAAACATCCCGTTCCCTTGAATTGCACACAGTTTCTGTATGTTTAAAATTCCCCGCTGGGTTTCCCCGCCACAAACCAGTCCAGTCTCTCTTGAACTTGCACAGACATCTGTCATCCTGCACCAGGGAGTTCTGCAGCTCAGTTATTTACCAATGCACTGTCTCTGCCCCTTGTCATCTCCTCCAGGAAAGTGTCCAGCACTCTCCTATCTGTATACAAGAGATGTCATCAGAGACTAGCTGGAAGAAAGGAGACTAGGGCTCAGAGTTTAGGCAGGCTGCTTTACACCCAGTGCAGGCCATGGAAGGAGGGGCTGGTGCAAGTCATTCAGACTCTAGTGCAGGAGCTGTCTGAAAGTGGTGCTAGAGCATCCTTTGTGGGGAGGAGAAGCTCACCGCTGAGTATCACCCGGCTGAGGGGAGAGCCGTAAGCCCTTTTGGTTTTGTGCTACTGCTCGAACAGTCTCTGCTCGTGCTGTACTGCTGGGGCTGGGCTTGCCTTTGTGAGATGGACTGAAACATGCCAACAAGCTCCAAGGCAGACAGCTCCCAGCTAGGACTCGCCTTTGTCTTCTCCAGGGAAAGAGTCGGGCTCTCCTGCTATAGTTGGCTTGGGAGGAAAGGAGGAAGTGGCAGGGGGTCAGGCGCTTTTGTGAACCCAGGTCCTTTATCAACCCTTCCAGTGACTGTATCAATGTCTCTACCCAGGACATCATGTTGATGTTCAGGAGATGGAGGACTGTGGTTGCTGGAGGATGGCAGAGGCAAAGACTGAAAGCACTGGTGTGCAACAGCTGGGACTTTGAGTATGTCTCCTCTCTGGGATCCTAAAGCCCTGTCCCTGGGCTCTCAGCTGCCACCTGCCCTACACCCAAGGGGGGGGCAGAAACAGCACAGTCCACAAAAAGCCCAGCTCCCTTCACCTGCTGGAGCCCTTACAGCTAAGACAGCTGAAAAGATTAGCCTGGTTTCCCTTGTGACCCAGCCTCCTCTCTTGGCTGCCCTGTCTCCTAGGGTGCAACATCACCCAGGCACGAGGTCCCTGCAGAGGGGACAGTGATTGCTTTGCAGGGAATGGCAGCTTTTGACCCCGGTACCTGCTGACACACTACATCCTGGCTGTCAGCTGCTCCCGGGCAGGTGGTGACATTGCTGAAGTTGGTGAATGGAGTGTGTGCACATCACTTTTCCCAGCCCATTTCTACCTGGGCAGTTTCTCTTCCTGCAACACACTCATCCCCATAACCCCAGGAAGGGCAACTGTAGCTCTTTCCTCCAAGTCTACCAGCAATTCAGTGGATGCAGAGCTGTGACTGCCTCTGTCCCAACAGGCTGACCTCTCACTTGCACCAGCTAGACCCTCCCTCCCTTCTCCCTGGGGCAAGGAAGAAGACATACGCTGGGAAATGCAACTCTGAGTTTACTGAGGGTGTTTTAAGTGCAGTAAGGTTCAAGCAGGGACAGGGTTATCTCTGAAGGAAACTGGGTCCGTTGTAGCACAGCCTCTTTCAGGTGCCATCTGGATGATCCCTGCTTCTGCCAGGGTGATTTAACGTGGCCCTGAACTGTCTGTCTGCGATGGGCAGGGAATGGGACAGCCAGCAGCCTCAGAACAGAAAGAAGGGGACCCTTGTGTCCACCGATCAGGGCACTCAGGTTCCCAAGGAGAGAGGAAGGAGTCAAGCCTTCAGCAGGCGCAGGAAGGAAACCATTGCAGTCTCGAGGGCCGCACCAATGCTGGAGCGAGTGCGGCTGCTGCTACTTCTTCAGGGTTTTTTTGATCCAGGGCAGGTAGTTGGAGATGCGGCTGTAGACCCCGGGCGGGGTGTTGTACCCAAAGGAAACGATGCCTTGTGCCACCTTATTGCATACCAGGGGCCCGCCAGAATCTCCCTGAGGACAGATGAGAGACTGGTTTTAGAGGCCTCTTCCCTGTGGGAACAGGCTTCACCTTGGTCTCTCCCTGCCCAGGCACTGCCAGCAGGACTGTGTCTTTGCCTCGGATCTGCAGCTCTGCTCCTGCCCCACATGCCCACCGAGCTGGAGGAGCTGTCTGGAGCAGGCGAGTTGGGGCTCTAACCCTGGGACTGTGCATGGACCGTGGTGTCAGGGCATCCAGAGAGCTAGTCCACATGGGAGCTAATAATCAAATGCTTGTCACCTCTCCTGGGAACCAGCTAAGTCTGTGCCAGCAGCAGCCCCTGCTACCAGAGAGCCCGCCTGCCCCGCGGCCAAGCCCCCAGCCCGTTGGCAGCCCCTACCTGGCTGGAATCCCTGAGCTCATGGAAGCTGCCGGCACAGACCATGCCGGTGTTGAGATGCGGATAGAAGCGGATGCATTTCCTGCGGCTGTAGATGGTGACTTTGGTTTCAAAGAGCTTGTTGGTCGCCTGGTCGTCATCGATCAGGCCCCACCCGGCTATGCTGCACTTGGTGCCCGTGGGGAGGTCGCTGCTGGTCTTGGGCAGTGGAATGGTCTTAACGTAGTCATTGAGAGTGGCCTTCGCTGTCAGCTGGGAGAAAGCAAGGTTTTTGGAGAAGGCTATGAGCAGAACAGCTGAAGGACACTTCGTGCGCAGAGGTAGGGGCGGTCTAGCAGGACATACAGCACTGCAAGCCCTGGTGAGCTGCCGCGAATAGGGCATGCAGCTCCAAGCCCTGCCCACGGTTCCGTCCCAGGTCCCTCCCATTCCTGCCTGCCTCCTGCACTCATGGGCAGAAGCAGCTGATGGTTTGCAGAAGGCGCTAACAGCAAGAATGTGCTCTGCCCAGACCCTGTTAGACCCACCACCCCACTCTACCCTCCGACCCACTGCCTGCTGCAGGACTGCCTTGCCTTGAGCAGCATGATGTCATTAGATGTGGTGTTGGGGTCGTATTCAGGGTGCTGGTGGTATCTGAGAACTCCCCGGATCTGCTGGGTTGTTTCTGGTTTGTGGATGTTGTGAGCCCCCAGGATGACTGTGATATTCCTGGCCATGGCAGCAGAGGGGAGAAGAGGGAAAACAGATTGGGTCTCACCTGTGTCCCTCCCCTTTTGCAGGCAGGTGGAGAGAGCTGCTCAGCACAGGAGGAAGAGGAACCTACTCCAAAATTACTCCAGTGATGGACCTCACAGGTTAGGGGAGGAAGAAGGGGATAAATCCCCTGTATGAAGTACTCACCCCATGCAGTGTGCGGCTGTCATCACCCAGTCAGGGGCCACCAGGAAGCCTCCACAGGCTAACATCCCTGCCTTCAGGTATGCCATGTAAGGGTGGGAGTGGGGCTGAGCCTCATGGCCCCCCACAATCTGACCCCGTAGAGCACCTGCAAGACACGCCACCGCAGGATGAGCTGGTGGCTGCTGGGGTCAGAGCCCAGACCAGCAGCCTCACTCACAGCAGCTTGTGGCACCCCAGCTTACTGGCATTGGCCCATGAGCAGGAAAGCAGGAACAGCAGGGCCAGCAGTGGCTGGGGCTGGCACATCTCTTCCCACAGCTGGACACTCCTTCCAAGATGTGTGGAAGTCTGAGTCTCCTAGTGCCCAAGGGCTGGTTTTATACCCTGGGACCAGCTGTACCCAGCAGCCAGGAAACCATGTGCGATGGCCTGATTGTGCTAATCAGAGCAGTGCAGCATCCCTGCAGGTCTATCTGCATCTCTGCTGCCCCGGCCTGCTCACATGCCCCATGTGCCCTGAGGCTGTGATTGATGAGTGATAGAGCAGGACAGAAAGGCCAGGGCAGAGAGAGCATGGTATGCCACAGTCCCAAAGCCTCAGGGATGCTGACTGGGAGAGGTGTCCTAGGGTGTTTCTGGGGTGTGATTTAGCATTTCTCCCACAGTTTGGCTGCAGGACAAATCACGTCCATCCGCTTCAAAGCGTGATGTCTTCAAGCTCTGGCAATCAGGCTGTCTCATACTGTACCTTCAGTAGCTCATGCTACTTGCTCCTGGGGGTGGTCAGGTCACTTCGTGCTTTGTTGGCAAGCGCAATGACTGCAGATGCTCTTGCCCCTCTATGGTTTCCGCTCCGCAGCTGGTCTGGCCACTGGCACATCTGTTCAAATGGGACCAGGGGAAACCTTCATCTACCGTGCTCTGGATTCTCTGCTCTCTCCCTTCCCTGACCTGAAATTGCCTGCAAACCAGGCTGCAATTGCTGTCTTCACCTTGCCCCTAGCAAAGTGTGATTTGGTTAAATGCTAAACTAAGCACCAATCCTGCTGCGCTTGTCCCTTCCTGGCCTTGTGGCCCTGAACAGAAATGACCATTGGGCTGTCCCAGGTGATCCTGTTTCAAAGAGGTGACCAAATCTTTGTGTCAAGGGCACAGACCTGGAGCTCAGGACACCTGCGTTCTTCCTATTCCTGGCTCTCACACTGCCTTAGCTGGTGGCTGTCCGCTCTTTCGTTCTGATCTTTGGGCCTCCAATTGCCTAAGTGTGTCCTGCAATGGCAGCTGAGACTGTCCTTTGTATGAACAGCTGCCTGACCCTCAGGCTGCAAGCTCAGAGGGAGCTGTGCCATAAAATCCTGTGTTGTTTAAAGTTGTCCTTCCTGTTTGCACTTCCTCGCCCTTATCTACCTTAATTTTCGCCACTGCCAGGTTGTCCCAGTTTGCTGCATTGTTTCTTGCTCCCTGGGGCTTGTCTGGGCAGTTGCGTGCCCACAGCAAAGCATAAATCTATTGGGGTTAATGCTGTGTGAAGTGTGTGCTCTGCTCAGGAGGCACTGCAGGTTGCATACTGGAAGGACATCTTTTCCATGCTCACAGACTTTCAACAACTCATGACTCTGCTCCAGCACAAGAGCATCCAAGGGGCTGGGCACAGCCACAGCAGAGAGGGGCCATAGAGGAGGTGGCAGGGTGCCGCACTGGAGCTGTGTGGCCTCTCTGCTGCCATAAGGGCAAAAGCTGTCATGAGAGCACAGCCAGGTTCTGCACTCCTCCTGCACCCAGCCTCATCCCTCCTATTTTGAGTGTTGGTCAGGATTAAACCTTCCCTCAGATGCTCTTCAGAAATTTTCTCTGAGCCCTGAAGTCCAGCCCTTTCCCTTGCTTTGCCCCATCAGCACCAAAGTCTGGCTTAGGGGCAAACCAGCAGGCAATTGCCTGGCCATGGCCACTGCTCATCCCCAGAGGCTGTGCTTGTGTGACAAGAGGGACAGAGCCCAAGAGCGTGGAAGTGCCACTGGCTTGTGTGAGCACTTGCAATGTAGGGCAGCCAGGTCTCTGGCCAGCGTGCTAGTTGCTGAAGCTGGAGCAGTGCTCTCCTGTCCTCTCTGGCCCAGTGAAGCTGTGGGCAGCTGCTAGCCATTCTTAAGCAAAGCAGCTACTCCAAAACACCTTCCTCTACTGTGCAGATGAACAATTTGCTATTGAAAGGATGGGGAGAGCTGGGGAGGTAGGCCTTAATGTCTCCTTTTAATCCCTGGAGTACTTTCAATCTGGTTCACCTAGGCAGGAACCCTCCCAGAAGCTCTGGCTGAGGTCACTACAGGTTCTCTGCAGGCACCTGGTTTAAATAAGCTAATTTGGACTTGTAACTGCAGCCAGGAACTGATGAAAAAATGCAACAGGCAAAGGCAATAGAACAATTAGCACTCTGAGGCCTCAATGCTGCCCCCTTCCCCCCCCCCGCCCCCCGAATCCTTAGTCCTGCTGTGGGAGATTTCTCTACCCAAAGACCTGGTCTGTGTGCCCATTCCCTGTGACACTTTCTGCCAACACTTCTCAGGGGCCTGCACGTCACTTGAGGAAAATGAGGCTTGCTTTAATCCTAAATCACCATCTCTGGAGCAGTCTCTGGTTACTGGTCCTAATGTGAGAAGTGGTTTAAACTCAGCTGTGCCTGCCCAAGACATGATACCAGCTTTGCTTCTTGCTGAGAGTGATTTCAGGTTAAAAAGCACATACAGCTCCAAGGCTCCCAGCAAAGGAGAGTGAATCAGGAGGAAGACCACTTAGTATTTTTATGTATAACAGGCAAGGAGGAAAAACAGCAGGTGGAGGAAGTTATGCACAGGATGGTAAGCAGCAGAGCTTGGGATAAATTTATGCTCTCCAGACACAGTGCAGCAGCACCAGCCCTGCTGCCAGTAAATGCATTGCCCCTGCCCCAGCCAGGCAGCACTAACCACAGGGAGGTCTGTTGCTTGCCCTTCCTCTACGGTGTTCAGGTTAGGTTTCAAACCAGCCCGATTTCCTCTGCGGGGTGCTTGGTACCACACCCCTGCCAGTTCCCCCTTGCGCAGGCATCACCCTGCTGTTTACGCTGAGCCCTCCCTGGCCTGTTTCCTGGGCGAGGACTGGTTCCTCCCTGCCATCCCCACATGAACATGGGAAGAAACAGCTCTCAGCTGTGAGCCTGCGGGGACAAGTCTGGCATTGAGCTAGGCCCTGCCCCAGAGGGTGCAAAGCAGCGTTGATGAGCTCACACAAGGGATTTTATGGGTCCTGCGCAGGGGAGCCTCGGCCAGAGGCTCCAGCCAGGTCCCTGGAGCAGCCTCATGGCCTTGGTGACACCACACTGACCATGGCTGTCTGTGCCACACTGAGTGGGGGTGGCAGGAGCAGCATGCAGCGCCCTCCCTCCTGGGGATGTGTCTGCTCACTGGAGACATGGTTACAGGGCAGAAGATGCTAGGGGAAAGCTGAGCTTGTCCCAGGCACAGTAGGAGAACTGGTGTTGGGCATGGCGTTTGGAGACCAGACACTGAGCTGGTCCAGCTTTTCCAGCCCCTCTGAGCTACCCAGGCCAAAACCCAGACCTAGGGAGAGGAGGGATTGCTTCTCTGGCAATTGCCAGTGGCTGTCAGGAGCTGCATGAAATGCCACACTGTAAAGAAGAAGCGAGACTCAGGACTTTGCATTTGTGGCATGTTTACTCTGGAGGGATGCTGAGGGATGAGCGCCTTCAAAGCTCCCGTCCTACAGGCACTGAGCACTGGAAACGCTCAGTGCCTTTCACTGCAGAGCAGCCAAAAGGTCAAAATCTCAAACCTGTCGCAAAGGAGGGAAAGGTGTGACACCATGGGAGACAGGGTCTGGGCTGGCCCACTGATGATGTGTTTTACTGGGATGACTTCCAAGTAATTATCTTTTTTTTGGAGGGGTGGGGAGAGGCATTTTATAGAGCTGTTTGCTTTCTGTTTAATGTTTTTGCATTGAGGAAATGCAAGTTTCTACAGAAAAGCCACTTAAAGAAAAAAATCAACAAAAGTTTGCCATTTAAGGTCATTAAGGTGGTCTAAAGGAGATGATCCTGAAACTTTCTCTTTCATGTTCTTGTTTTCCTTCAAATCCAGAGATGCACTGCAGAGACTTTTCCTACAGAGACCCACCATCACCACCACCCAATTTCAATGAACTGACACCCCGGCACAACAACTGTGCCTGGGACAATTCTTTGAGTGCTCTGAAGGGCCAGGTCTCCAGGGTTTGGTGTCAGCCCAAGCCAAAGGGGCCTTGCTGGCTCTTCACAGTTCCTCTGGGGCCAGAAGCATCCCGCCACGCTGGGGACTGGGATGTGCCACTGGAAAGATGACCACCTGCTGCTCCGCAGTAGAAGAGACCAAAGCTAGGAAATGCAACCAACCAACTGCCAGGAGCGATCAGTCATTTTTAAACCAGCACAACTCCACCCTTCCTGGAGCAGAAAAACACCTGCGGGCGAATGGATGCCTTGACTGATGGTTGGGCTGTGCTGGGGCCACACAGTGGGGACAGGATAGGTGGGTGGGGAGGTGAGGAGGGAGCCTTGTGGGACAGAGATGGGGATGCCAGCTGTCCATGAGCCAGTCTGGGGGTTGCCTGGCTGGGCCCACCAGGCAGAGCTCTCCACAGAGCTTCACCCAGGGATTTTTTTAATCAGAATGTGTGAAAATACAAGTTTTAATCAGGACTGTGCAGCAGCACAGCAGGAAAACCTCAACAGAAATCATCGACCTTTTATCTTGCATTTGTAGCTTGCTGTCTTTCCCCCGCAGCTGCTCATGGCCCCCCATAATCTGGAGCTGGACGCCCTCCTGGGAGCAGGTGGTCTCAGGGCAGGAGTGACCGGCCATGCCACTGGCCACAAACCCAGGGAGCCAGGCTCCAGGCTGCTCCTGCCCTGCTCCTCTCTGGGCATCCCTGTCTGCAGACAAACTCTTCCCTCTGGGGCCGAGGTGCTTTTGACCTCCCGTTGGCCTCGGTAGGAGCAGGCTGCAGTGGGTTCCAGGGCTTCTGCTGCTAAGGTGCCTCATCTCAGCATCTGTGAACACCTGCTATGGCCACGGCTCTGGCAGAGGGTTCAGGGGGCTGCAGCTGGCCCCCATACCTCCCCTGGTCCTTCCAAGCCCAGCACTCAGCGGCTCTCAGGCAGTTTCAAGTAGATTGTGGTCTTGATCTGAAGGAAAGAGATGAGTTGCAGGATGGTGTGTCCCTCCCCCACCCCCTTCATTTCAAAGAAAGAACATCTGAACAGAAACGGCAGCAAAGGAGAAGTACCAAGATAAAGCTCAGCCTGCGTCTGTGCAGATAGCAATGGGGAGTCGCTGCAGAACAACAGGAACTCTCCCTCGTGCGGGTGCCCAGCTGAGGGGGAGCCTCGTTTGCCCCCAGCCGTGGAGCTGGGGACTCCCTGCCTCGGGTCTGGCAGCAGCAGCTCTGAGGGGGACGTGGGGCCAGATTTGTGCCAGCCAGCGAGGCCCCGCTCTGCTGAGCTGATTGCGTGGAGTGGAGGGGACCCAAGTCCCCCCAGACCCCCCAGGCTGTGGGACTGTGCCCGGACTTGCCATGAGATGGGAGCAGTGTTTGAGGTGCGTGGTGACTTGGGACGAGGCAGGGAGCTCGGTAGGCTGTTGTGGGGCAGAAGTGAGAGGGTGCTGGAAGGGCAGCAACAAGGGGTGGGACACAGCTCAGACAGCTTCCCAGAGCCGGTCCCCCTCACGACGTGCTGTGAAACTGTGGCATGCCTCACAGGTACCCAGTCCCCTCCGCTATGGAAAGGCCAAACAAGCCAGGTGCTAGGACAGAGCAAGGAACAAGGTTTTGTCTCACTGGAACAGCTCTTGAGAAAATAATCAGCCCTGCCTTTTAGGCAGCACCTGATGTGCTTACGGAAGGGGCGTTAGGAAAAGCCTATGGTATTTTGCTGGTCCAGAGGACCCGGCACCCCATGGGTGAGTGTGTTGAGCTGTCCCAGCTGCTTATCTGCCTCAAGCCCTCCTGCCATCAAAAGCATTTGCCTCCCACCTGCCCCACACTCTCCGCAGATCTCCCTGACAAAGAGCTCGTTCCTGTCAGATATCTCTTTCCTGAGACTGCTCACATGCTGCCAGCTATTTGAGAAGCTACTTAGGGCCCCTGACAAGGCAAGTTTCTTCATCCTCTGATCTTTTAGGGACACCCCACAGTTCTGTCCTGAGCAGACACATTAGCTGGAGGCTCAGCCTGAAGCAAGAATAAAGCAGGGGTGATGTGCAAGAATCACATTGACCTTTTGATTCAGTGCTGTGCTGGGAGCATCTGCCCAGCCCGTTTGGGAGCGTGCTCTTTGTGCTGAATGTGCAATCTTGTACTCTTCTCTGGATTGAACTGCACTTATGGCCCAGCCTTCCTGCTGATTTCCGCTCCTTCAATCTTGGGGTCATCTGCTGACTTTATCAGCATGAGTTTCTTTCCACGCTGCTGACAGAAAAGCCCAAAACACCAGTTGGATGGGTGAATGTGGAGGATGGAGCCCTCAGCTTTTGATGAGAACCACTCTTGCTTGCACATGACTTCCTGCAGCAGGAACCTCCTTTGCATTTTCCACTTGTTTATGCTCCGATCCAGGCTAGGATCTCTCCACTCATCAAGCAGTGGATGGGCTCCCAGGACAACTCCCTGCTTGCCATGCTGATGGAAGAAATCACCGCTTTTTGCTCTCAACCTGGGGACCTCTCCATGGCTTTGTGCCAGTCTGGAGTGAGAACACAGAGGTGAAAGCAGAAAGCAGGGTGCAGCTTCTGCTGTGATCCTGAGTTAAAAGGTGCTCTGTCTTTCTTTTCTCTATGCCTCTTTGCAGCTGTTTTGGGTGGGGTTCATCCTGCACAGAAATGTGGTTGATGTTGTAACTTCCCTTTTTCCACTTTGGTAGGTAGAAGTCTCACTTATTTTGCACAAGGAGCCCTCCCCACTACCTACTCTGTGCTGGGCCTCAGACAAGCAGCTGGAGAGCACTGCTAGCTGCTGAACCTCCCTCCGGCAGCAAGAGCCTCGGGCCAGTCATGACAGGTGAGTCATAAGGCAAATTCAACAGCCGCGGTTGGGAATAGCATTTGCAAGACTTACTCTCCGGTTCAGTTTTGCAGACGCAGGGAATGGGTCAATGATAGACATTAACATTACAATCATGTCAGGACTCCTGGGTTCTGGTCTCAGTGCAGCGCCTTGCGCCTTCTGCAATGCCAGGCAAGAGGCAGCAGCTTTGTGCCTCTGTTTCCCTATCTGTGACCTAGACAATGGGAAGATCCTGACCCATCTCTAGCATGGAGAGCTGAAGGTGGAGGGTGCAGTGCCAGGGCACATGCAGGGCTTTGACCAGCTGGTTTCTTTTGAACTGGGTGGAACTGAGCCCTAGCTTCAGACACACACAGGTGCCTGGACTTGCTGCATTGACAGGGCAGGACTTGGATGGATGTGTCCTGAGAGACTGGCAGGAGCTGGGCCCATGGGGGAGCCCAGAGGGGTGAGAGCATGGAGGTTCCTCCTGGAGAAGGATGTATCTGGGCATGGGTGGTGCACAGGCCAGCTGATGAAGAGGCAGTTGCTCTCTGCCAAGCTCAGGGGTGAATTTAATGCCACAAAAGGCAAAGCACTTAGTGTCTTAGGCTGTCTGGGTGTTCTTACTAGCACTTGGCTTTGTTCAGCCCAACAGACCCTACCCATCAAGGTGGGAGGTGTTACCCCATTTGACCCAGCCTGCCCTGACTCAAAGAGGGGCCTGACACATTTCATTCATGTCCCACCTTCACAACCACAGCAAAGCTGAGAATAGCCAGACCCTTAGTGAGAAATGATGATAGCTGTTAGAAACGATGTCAATACTCTAGCTCACAACAGGAAACTTTATTAAACAACAGGAAGCCCATGCTCATGTGTGGACTTACAAAACACCTCACCCTCCTCTCCCCTTGCTCTTTCAGTGCCGCGGGGCTGGCAGACAGGGCTCTAACCCTCATCTTCACGCTGGGTAGGGCTGCTGGGATCAGAGCCGGTCCTCTGTGGCAGAGTCTCACAGCTGTCTCCAGCCGTCAAACGGCGGGTCTGCTCTGCTCCAAACCCCACCTCAACCCTTGTTCCATCGTGCATCCCTTGGCTGCTGACCTAGGCTCAGAAGATGGATGGTTCAGAGCTGAGCTGGCTGGTGAATCGCTCCCTTCCCCTTCCACTGGGCTCTGCTCAATATCCTGAGCTCAGACTTGACCTGCTTGACAGGAAAAGTTCCTGCCTGCAGCTGGCTGCCATGAGGAATGTGAACATCATCCTGCAGCACTACAACTTCACAGGCAAGCTGACCAACCGGCAGTCTGGGGATGAGGGCATGGGTCTCATCCGCACAACCTTTGCCATCATCAGCTGCATCATCATCCTGGAGAACCTGCTTGTGCTGCTGGCCATCCTGCGGTGTCTGCGAGCCCGCCGCTGGGTCTACTCCTGCATTGCCAGCATCACCGTGAGCGACCTGCTTGCAGGAATTGCCTACCTTTCTAATCTCTGCCTCTCGGGCAAGAAGACCTTCCAGCTTTCACCTCAGCTCTGGTTCCTGCGGGAAGGCATTCTCTTCATCGCGCTGGCTGCCTCCACCTTCAGCTTGCTTGTGACTGCCATCGAGCGCTACAGTGCCATGGTAAGGCCGATTGCTGAGAACGAAGCCAGCAAGACCCTGCGCTTACGCAGCCTGATCATTTCCTGCTGGCTGCTGGCCTTCATCATTGGACTGCTTCCACTGCTGGGCTGGAACTGTCTGTGCGACTTCAATGCCTGCTCTGTCCTCCTGCCTCTCTACTCCAAGAACTACATCCTTTTCTCCGTAGTCATGTTCAGCATCATCCTCCTGGGGATCATTGGCCTCTACATCTCCATCTTCCAGCTGGTCCAGGCCAGTTCTAAGCAAACCAGTTCCCGGCACAGCCGCAAACGGTCCCTGCGCTTGCTCAAGACTGTGCTGATGATC
This sequence comes from Gymnogyps californianus, assembly GCF_018139145.2. Classification (NCBI taxonomy): domain Eukaryota; kingdom Metazoa; phylum Chordata; class Aves; order Accipitriformes; family Cathartidae; genus Gymnogyps; species Gymnogyps californianus. The sequence continues at coordinate 153,755 of NC_059494.1, read as the reverse complement.
CTGGGTGCCTTCATCATCTGCTGGAGCCCCCTCTTTGTCCTGTTGCTCTTTGACGTCTTCTGTAAGACCCAGACCTGCACACACCTCCACAGCCTGGACTGGACCTTGGCTCTGGCCATGCTTAACTCAAGCGTTAACCCCATCATTTACTCCCTCCGGAGCGTGGAGGTGCGCCGTGCTGTGGGAAGCCTGCTGTGCTGCTGCTGTGTCAGGGTTGGGCTTTGCAAGCCTGGGAACTGCTTGGTCATCACAGACATCAACTCTGGCTCATCCACAGAGAGCTCCCTCCGCTACCGGGAGAGCTTCCGCAGCTCTGTAGCACTGAACGCCCGGCCCAGAGCACCTCTCTCCAGCAACTCCAGCATGATGAGCAATCTCCCCAGCCTCTGAGAGGCCATGGGGAGAGCAACAGATGACAGACAGCCCACCGGGACCTCATGCTGCTGGTCTTGGCCTGGCAGAACTGTACCCTACATGCAGCTCAGGCTGACCAGGTGCAGCCCCACCCCAGTTGTTAACTGTGGTCAGGCTTTCCAGTCCCTTCAGACTGGGATGTTGCTTCAGTGTGGGTGCAGCATAGGGACAGGCATTGCTCTTAGGATGGGAGTGAAGGATATGGGCACATTTTGGGATTGATGCTCTGCTGAGACAACTGTTGTGCCTAGGTTATAAGTGGACCCTGCTCCATGTGTGCATGTATATAGATGCTGTACCTGCCCAGATGAGGGTATTTTGCCCCAGGGCACAGTGACAAACAGGGTGGGTATCCCCAGCGTGACTGCCCCCCAACCCCTTGGGATCAGGCTGGGCTGGCAGTGCTGCCACTGCATGTCCTGCAGGGCTGGAGGCGATACTTGAGTCTTCCCCTGCAGTTTACAGCCTTCTGGAACTGCTGTGATGGGCACAGCTGCTGGGAAAGGATGCAGGCTTGATGTCTTGCCAGGGAGTCAAGAACAACTGGCTTTGCAAGTGCAAGTGTGTGCAGCTGTGGGGCAGCTCAGAGGCCCCTGGCCAGGAACCAAGTGCCCACCTGTAGTGCAGCACAAACCAGCCACAGGATGGCAGAGGGCTGCAGCAACAGCCCAGTCCCTCACCAGAATGTAGAGGCCGGGCACTGTGCCTGGGCAAATGCTGTGACAGTGCTTACAGCCTGGCAGCAAGAAGTAAGAGCCCTGCCATGCCTCTGGGCACGGGGCTGCACCTGCAGTGACAGCCCTGGCACCACCACGGGCAGAAGGAGGTACCCACAGTGACTGGGGAGTCTGGTGCCATCCTGCATGGCAGAGCTACCTGCTCCCATCTGGCTGAACCTCTCAGGTAACGTACGCCTGTACAGCAGAGGGTTCGCAGCGCTGTGGCCTCCCAGAGAGGTAGGTCATGCTCCGGCAAATCTGCCAAGTTCTAAGGTCCCCACACAGGGGGAGGTGCCCACTGTGGTGGGCACTGGAAGGTTGAGCAGCAGCTTCTAGATGCATTCTATTGTCTCCGGTGGGGTTTGGCTCACACCTGTACAGACGCAGGAGGAATTGTTTCTTCTTCTTTTTTGGGCCGAAAAGGCTGCATCCTTCCAGAAACCTTTCCAAAAACAGCATTTGCAATGGAACAGATTTGCAAGAATCACTTCAACAGCCTGGAACAGCGTCATCACCCGGAGGCAAGATGGGGTGGAGCCTGCCCCAAGCCCTTCTGAAGTTCAGCACAGCTGGGGAAAGGAATGGAGGAGTCTGATCCTAGCATGTTTGCTCTAAGCGCTACCACATTTGGAGAAGGGGGTTGCCCATGCTCTGCCAGGGAAATGTTCTGAGGGTCTCCACCTCCCTGTGAGCTGGGCAGCATCAACAGCAGAGAAGGTACCTAAGGACCCCAGGAACCCTGGGCTCACAGCAGTCACATATGGATTCTCCCTGCTGCCCCAGGGCTGAGCACTGCTGCCCTGGCCTCTCTGAATGCCATGCCTTCTCTCCCCTGAGCTTGCAGGCCAGTGACTGCCTGGCTGCAGCCTCTGGCCCTGTCAGTTTGCTGGCTGGTATCTCCGAAGTAGCAGGAGAGATCCCAAGTTGCTGCAACTTCACAGGCAGGAAGCTTAAGAGGCTGCCAAGTTGTGCAGGCACACAGCCCAGCTGGCAGCAGAAATGGACATTTCCGTGGGCAGGCAGATAGCTGTGCTGCATGAAGTTGGTGGGGGGAACTGCTCCCAGGGCAAGGCCAGCTGGGGCCAGCAGAGGCTTTTGCAGGGCTTGGAGACCTCTGCAGCAGGGTTGGCAGGGCTGGGGCTGTGACAGGGGTCAAGCAGCACTAGCAGCTCCCGAGGAGCCAACAAGAACATGCAGAATGCCCGCTGGCACAGGGAAGGGGAGGCGGGGGGCACAATGACACCCTCACGCCAGGCCTGCAGGTTGCAGTTCATTGGGGCCAGGCTTCATCCCTGGTACTGAGAGGACTGTTCTGTGCTACGAAGGATGGCTGGCTCCAAAATAGCCCCATTCCTGCCTGGGTCTGATAAGAGACCCAGCGGGGCCCAGAAGGCACTGCCAGCTTGCACCTCAGATTCCTGCTCTTCTAGTCCCTAACCAAGTGAAAAATCAGAGCAGCACCCAAATGCCTCCTCTCACCGTGCAAGGAGGCCAAAGCCACCCAAGCACTGGGGAGGAGAAGCTCCTGAGGACTTAAAACCTGCTGGCCCGGCCGCTCAGCAGGAGGTGCTGAGCTTCCAGCCCGTTTGTCTTGCAATAAATCTAGATGATAAGAAAGCCCCTGTTTGATTTGCTATGATTTTCTCTTCCTGCAGATCAGGTACCCGGTGGCTGGTCCCGTAGGCGAGGGGCCGCCGCGTGGCAGTCTGGAGGTCTGGTGCCGCCAAGGGAGGCACCGCGGCGGCTGGCATGGGACAGGGCTGCGAGCTGGGGCAGGGCCAGGCTGCCCGCTCAGCGAGCCCCTCGGCTGGGACCCAGCTCGCTGCCTGGCGCCCGGCCTCGCCAGCCGCCCCCTCCACCTCCAAGCGCGGGTGCAGGAGCACGCAGGCATTCCCCGCAGGCCCGGGACAGCCGGAGCCCGCCGTCCCGTCCCCGGGGCAGCGGGATCGCCCCACTCCCGGGGGCGGTGGGAGCCCCCCGTTCCGTTCCCGGGGCGGCACAGCCGGAGGCGGCACGGCCCGGGGAGCTGCCGCGCTGCGCCTCGCACACGCGCCGGCACCGGGCACTTTCGCCGCCGCTCTTCGGCGACGCGTGTGACGTGGCTCCGCGGGTTCTGTTCACGGTTCCCGCTGCCGCGGGCGGTCAGCACCCCGCGGCCGGCGCCGACAGCGCTGCCCGCCCGCCTGCCGCGGAGCGGGGCGGCAGGGAGCGCCGCGGGCCCGGCCCGGCAGCAGCTGCGGAGCGGAGCGCTCCCTGCAGGCCAGCCATGGCGGCGACTACAGCTCCCAGCGCCCCTTGCGGCGGCGGACGAACTACAGCTCCCGGCAGCCCGCGGGAGACGCGGGCGGTGCGTGCCGCGTCGTGCGTGCCGTGCGTGCCGGTGGAGCAGGCCGCAGCGGCGGGGCCGGGGCCGCGGCGATGCTGGAGGAGGCAGGCGAGGTGCTGGAGTCGGTGCTGAAGGCCTCATGCCTGCCGCTCAGCTTCCTGCTCTTCGTGCCCGCCGTGCTTCTGCTCCTGGGCCCGCCGCCCGCCGCCGAGGCCGCCCACGAGTTCACGGTCTACCGCATGCAGCAGTACGAGCTGGGCGGGCAGCCCTACGGTGAGAGACTGCACGGCCAGGCAGGGCTCGATTCGGCCACCGGCCTGCGCCAGGCCTCGGTCCTCCGGGAGGGCGAATCCCGGCAGCGGCCCCCTTCAGGGCCGATGGGGCCCTGGGAAGAGCCCCGACCCCGGCGAGGAGCCCGGGGTAGGCCGCGAAGGCACGGGCGGCCCGGGGAGGGCGACCCAGCCCAGGGGAGGCTGCAGGAGAGCTTGGAGGGCCCTGGGAGGCTGCAGCCGGGCCCGGGTCTGAGCCCAGACCCAGGGGAGGCCGCAGGCAGGCCCCGTCCGGCTGAGTTTTACTGCCCAGTCTCAGCACGAGCCAGAGGGTGCCGAGAGCTTCCACATGGTGACCTAGAGGTGGCCAAGGACCCTGCTGTGTCCTTGCAGGCTCCTGTCTGTGGGCTGAACTCCCTGTGTTGCAAGTAGTCCAGCTGCAGCCCTCTTGCATACTGGGGAACCTGGTCGTGAGCTCAGTTTTGTTCTCTTGCCTTTGACTCCTCTGTTGACAGGTTGATTCTTCTTCGCTCTTCAGCCTCTTCTTCACTCTCGATTAGCAGTGTGTATTGCTCTAGTGTCTCCTTGAGAGTCCTTTCTTTTACAGTTCTTCCTTTATGTTACGATTGACCTCCAGTTCCTCTGTTCTGTTGCTTCCAGGCTGCTGATTGTGCAACACCTTTCTTTGAGTCAGAAACACAACCTGTTCTGTGAATCATTGAAGTGTTGTAACCCTCAGGCTCCGCCCCCCTGTACTCACCCAGAATCAAGTGGTGGTTCTGAGTCTTCTGTAGATATTTTATTCCAGATCAGGGCATGTGTTCTGTCTGAGTGACTCTTTCTGCTGTCTGTTTTTTGTGGCCTAGGTTTCAGACATGTTAACAGTCTGGCATTACAGCCCCACATTTATTCTGTACTGTCCATGAGACTCGGTTTCTAGATCTTTCAGATCTTCATAAGATCCAACGTCAGTAGAAGCTATGAAATTCCAGCTATGCCTGCACGCTTTGTAAACACTGCAGACGGTACTGGTGACTTCTGAATATCTGAAATTATTTCTGGGTTGTTCCATCACAGTTTCTCAAAATGTGTCCGCATCTTGAGACCTCTGCTGTTGAGAACCTCACTAGATGCGAGGTAGGCTCTCTCATGGGGGTATTAAGCTATCTCTTTTCTCATGTGGTGGTAAATCTTTGTTGGCAGGCTTAATCAGGGCAGCAGGTGTGTGTTTCAGCTGGCTTTGACTTTGGTTGCCTGAGTGTTCTCTCTAGCCAAGTGCTCACAACATATTTTGGAATATTTTGTGAACTCTTGAAAAGCCACACATTGTTTTTTAAGATGCTTGCAATTAACTTTTTATGCTGTTTCTTTTTCTGGAGCCTTTTAGCTTGGTGGATTGTGTGTTTCCTTTGTTTCTTGCCAGCCCCTCTGGGTAGCTGATGTTCCTGTTCCATGTGTGTTCTGAGGCCAGACGTCCTTCAGGATAAAAGCTATTTGTTGTTCCAGATTCTCATATTCTTTTCCAAAAAGACAAATAGAGATGGCTGCTGAGCCTTTTCTTGCAGGGGGGAGAAGAGTTTTTTGTCAACATCAGTCATAGAGCAATTTAAGAACAAACTTGGACTTCCTCTAATACTGTTAGAATAGAGTTCTTTAGATTGTCAAGGAACAATTATTAAACAGTTCTCTGTAGAGAAACTACAGAAAATTAACTTGTGCTGTGCTGTCAGAAAATACTGTTGGGTCTGCTCTGCTTAGATGTCAGAGGGTTGTGCTGAGAGCAGAACTCTGGATCCACACTTTGCTATGTTTACACAATGTTGCTTTGGAAATGGTGGAGGGATTATCCTCATTATGGATTGTTTTTCTCTGATCGGGGCAGGGCACTGCTGTTAATATTTGTTTGTTAAACAGTGTAGGAGCTCTATGTGGAGAATTCAGATCGTGCCTTAACTCCGTTTCTGGGTGTTTGTCCCTCACTGATACTATGCAGTGGAAGTACAGATTTTTCGTGTTTAGATGATTTGACCTTTGACGAGACCAAAATAATGTTAGAGTTAAGTTAAGCCAGGTTTAAATCTCACCTTTAGTAACACTCCTATTTGGCATAGGCTGAGATGCCTTCTGGAGCACCTTGCTCCTTCCCTGTCTGCATGGGGACCCAGTGTGATGAAGTCTTCAATGCAGGTGCCAGAGTTATAGAAGAAGAAATTGGATTTGGAGCGTTACAAATTGTAAGGTGGATTGGAATGTCTGTTTATACAAGATGTCCTTGTGCTCCTCTCTTGGAGAATGCTGGAGCTGCTGGCAAGCCTCCAGACTGCTGTTCTCCCAAAGGACTGCATTTTCGAGTGGGGGATTTGATATGCTGAAACTGAGAGTAGGAGAGAGCGAGCAGTTAGAAGCAGCCTGCTCATTTGGAATTTTCTCAGCCACAGAAACATCCCAGTGCGTGAGCTAGAACAGCCCTTTGGATGGACATGAGGTAGCCTTGTGTCCTTTCACAAAGTGGTTCTGCACAGCTTGCATCCTCTGCTTGCAGACACGACCCTACAGCTGGAGGATGCAGTAGGCTGCATAGCAAGAGGCCAGGCTTTCTCCAGGTATATTGCTGTCTGCAGGTATTAGGTGCAGGCAAGCAAACAGGTAGCCTGCGTGGTTGTGGTGGGGAGGAAGACTGGAAGGTGGTCCAGGCTGTGTAGTGCTGGAGTCAGGGGAGCCTGGCAGGGCATGGCTGCATAGATGTTGCTCTGATGGATGCAAGGAAAAAACACAGATCTGTGTTTCTTCTTGGATGAGGGAGAAGAGATGAACTTAGCTTTCTGCAGGTCCTGGCTGCTCTGAAGTTCAGCAGACTGTCACCAAGACTGTTCTGAGAAGGAGCTAGGCTCAAGCAAAGGGGATGTGATGAAATCACTTACAAAACCTCTTGCTGTTCTCTCCTCACAGGCACCAGGAGCGCAGTGCTTAACACAGAAGCCCGCACTGTAGAAGCGGACGTCCTGAGCCGCCGCTGCGTCATGATGCGGCTGGTGGATTTCTCCTATGAGCAGTACCAGAAGGCTCTCCGCCAGTCAGCTGGTGCTGTGGTGATCATCTTGCCGCGATCTATCTCTTCTGTCCCACAGGATGTTGTAAGGGTAAAAAAAAAAAAAACAAAACACGTTCCCTTTCTCTTCCAATGGGAGATGTTTGTGAGAGGGAGAGAGGCTTGGATTGCTGCAGGTAGAAAGCTCCTGTTGTAATGCACAACAAATCATATTCTAATTTTAAAACTTACCATTCTCTCTCTGCTTTGGTTGTTAATTTTTTTCTGCCCCCTTGCATGTTTAGCAGATGCTAAGCTTGTGTCTCACTTAAATCCTCAGCAATTCATGGAGATAGAGCCGGAAATGCTTGCTATGGAAACCATTGTGCCAGTCTACTTTGCAGTGGAAGATGAAGAGCTGCTGTCTATCTATGAACAAACGCGGGCTGCTTCTGCATCGCAGGGTTCTGCCTCAGCTGCGGAAGGTGAGTTCTAATGAGTGGGGGAAAGGTTTAGAGGAAGACAGGCCTGATCCCATCTCTGGGAGCAGTCTGCTGTGTCATATGCACCATGGACCAGTGTTCTGTTGCCTTCATGTTTATTCTGTCTTTGTTAAAGTGCTTTGAGATTTAATGGAAGAAAAACACAGTATAAGAGAGAGTACTACTTGACTATATTTGGAAATACAGTTGCATGGAATTAAGTTCTCAGCTTCACACTATTGCAAGTAAGATAGAAAGCAAAACTTGGGTTAAAAACAACATGGAAGATGTTAAGTGACTACACTGTGTTGGTAGAAGCTGAAGCTTTTTGTCTGACCACAAGTCAGTTCAGTGCTTCCATGTATTCCCCTGTAAATAACTTTACTATCTTACTGACCTGCTGCTCATGATTAACTTTAGGACTGCTGGAGAAAAATTTTTGGTTTAGCCAGCTCAAAATATTGGGATTTCAGGACAGAATGAAAATGCATGGTCATCAGGATTCTGTATCAATGCATAAGCACAAGCGACAAGTGAGAGGACTTAAATGGTTTAAAGCTGGTCTCTCCAAAGCTCAGTTAGCAAGGGAAATAAAGGGGTGAAACTTACTCAGGTGTACTTTTTTGTTTTGTTTTGTTCTAGTTCTGCTGCACACAGCAACTGCCAATGGCTTCCAGATGGTGACCAGTGGGGCTCAAAGCAAAGCTGTCAATGACTGGCTCATACCCAGCGTGGAGGTGAGTTGTATATGGATTCAAACTGGCAACATTGATGGGATGCCTTCTTTTGTTGGAACTTCATCAGACATTTGGACTGATAGGGGAAGTCAGGGGAGTCTCAGTGAGGTAAGTGTCTGAAGTCCTCAGAACTGAGGCCACTGCAGACTCAGTAGGCGTGTAGAAGTCAGGCTGTCTTTATACAGGCGCACAAGAGGCGATGCTGAGTAACGCTGATCTCTTTCCTATGCAGGGAAGGCTAACGGGGCTGGGTGGAGAAGACCTGCCCACTGTTGTGATAGTTGCCCACTATGATTCTTTTGGAGTGGCTCCAGTGAGTATTCTTTCTTCCTGCAGCTGTCTGTTCCTGTCTGTGTGTTCCTGTCTCTTTTCCCGTGTGGCCTCTGCCCCTATGTTTTTTCCTGGCCTTAAAGACGCGGGGCAGTTATAAGCAGAGCATGGTGGTGTGCTATCTTGAAGGCTGTTCTGGTACGTGAGAATAAGTGTAGGGTTATCACCTTGTCCCACTTCATCCTGCAGTGGCTGTCGCATGGTGCTGACTCCAACGGCAGTGGTATCTCAGTGCTACTGGAACTAGCCAGGCTGTTTTCCCGGCTCTACACCTACAGACGTACCCATGCTGGGTAAGACACTGCCCTATTCTTGGTTGAATGTGTGTAGCTGAGATCAGATAAGAAGGGCTTTTGCTCCAGATCTGTAGAGTGTTACAAGCAGTCCTTTACTTCCTTTGCTTTGTTTTGTTTCCCTCCAAGTACAGCTGCTGTTAATGGCCAAGCTCCTTCCTTTGGTTTCTTTGCTGTAGCTCTGCTCAAGCTTGGGGACAAGTGGAGGGAATGATGTGGGAAGTAGATTTCATCCTCAAGCACTGGGAACTGCCCCCTTTTACCCCGTCCTGCCATTACCTTAGCATGTGGCATGAAAGAACCATTTGTTAATGGACAGTTTGCCTTGAATGTCAGGTGCTAGCTGTTGTAATTTCACCACACCTCCAAGGGTGAGTAAAGGAGTTCTGTAGCCATGGAGTGCAGCATGCTAACACTTTTCTGTCTTCTTTGATGGGCAGGTATAACTTGCTGTTCTTTGCATCTGGAGGTGGCAAGTTTAATTATCAAGGAACCAAGCGGTGGCTGGAAGACAATTTGGACCACACTGGTGAGTAAGGGGCTGGCATTCCAGCATGTTCTGTGGCAAGACCTCTGTTAATACCATTGTGTTAAGTGTCTAGTATGTCAGCCCTCCTGTGAGAATCTCCTTGTGTGGGCCTTGCTTTTTTGGGATGGAAATCCCAGCACAAACCATAGCAATAAAGGTTTGGATTTTTCTGTTCCAGATTCCAGCCTGCTGCAGGACAACGTAGCATTTGTTCTCTGCCTTGATACTCTGGGCCGAGGCAATAGCCTTCACCTCCATGTCTCAAAGCCTCCCAAAGAGGGGACCTTGCAGCATGCGTTTCTGAGAGAACTGGAGATGGTAATGAAAAGCATTTTAGGTAGATGGGAACTTGGGACTTACTATGGGGAGCTGCAGCTCTCCAAGAGAGGAAGGAAGGAAGACAGACATGAAGAAAGGGTGTGCCATTGAAATATTTCATGTATTGTTTACGGTCACTTGATTTGAAGTGCAGACAAATCCTCATGCCACAGTGCCAAATGAAGCAGACTAGATCTGCTGCATTTTCCACTGCACTTCCTTATGGCTTGTTGCTTGCAAAAGCTACCCTGTAGTGACACTAAAACAGCTTTTTTGACATTAATACAGCTTTTTAATGGCAGTAACTGCACCTTACAGGTGGAACTGTATTTACCATCTGGAACACAAAAAAATTGGGTCTAGGTGAACTGGGCAGTGCAAGATGGGACTATGCAGTGGGCAGCATGACACCCTGGATGGCTTGTCCTTTCCCTCAGGTTGTTGCCAGCCAGTTCCCAGAGGTGAAGTTTTCCATGGTGCACAAGAAGATAAACTTGGCTGAGGACATGCTGGCATGGGAGCATGAGCGTTTTGCAATCCGACGCTTGCCAGCATTCACCATCTCCCATCTGGAGAGCCACCGGGACAGCCTGCGCAACAGCATCATGGATAGGAGGTTAGAGGCCTTAGGGAAGGCTGCAGTTGAAATCCAGCCCGTAAACACAAATTGGCCTCATGGCTGCTGTGCTGTTCTGACGGTCAGAGGGTGGGTGAAAAAACACTGGGAGCTGGGCTCTGGATTCAGGCTCATGCTTGATGCAGTGAAAAAGGGTGGTTTCTAGAGGAAGCTGATCCCATTGACAAGTCCATAATCCCCTCTTTTGCTTTAGGGCACGAATAGACACTAAGGCACTAACCAGAAATACTAGGATCATTGCTGAGGCTTTGACAAGGGTCATCTACAACCTAACAGACAAGGTAAGAGCTGCGCGTCGTGCTAGCCAGATTTGTCCTGCCCAACCAAGCTTGCTCTCACCAATAGCCTGGGTTTTTTTTTCCCTTGCAGGGAGCACCTGCAGATCTGCAGATCTTCACGGATCAGATGGTGAGCACAGTGCATTTTTGTAACCTGTGGGAAGAAGGAATCAAGAGTCTGGGAGAGAGGTCTGGTCTCAGCATATGTGTGTTTGACTCCCTTTCTTTGGCGGTACTTTTATGCAGCAGATCCAGCAGGAGCAACTAGAGTCAGTGATGGACTGGCTGAGCAGTCAGCCCAGGGCTGCCCAGCTGATTGATAAAGACAGCACCTTCCTCAACACCTTAGAATATTATATGGGTCGCTACCTGAAGGATGTCAAACAGCATCATGTAAAGGCAGACAAACGGTAAGAAAAGAGATGAAAGTACCAGCCAGGGCATGCAAACTGGCTTCCCCCTCCGATGAATTTTGTCTCTGAGCTGCAGCTTTTCTGGCTTCTTGGCATGTAGCTGGAAGTGATTGCTCTTTTCTGCTCTCCTGTCAGTTTTGGTTCATGCTCTCTGGTCTCCCAGAGAAAGCTCTTTGCTGTTCCTCACAGCACAGTAACAAGTCCCAGCAGCTCCCTCTATCTGAAGAGCTTCTTTTTTCACTGTTTTGGTTCCACCCGTCCCACTCTGAGTTCTGCTTCTCTCTGAATGCAGGAAAAGACTAAGGTCCACTAGAAAGCTCTCTCTAATTGCAAGAAGGCAGCTTCCATCCTGTCTAACCTGCTTGGATTGAAGCAGTTCAATGAACCCAGTGAGGCATCTTCCATGTGCCTCTTCTGAGACAGCTGAACAGCATGTGTTCTGAGTTGTATCCTTAGGCTTCTGATTGTAGGAAAAGAACGACTTGACAACTAAAATCAGTTCAAAACCGGTATGCAAGGTGGTCATGCTTACCTGTCTCTGGTTGGATGAACTCCCTGGGAACAGAGGTCTGGGCTGTCCTTACTGCAGTGTCAAGAAGTGTAATACAGCCTGAAGAATTTCTTCTTTTCACAGGGACCCTGAATTTGTTTTCTATGACCAGCTGAAACAGGTGATGAATGCATACAGGTATGGAATTCCCTTGGGCATGTTGGGCCATTGTCTCGCTCTGTGGCAGTACCTGCTGTAGCAATTTCATGGGTTCTTTCTTTATCGCAGGGTCAAGCCAGCAATCTTTGACCTACTTCTGGCTGTCTGTATCGCAGCCTACCTTGGTGTTGCCTATGTTGCAGTGCAGGTAAGAGAAGCAGGAGACAGATGTATTATTTTCCTCATAAATCACGTTAGCTACAGTAACTGGTGCTCACACAGTCCCAGCACCAAAGTTGGAACAATAATGCCACCCCACTCTAAAAATAGTAATCCAAAATGGCTGGCTGTTTTGATGTGTATGTTTCTGAGTATCTCAGTTGGCTGTGCTGGAGGCAATCTCTTGCCATTCTAGTGCAAAACTATTTTATAGAGCTCCTTCTCTTGGTCAAGGACATGCACAACTCACTACTTAAGCTATTTTGGCTATGTAACAGCTTCAGAGTGAAACTTCTCAAGGTAGCTAAAATCTGCTGTAATGTTAAAAGTTTGCAGCTTGTCGTAAGTTAGGAGTGTTAGGAAATCCTTCCAGTATCTGAACTTGGGATGCAGCTTAGAAATGCATCTTCAACGTCTTGTTTTGTTTTGTTTTTTTTCAATGAAACCATAAATACATCCTGTGTCCATACTCCTGGAAAGTGATACTCCATGCCTTGGCCAGCCAGCTTAAATTTAGTGATTTTGTTTAAGTGTTAACAAAGCCACTGTGAGCTAGGCTTCTGATCCTGGCTGGCTTCCTGGCTGTCTTCTCTGAAGAACATGAATGAAAGGGAAGCGTTTTACGTCAATCTAAATTTTGATCTCTTCATGTTATTTGTGTTTATTATTTCTTTGGGGAAACAACAAGCATTTAAAAATCCGATGTAACAACATAAACAGGAGGGAAAACATATACTTTGACTTCTGTCAGCTATCTTCATTACGTTTGTTATTACAAATTATTTGAAGCCTGGATCTTGTTATATCTGTCAAATATCTGAAGTAGCTGTTATCGAATCAAAATGCAATTAATCAAAGCAGAATCAAAAGAGGAATTAAGTGAATTTCTAAGTCACTGGTGAAATGGTGAAAGAGAAGATCCAGTTAAAGGATTGTGAACTACTGGGAATCTCTGTGTTTGCCTGGTTCATTTTTACATTCCTGAAACTGTTAGCAGCAGTGTTTCTGTAGTGACCAGTATCATGCATGTGTTGAAATCTGAAGCTTTCTCCTCCCCTTCAGAAGGAACAGAATTGCATCAAAAAATGCAAAATCTTTAACAAGTGTTTGCATCTTCATAATGGGGGTGATACAGGCCTGCACAAACACTTCTGTAAGCTGTCACTTTCTGTACAACTTCAAGTAACTGGCTTCATTGCAAGAATTCCTCCTAATTCACCAAGTCCCACTCTGTCTTCAGGATGAGAGTGCTAGTGGGTGATCCAAACAAGGTATTGCATTTGAACATTAGTATTTTTTTAAGCCTTCTAGTAAGTTTTCTCTCTGTGTAGAACACAGTCATTTTATTAGAATTTATAATGACTCATGGTTACTTATTTTCCTTCTGTTTCCAGCACTTTGGTCTCCTTTACAAGATGATACAGAGATTATCCCTTAAAACCAAGCAGCAGTGAAGCAACGAGTCATCACCCATACAGCAGCACTGAGCCATTGGTGAGCCCATCAGGAACCTTCTGCCTTCCATTGAATCCTGCTGTTTCTCTTCCTCTGTCTCCTCTTTGCTACTCTATAGAGGGGAGGAAGGCAGAAAGAAAATGAAATTTTAACTCTTGTGCACCTTTTAAGTGCTTTTCTTCACCTTCTTCCCCTGACTTGCACCATGTCTGTTTTCCTTTGCTTTTTGGCGAGGGAGAGGCTCGGAGACTTCAGTAGTTCCTGCAGGTTGTTTAAACACTGAACGGCTGATTCTGAGCAGCTTCTATGAGTGTAAAACCAAGTCCAGCACCTTCATGGACACATATGCCATACAGCCAACTTGGAAACTGAAACTACAGAGTAGAGTGACGTGTTATCTCTGCCCAGCAAACAAGGACTCAGAGCAGTTGTTTAAAAGAAAAAAAAAAAGTGCACACGCAAATTAAAGAGAATACTATTAGCATGTTTTCTTATGGCACCTCTTCCTTAAGTTCACTGCCTGGCTTTAGGAACGTGTGCTGAGCAAGCAGTGTCTGCAGCAAGCATCTTCCTGCATTTTGTTTAGACTGTGCAATAACTCATTCCCTTATAGGAGATGCACTGTAAACGATCTTGACTGTTACTGACAGAATGAGGAAAGATTGTTAAAACGGGTTCCTTGCATTAGGGTTCTTACCAGGACAGGTTCTCTCCTGTCTCTATTGGAGGATGCATTTTGCTGTGTACTTGATTTCTCTTAAAGTTTATGGTCCTTGAACAGTTCATGGCTGCCACCGCTCTGTGCTAAACTCGTGCTTGGTTTTTAAGGGGTGTTCTACAGTCCCAACTGCTGCAGGATCGTCTTCTGTGCTGTTCCATGTATTTAAACGAGCTGGTTATATTAATAGCAAGAGCAGTCCAGCTCCTGCTGAGCTCTGGTCTGTAATCCCTTCAATCTTCATTCCTCAGTTTTCACTTCCAGATGGGTTCTGGATTTTGGGGTGTTTTCCCATGTTCAACTGCATCTCAGGGTCTCATTTCACATTTTTCACCTCTGTTATTTCTGGAAACACTGTTCCTGGCCTGCACGTATGAGCAAAGTGCTTGTTGCTGTCCTTTCATGTGCTGCCCCCAGTATGTATGAAGGGAGGCAGGTCACTTAGCCATTAAAAAGCAAAACAAAACAAAAAATGAAGTTTTATGAATGTCATTTTAAACATGGCTGTTTCTAGAACTGTACCTAAGAGAGTGTATCTTCGAACACACTCTCTGTTACTTTTATCCTTGAGCAAGCCTTATTTTTAGTTTGCTGATGCTTCTGGATGGAGAGCACTATGTAGTTGCCCAAAGTAGTTGCCAGTGCTGGACAAAGACCAGGAGGGCCGGGTAACCAGTTGCTCAAGCATTGTCATCATCTTAAGTTTAAGTCTTTCCTGAATTCCACCATCCAAGGTAAGCAGGATACTTGTCACCACTTTCTGGTGAGAGCTGAATGCCCTTTCTGGGCAGTGTTGCACTTTGTTTACCCTCAAGTTTTTCTGGAAAATATGTCAAGATACTGAGTACAAGTCCTAGGCTAGTTGTAGTTCTAGAAGATGTCCTGATTGAATACTACTGTCCTGCCACTCAACAATATTTGAGTCCTTTCTGTAATTTGTTCTATGCCCATGAGGTCTCTTCACAGGCCACGGTGACTACCTTTTTTTTAAAATGACTACTTGTATTTAAAATAGCTTCTTTTACAGAGGCTGAAAAGCTCTTGTGGGTTTGAATGAAGGTCTACCCTTTTTTTGTATGCAAGGAAAATTCAAGCCGTGCAGCCTTGTCTGCACCACAGCTGCTGTGCATGCACTTGTTAGAAAAGGGGTTGTTGCGGCCAGTCACTGTCCTTGTCGTTTGGATGGGGACCAAAGCACTGATGTCCATCAATCTTGGTTTGTTTCACTGTAGTCTCCTTCATGGAGTACCCTTGCCCCATGCTGTGTGCTTTCTGCCACTTTAAATGTGTAGCAACTTGTTCTTTAAAGAGTCTTTTCTTTTCCAGGAGAGCACGCTGATGTCAGTGGCTCACTGTAGTATCAGCAGGTGGCATGGTACCAAGCACTCCTGAAATATCAGCCCTACAGGGAAACTTGCCTTTTTCTGATCTTTTGAGTGCTTATTTAAAATATGTCTCTGCATGCATGAAGTGTTCGTGACACTCCTCTGCCAAATGAAATTATAATGACTTCAGAAATTGCTGGAGTAGCTGGAAGACGAGCCTTGATTGTTTTCCACTGGCTTTTATGCTCTGCCCTTAGAGACTACATATGTTGTGCTATGGGAAGGTGCATGCTCTGGACTGTGTAGGTTCAGAACATGCACGGTACAGTGGCTATCTGAAGAACTTCTCTGTAGGTTCTGAATATCTGGAAGTAGTTTCAGAGGCCTCCAGCTGCATCATACATTTCTAGTGTGTTACACTTGGAGAGCAGATTACTTAACCAGGCTTAATGAAACTCCATTACTTCACTGAGAAAAATAGAAAAACCAAAATTACTAGCAATCCTGCTGCAGTTTGACTTGATGAATATAAAATTTGCAAGTTGTGGGCAAGAGAGAACAGAACAGGCCCGGAGCATTCTTCCTTGCAGTGGAGACTGTCAACCTTTGGTCTTCCAGATGAGAAGCTCAAAGTTCAGAGTCAAAAACTTCCACCGAGGCAACCTGGTGTGGTTGCAGCTATGTCCCTGTCAAGGTTGTAGCATTAGAGCAAACACTTTAGCTCCTTGTGGTCTCAACAATAAACTGTTAACACTTGTGATGCAGTGCCAGAAGCCAGTGGCAGCTATCTAAAAGAAAGGTGGACAGAGGTAAATGAGGAGAGTTCATAAACCTGAAGGGCAGTTGGGATAGTACATCGCGCTCTCCCACACGAGGGTAACTTCTCCTATAATCTGATTGGATGCATTTTGTGTATCTCTAGCTGGCTGCCATAGAAAGTAGTTTTTACTACAGATAAGGGTTTATGCTTTTGATCAAAGTGCATGTGCACTGAAACATTATATACGCAAATCTGAGATAGTCCAATTCCAGCTTTCTCATAGCTGGAACAGAGTGCCCATCCTGGGAGTGAACTTAGTTGCCACATTGCTGTTTCCTTTCGGAAGTTGACAGAGAAGCTGGTAAATAGACCCTGCTGTTCCACTAAGTTTTGAAAAAACAAGAAAAATGGTGCTGATCTATACTGCAGCATGTCTGATCAATTCTGTCACCAACACGACAGGCAAAGGCAGAAATCCAACAGCTGTTCTGGTAAAATGAAAGTTCTCCACAACATTGCAGAAGAGCTCCGTGTAGCTGATTCTTGTTGCCCCTATTTTTACCCATCCTTTTTATCAGGAGTTTGCCTGGCCTGGAAGGAAGAAGCATGGAAAGCATATGTCCATGTATACACAAGAGGCTAGCAGTTGATGCTTCTAGCCATAAAACATTTTCTTTGCTATCTGTGTGACTCTACCTGTTGTCCTGGTGCTGTCACAGTCTGCAGCTCACAAAAACCTGGTTTTCCAACAGGGTTTAAGCACTGAAGCTGTTCATTCCTTCTGTCCACTCCCACCCACACAGGCACTTAATGCGGATTGTATGCGAGTAGTTTGGACTATTGTAGTTGATGTCCCAAATAAGAAAGGTTGGCTCATTGTTATGAAACAAGTACTACTGTGCAATATGAACTCCACCCTTGTACTCGGTGCTAAGAGGAAAGACCCTGAAGCCAAAATGGAACTAGGTACCCCACTATCTGTGGCTGGAGGAGTCACCACAATCTGTTTAGATGTTTAAAAGCACAGATACCCAAAATTGTTGTGGGGCTTGGTTTGGGGGGAGGGGTGCGGGGGTGTTGGTTGGTTTGTTTTAAATCATGCGCTCTCATGTTGTTCGTAGCACAAGCCAAAATATCGAGCTTCTCCTGCACCTTGTGGCCAAGCTGGGTTTTACATTTAAGAGCCATTCAGTCTTGACTTACCGATCTGAAATGATGGGGGTGCTACTATATGTCTCAGTAAACTGGGCCTCTGGGTACTCAGGTGTGGGCTCCTGCTTGCTCACTTTGATCTGTTTAGTTTCCATTTGTAGTTATTGGATAGCAACTTCAAGGTTATAATCTGGAATATTTGCAGCTCAGGAAAAAGAGTTGATTTATCTAGCAATGTTAACTCAATTATTTATCTCTTGTGTGTCCTAAAGAACAAATGTATATTGAGGTGAATATTTAAAAGCCAACAGAAAATTCAATGCAGTTGATTTACATATTTTTTCTGACTATAAATGTAATAATATTTAAGTATTTTAACATTTTTCATTTCCTTATTTGTTTGTCCCTTTTTCCCTTGGAAAAATAAATCGAGTGAGTAGGTTTGATGAACAGATTTGTTGGAGAACTATTTGCTGCTGCAAGCTCAAAAAACTGGAATGTCCTTGCATTATTTGAAGGAATAGACCCCCTGCAAAAAGGGAGAAAATGCATGTGTTTAAGAGCTTACATCATCCCTTCTATATAGTCAAAAGTAAAATAGTATGACAGAAAACATTTACAGACCCTGAGCGAGATTCCAGCACCTTGAGGTGAGCAAATTCCCATTTATTCGAAGGGTTCGTGCTGATTTGAAGCAATTAAAGTTTCTGTGCAAGACAGCTTCAATACTGTCAAAAACTGGCTACCTGAGAAGCCAACACAGTGTATGCTACCGGTAGATTGTTGTGCCTCCGTCATTACCAAATGACTTTTTGAACACTTACAAACTATTTATTCAAATTATAAACATTGCAAGAGATCTCTTCCTCGAGCATGAGTCAGTCCAAGTCTTACGAACCACAGTGGTCATAGTTGTAGAGTGGGAAACTGACCTAAACACAACAGAAGGGGAAAGACGGAGGTTGTACTTTCATTCTGCCTCCTCGTAATGGCCGAGTATCTAAGGGGTTTTCCTTGGTAAAGACCTTTCTTTCACGCATCAGCTGCCCCACCTTCCCACACGTGTTGTAAGGATGTACAAAGTCAAGTCTCGGTGCCTGCCGTGCCCCGCCGGGACGTTTGCTTGCCCGCCGGCAGTACAGCCACACCCGAGCCGACGCCTGCTCCCTGTGGCTCGGCCCGGCGGCGGTTTCCTGCCGTCCGGGGCCGCGCGGGGGCACGGAGAGAACAGCGCTCTCGTAAACCCAAGCCAAGCCGGGGCCGCCAGCTCTGCCGCCCGCCGGGGGCCGCGGCCGGGCCGCCTGCAGGGCTCGGCGCTCGGCGCCCGGCCCCGGCGGGCGAGGCGGGGCACGCGGGCAGCGCTGCCGCGATTGGCCGGATGGCGGGGGCGCTGGCATTGCGGGAGGAGCAGGGAGCCGCGGGATTGGAGGGGCGGCGGTGGGGGGCGGGGCTTGGCTCTTCGAGAAGGCCGCGGGCCGGCTGCCTGGTCCACGCGCCGCGCTCTGTCAGGTAGGAGCAGCGCCGGGGAGGGTGAGGGTCGGCCCCGGCCCCGGCCCCGGCCCCGGCCCCGGCCCCGGCCCTTCCCTTCCCTTCCCGCGGGCCCGGTGGCTCTGGGCTGACCGGCGGTGACGCGCCGCTCTTCCCGTAGGATGCCCAAGGCCAAGGAGTTGGCGGGGACGAGCAGCTCGGAGAGCGGCCCGGAGGAGGAGGAGGAGGAGGAGGAGGGGAAGGTACTGCCACCCCGGGGAGAAGGGAGAGCCGCCAGCAGAGCTTCCCGGTCGGGTCTCGGTCCCGAGGGCAGGTGACACGCCTTTCCCCCCCACACCGCGGGGCAGGGGCCCGGCGGCGCCCCTTCTCCCCCCCCCACCGGCAGCAGAGGCACCTGGCAGTCGCAGTGTGCCCAGCAGCACGGGTGCCTTGTTCGTGGACCGTGAAACTGGTGCGCTGTGGAGGCTCAAGTACAGCCCAGGAGAAGGGCTGTGGCTCCTCAGACCAGGCTGTTCAAGCTGGTGATCTCTCTTTCTAGAAAAGAAAGAAAGAAATGTCTTCTAAGTCAGAGAAAAGGCTGAAAACAGAGGCCAAACCTTCAAAGGTGACAGAAAATCCTCCAGGACAAGGCAGTGAAGAAGAGGGCATGTTCCAGGTATGGAGGGCAGGGATCCACTCTAGGAACACATCTTCCTCCTCCTCTTTATACAAGTCTCCCCTCTACCTCCTCTGCTTGTAGCAGAGCATCTTTGTAGCTGAGCTGACTGCCTGGGGTGCCTGCTGTTCCTTCGCTAGTCCTCTGGCATGTTGAGTGACCCAACAGGCCCTATGGGCTGAGGAGCAGCTTGTTGCAGGGCTGGGTTTAACGCAGGCTCTGTGTCGCCGCAGATTGGGAAGATGCGTTATGTCAGAGTGTCCTGCTTCAAGGGGAAGGTCCTCGTGGACATCAGGGAGTTCTACGCTGACAAGGAGGGCGGCATGAAACCGGGGCGGAAAGGTACAACCGCGTTCGCCAGGTGGCGCCGGGGCCGCCGGCCGCTCCGCCGCGGCGGCTGGCTCTGCAGCGCCGGCTCCGCCCGTCCCCCTCGGCGGCAGGGAGAGCTGTGCATGCCGCCCTGAGGGACTGGGGAGCTGGCAAACCGCTCGGGAGGGTATAGCACTGTCTCAGCCTGGGTGGCAGCAACTGAAGAAAAGCACAAAGAGTGAGTGAGTGGCAGCCTGCAGTGAGATCTGGAGCTCGGCAGGACCGCTCTGAGAAGCAGTGCAGGAAGATGCTGTGCAGGACTCTGGTTCCACCTCTGGTCACCAGTCCTTTCTCTGGCTGTTGGCAGGGGCAGAGCTGCAAGGTGGAGGAGGGGAGGCTGAAAACACTGGCTCTGATGTTGCTTCCTTCTGTCCTACTGCTAGCTGACAAACTTGTGTTTTGGTACTGGTGATGCCTACGGCAAAAAGGTGGCATTTTGTGTGTTTGCCCCTAATGTGTAATGGTGGAGCTGTGCTTGACAGGGAGAGCCTCCCGGAAGTAAATCCATCCTTCCCTATCTAGGTGGGGACAGGAAGGTTAAGACCCTTCTGGATCCCTACCAAGACACCCCAGTGCTGCTGTGTTAGGTGTTCCTTATTCTTTTGGCAAGGTGTCTGATGATGTGATATAGTGGCACAACTTGGGTGGCCCATCACAGCAGCACTACCTGAGTAGGTGATGCAAGCAAAGGCAGCTGGAGAAAGGAAGACACATTTTTCTCCAGAGCTCTTCAACTGATGAGTCAACACTCAGCTTAGGCCTTTTGCTTTGGGACTTTGACAGTGACTTGCCAGCTTGCCTCGTAGTTCACAGGCTGTGGACTCTTTTCACCTGTCCTGTGTGTTGTGCCCAGCAAACATTCAGTTAATGTGGGGTTTCTTGAGGAACCTTTTGGTCCTTGCTATAGGGTTTTTTGTGTCGGGGTGGACGAATTTCTTTCAGCTTGGTTTGCTTCATAACTACTAAGCATAGTTTTCCTTCCAGAAATTAATTTCCTTCAGAGAAGTTACAAGTATAAATTACTCACTTAAAGGGAACTGTGTACCCTGTAATGAAAATGGGAAGCAAAGCCCTCGAGCTTTTCTGTGCCACTGGGGGCAGAGAGGGAAAGGAGCGTTGTGGACTCCTTCCGGGCTGGAAAAAGCACACCCACAATGTAAGACAGAAGATCCATCAGTTAGAACAAAGATGATGAAGAAATGTTTTTTCATTTAAATACTGCCTCTGCTGTTTTTCTCAAGAGTTCTTGGCCCCTGATCTTTATCTAGAGAATTTAATAAAGCTTGGGCCCTAGTTCTTTAATGTGATTCTTAACAATGCCAAAAGGAACAAGTTGACAACGTCTGGCTGGAACGCACACAGCAATTCCACTACCATGTTTGTTTTGTAAGGGAGAGGGACAGGACATCAAGACCTTATCTCTGCTGGATCTAAAAAGAAGCCAGTTCTTCTCTAGTGTTTAAGCCACGCTAGTGATTTCTTGTTAGCAGCAGTTTTTTTAAATAGAGCTAGAGTTGGCATTATTTCCTTTGGGCAGTTGAAAGGATGGTGTCCTAACTGCTGTGTGGAGTAAGGTTCTCCTAGAATTTCTTCCCAGCTCATGTGGGTGGGAATTTGTACTAGGGAATAGGCTATAAGGGGCTGTGGGACTCTTGAAAGGCAATTTGAGCTTATATTCTCACATGGCGCTTCTGTGATAGCATTGAGTACTTCTTGATACGAATGCTGAAGTGCTGGCACAACTGCCATGCTTAGAAGGCTACTTCTGCTTCTGGTCTGTGCCTCTGCCCCAGATTCCAACTTTCCCTTCTGTAGCTAGTCTGAAGGAGCCAATCTGGTGTGCTACTTGATGTTTACCCCTTGCCTCCTCTGAAACCTCTCTTTCTTCTGTTTCTAGGGATTGCCCTGTCTGCAGAACAGTGGAACCAGCTGAAGGAGATCATTCCTGAGATCGATGCTGCAGTCAAGAAATTATAAGATGAAGAATCTTGGACACCTTCAATCTGTTTCCTTTCCCTTAAGTGCACTGACAACTATAAAGCCAAGGATTCTCATCTGGAGCCTTCCCCTCACCTTGCTGGTGTCTCCTCACTGAGGTGGTGGTCATGCTGAAAAGACCAGAGACTCTTCTATTTTCAAGAAGTAGCTTGTAACGAGCACCTGGAACTAGAGCCAGGGCTGTGAAGTGAGACTTCAGCACCTCTGGTTTCAAGCAGACTTGGGGTCTGTGCTGGTGAGGGACGTGACCCCAGCCTGGCTTTCCAGGGGTGGATGACTTCAGTCTACCTTGTGGAGTGCTTTAACTGCTCTACATCCATTACTGTCTTCCACTTGGTTGACTGTTGAGTAAGATGTATACCTCGTGTTGGCATCCTCTGTTTCTTCCACATGTCATTCTGGCTATTCCAAGTACTTTCTGTGTTGGTGAGGGTTGTTTGGTGTTTTGGGGTTTGGTGGGTTTTTTTGAGTGAAGAAAGGGTTTATTATACGTTAGCAACTGGTTTGTCTGTAGAGGGTGAATATGCACAATAAATGTGTTTGCATTATAAAAAAGAGAGGCATAGTGTTTCACAGGCTGGCATCTCAACTCTTTGTTTCAGGCACCCTTCTTTGTAGGTTGCTGTTGGATTTCCCTTTCAGAAGGAGAGTGCTCTGTAGTGTTTATTCTCATGATATGTTCCCAATAATCCTGCTATACAGAAGCAGTCAGACAGCGGTCTACTCCAGGTCATGGGAAGGGCAAGCTGGAATGTGAATCATTCAAAGGAACTGGTAATTAGGAGGCCTATTAAATAGAGGGGAAATTAAAGGCCTAAGGAGGAAAAAGAATATTCCTTTCCCTGTGGCAGAAAAAAATGACAAGCTATGGAAAGAGTGGAGAGAGGGTATTTTATGCTTGATCTCTAAATGGATCCCACTCTGGGATCAGCTGCAGCAAGTGCAGCCTTCCTCAGCAAGACTTTTCCAGACTTTTCAACAGCTTGCGTCTTCCATCTATTTTTGGTTTTTCTCTTGGCCTGGTTTCCATAGTATCTGAATGCTTCATGCTCTTAAATATATCTGACACTTGCAACACCTTGGTGAAGTAGGAGGTACTAAGGCCCTTGCTCTATAGAGGTGCTGGGGCTGTAACAGCTCAGGGTTGTGTGGAAGATGTGGGGTGGAGCAGCGAATTGAAACTAGGCTTTCCTAAATGCTGAATTTGTAACTGCTGGATTAACCTCTCACCAGGGATAGCAGGAGGAAAAAAAAAAAAAAATCTTCATAAAACTGTCTCTTAAAAATTTTTTGAAGGGCTCAGTGCTGTAGCTGCTTGGAGCAGGGGTGGAGATGGGTAGACTTGATGACTGAGGCATTCTCCTCTAATCCTGTGTTCAGCTATTCTCTATTCAAGTGTCACGTTTCTTTCCCTCAAGTAAGTGAGAGAGAGCATGAGGATACTAGACTGTGTCCTGAAGCCAGGTTGCTCATGCTGTAAGCTTATTCCTGTCGAATATTCATAACATAATGTCTTAATAGAGTGTTCAGAGACTAAAGGTAATGGGAAGATAAAGAATTTACAAAAAAGAAAGAGGTGAAGGAGAAGCAGATGGTGTAGGTATGAACCCAAGATACTAGGGATGCTCAGTCCTTTGATTTTTGTCTCAGCCCTGGGGTACCCAGACCAAAGCATGTGACAGAAACAACCATCTCTGTGCATGATGCATGCTCCAGGAGTGTTTGGGGGGCAGAGGGAGAAGCCAGATCAAATCAGCAGAACTTAATATCTTTGCTGATTAAAAACAGGTCCAAAATGAACTTGGATCAGTTCAATTCAATATTGCATGATTCTAGAGCTGATGAGTGGCCTCCCCTTAATTGGGAAAGGAGGGCCATGTTCCATTGTTTTCTGACTAGCTTTCTTTCAAGTGTTGGAAGAAACAGTTTGCAAACAAACCAAGCTTTTTGTGTAACAGGCAACAAGGCTTTTTTTTTTTTTTTTTTTTTTTAAATCCTTAAAGAACAGCTGCTGTTGATCAGAAAGATATCTGGAATCTTTGATGTTCATTTCCAATCTACCCACTGTTACAGACAACTTCCGGTCATAAAATCCACAAGCCTTAAAATTTAGTTAATTTTTGGTTTGTTGCAAAGTTAAAATATTTTTAAAACCTAATCTTAAATTGGTTCGGGTAACAGATATCCAATGAAAGGTAAACAGCAAGGTCTTGGTAAACAAGAGAGGATGAAAGCTTATAGCAAGTTGTACTCTTTTACACAGAGAGGGTGTTTTTTCTTTTAAGCTGTTAATCTGGCTGTCTTGGAGCAGTTTTCTCTGCAGAACCTTTTGCTCCAGACCAGAAACAATCACATTACAGGAATGAACTTTTATCTTCTTGAGATACTATATTGTTGCTTGGATATTTTCTGCCAGGACTGTCTTAACTAGCCCTTTGGCTCTTCTGCCTGGGGAGCAAATAGGTAAGGGAAGGTAGATTGTTTTGAAGGAGCCTTGAAAGATCCTTCCCCCCCCCGCTTTTTTCTGGGCTGCTGTGAGGATTTCCTGCCTCAAGTGCTGTCTCCTAGGTGATGTGGAAATTAAGAGCTCCAGCCTGTATTTTCTCCATTCCTTGATGCCTTTAGGAGCTGGAAGGGAAGGACAGGCACTCCTAATGCAAAGTGTATCTTGCTGTTCCTGTGTCCTTTGTTTGAGCCCTTCTCAAATTTGGGCCACTGGACTGGACCTCTTCACCTTTTATCTTAAGCTGCCCCTGTCTAAATCCAAACACTCATATGCCACAAGAAGCCAGCAAAGTATAGATATGTTTAAAGAAAACACCTCGGGTTTTTTCACTAGCAAATGTCTCTCTGCAGAAGAGAAACTTCCGGGGCACACAATGTGGTTTTCTTTTAACAGTTCTTTTTTGAAGCGGCATCTCAGGTTAGGGCAGAATCTGTTCCTTCACCCTCTGGTAATCATGCATTTGAGCTCTGCTGTGCCCCTTCTAGCTCTCCCCTGCAGCCTCCTCAGTGACAGATGCAACATGTTTCTTCTTCATCTGCAAAGGTGACCTGTCATTTCCATTTTTCACTCTCTTGGTGCTATGACTATCTTTTATCTACCCCTTAATCCTGTTACTGTGGTATATAATTCTCTGTCTGGCTCTGTAAACTCTTTCCAGGTGCTGATTGACAGCTGTTCTATTTTTCATTTACCAGCAGTTTTTTCATGTCTGTTTTTCTCTGCTGCAGTCGAGGTGATTATAATATGTCCATTCATGGACTCTGAAAGATACTGGATATATCTTTCCTTCTAAATAGACATTTTTCTACCTGAGGCACTGGGTCCCTCAAGGTGTAACATAAGCCTAGAGCAGCTTGTGCTGCAGCAGCTGACATGAAAAAGCAGGCTAGGCATGGAAAGGTGCTTGAAAACATTACTTGCTTAGCTATGATTCATCCAAGGTGAGGTTTGCTGCTGTTGTGATAAAGGTTTCTTGTTTTTAAGATTGCCTTATCTGTTTACAGCTGTTAAAAATGAGAACAGTTTGACTTGGCTTCCGAATAGATAGCAGAACCCTGGCAGTCTCTGCAAGAGATGTAAACAGAATGTTTGACCCGTGTGGGGAGTTCTGTTTTTTTCGGGGGTGAATTTTAGGAGTGGTACCACCCTCAAACACAAGGCATCTCTACAGCAAGAGTCTTGAGACACCTTGCAATGGCCCCTGGGTTCAGGCCAGGCTGCAAAAACCTGAGGGCCTTTGTGAGTCCGTTTCAGTGAAAAGCCTGGATGCAAATTCCAGGCTCTCACACCTGCTGGCTCTGAATAAGTGTTCTGGCAGCTCCACACACAGGTGGGGACAATAGCCAGGGCTGGAGAAAGAAGGGTACAAAACTGCAGCTTAGAGAAGGGTTGAGATCCTCTGCTGAGGACAAGAGAGAAGAGGAACGAATGCACAGTGCTTTCCTACTGAGGGCCAGCATGTGCCTCTGGTTCTGCAGGGGCATCTGTTGTTCTTGCCATGACTTTTGCCTGGGAGCCAGGTGGGTGCTCATATGTGAACAGTACTCTCAGTTCCTCTCTCTGCTCCCTAGGATTGGTACACCTCTTCTTCCCCTGATAACCCACCCTCTTTTTCCTAACCTTTCCTGCACAGATAGCAGCATTGAAACCTGCTGCAAGTATCTCCTGTTGCAGGGGCCTGGAGTCGGCCCTCTACCTTTCTGGGTAAAATCAAGCATAACAGATCTGGGTAGTATTTGAGCCAGTGCTCTGGGAGGTGAGCTGTGTGAGCTAGTATGTGGGGCACTGTGGGGAGAGGGCAGGAAGGAGGATGGGACTTGGGGAGCTGGCAAGAGGGCAGTCTACTGAATTGGGCTGCTGTGTGGGAGCATGGAGCTGTTGTTGCACTGGCTATGTGTGTTGGATAGCAGGGTCCCCTCCTCCGCTCACTGCCTCCGTCTATCTGCAGGATCCAGGGCAAGAGTAGTGGGAGATGGCAGAAAGCTCCTCGTGGAGAGACTAAGCAAGGGGAAGAGAGGCCGCGTTGTGCCAGCACCCCAGTCCTTTGTAAAGCCTCAGGCCTGGCACGCTCGGTAGAGCTGAGCACCTGGCTCTGCCAAAGCTATCTCTGCAAACAATCCAGCAAACACACCTCCTCCCTCCTCCCAGCACGAGGGCGCAGAAGTCCATTCATCTTCAGGGACACTGGGGCAGGACGACAGGCTAAAAATGTATGGCGCGATGACAAGAGCTGTGCATGCTGCAGAGGAAATGCCCTGTGGGATATGCAGGTGGTGTGTGGCTGTGGGCGGCAGCGCTGGGTTGGGCTGCGTCCCTGCAGCTGCGCTGCTGAGGGCAGCTGCTCCTTGTGGAGCACGAGCTTTGGGTGTGCTGTGCCTCGCATCACCCTGGCATAACAGAGGTGGAGCAGAGAGATGAGGCAGCCTGGGCCACCTGGACTGTGCTGCTCGGAGCACTGACAGCCCCTGCTGCCTCACGTTGTCTGTCAGAACTGGAGAAGCTGGTGGGAGAGAGATCTGCATCCTCGCATGAGGAGTCAGGTCTGACCTGGTAGCAAAAATGGCTGCTTCAACATGGATATGTGACCAGCTTCTGACCATCTGGCACAGTCTGAACGGGACCTAGCTGAAAACGCCTCTGCCAGGCCACAGTTAGGAGGGAGCTGAGCTTCTCAAAAGAAAGGGGGCTTTGCCCACAAGGGTCTGGGGCAGAGAGACCTGGCCAGGGTTGTAGACCTGGGGCCATGTATCGCTTCCCGTTGCAGCGAGGCCCCCTCCAGGACCGGTGCTTGTGGCTGTGCTCACTGCCCTGTCACCGTTTCTTCACTTTGGGGGAGGGCTGCGTTGGAAAATTTTCTGCTTTAAGTAATTTCTTTTCCTCCAGACCCTGGTGCTGAGACACTGAGAAAAAGGGGCCAAACACTGATTTCTGATATGGATGTGGAAGGGCACTCTACCGTCTCTCTTGTTAGCGGTACAAGAGCAAGGTCTTATTTTGGAAGAAGCTCTCATGCCTAATTTCCTGACAGCTGATGACAATTTGTCCTTCTGAGATCAGTACCAGGTCCTACAAATAATACCTCCCACCCCTGCTGGGCACACAGGGCCTATTCGTAGGTGCTCAGAGCTCTCCCCCTTGCTCCCAGGGCCTCAGTGCTTCCAGAACGCGGGCCCTAAAAACACGCCTCTTCTCTTGCCCGAGAAAGACAGGCGTTGTGCCTCCTCCTCGGCCCTCAGGATGCGGTCAGAGCTGCCTTGCCGCCTCATCCGTGGCTGCAAGCGCCTTCGTGGCTCTCCTCGCCGAGGGGGCCCTCTCCTGGGGCCCCCCCCGGCCCCGCGCCCCTCCCTTGGGGGCCCCTCCGTCCCTCCCTTGTCCCCGCGGCCCTCTCTCGGGGCACCCCGCCCCTCCCTTGGGCGCCCGCGCCCCGCCTTGGCCCCGCGCCGTCACCCGCGGGCCCGCAGGGGGCGCTGCGCAGCGGCTCTTTGTGGCGCCGCGGCGGCGGCGGCGCTGGCGGCGGGGCCGTTCCCAGCCGCGCTGCCTCCCCCGTCCGCCGGCCCGCCCGCCCGCCCGCAGCCGCGCCGGGCGCGGGGCATGGCCAGACTCACCGAGGGCGAGGCGAGGAGGCAGCCGCCGCCGCTCCCGCCAGCGCCGCAGCCGCCGCGCCCGCCGCGCCGAGCCTCCCCCATGAGCAGCAGCGGCGGCGCGGAGCCCCCCGCGCAGCCCGACAGCATGAAGGACCTGGATGCCATCAAGCTCTTCGTGGGGCAGATCCCGCGCAACCTGGAGGAGAAGGACCTCAAGCCGCTCTTCGAGCAGTTCGGCAAGATCTACGAGCTCACCGTGCTCAAGGACCGCTACACCGGCATGCACAAGGGTGAGCCCGGCGCCGCACGGCCCGGCCCGGCCCGGCCCGCTCCCCGGGGCGCGCACAAAGGGCGGCGGGTCCCGCCGTCCCCCGCCCGCCCGGGGGTCGGTCCACGCGTGACCCATCGCGACGTGCTGCCTCAGCCCCCTCGGCGGGGGCTCGTGCCCCTGATCCGCTGCCCGGGAAAGGGTCTGCATCCCCGGCGCCCACGGGGGGGGGGGGTGGGTCGGCACCGTGGCCCGGGTGGGGTTCGGCGTCCCCGCGCCGGAGCCCCGCGGAGCCCGACCGTGCCCGCGCACCCCTCCTGTCCCGGTCCCGGCACCCCGCCGGTAGCCCGGGGCCTGGCGCCGGTCGCGCCGGTGCGTGGGGTGCTGTGACAAAGGCGCCGACGCGCAGAGTGGGGCAGGCTGAGGCTGCTGCAGGTCGCGGCAGCTAGGGCTGAAGCGGGAGCCCTCGGTGAGCGGCCAGCCGTCCTCCCTTTGGTCTTGGACCTCCTCGCAGGCAGGAATACGGTGCTACAGTTTTAAAATCCGCGTAACAAAGAACGTCGGCCGCAAATCTGCTGTTGCCAGTCGTGTTTGGGATAGATGAGGGGCCTTCTTGATGATAGATTGGGATAGATGAGGGGTTTGTCTTTGCTGAAAGACCTTTAGCGGATGCTAAAAAGTTTGAGGAGGCTTGTTTAGCTGCACTTACTGTTGTATTTGAAAGCTGTATTTTGAAAAGCTGTCACGTTCAGGATGTCAGCTCCCTTCTGTGGAGCAGTTCTAGCCCACCCCCAGCAGGTGTTTGGGATCTTGTGATCACCACAGCTCCAGCTATGAATGGGAGTTCACAGAGCCCGTTTGCTGTGAGATCTGAGAGAGCGATCGCAGCACCACTCCCTGGCACATGTAGAGCAAGCCTGCAGCGAACCTACAGTAAGTACTTTGAAAGCTGTCAGTGCTCAGGCTGGGCCCCTGTGCCCTAAAACGATTCGTGATGGGGTCGTGTGTTGGTGCGTGCTGGAAGGAGTGTAGTTGCGTTCAGTCCTGATGCCTCTGGTTTCAGATTTAGGCAAGGTAAGAAAAACTGAGTGCTGTGGCAACTCGAACCGTTCTAGACTGAAGAGAGAGGGAAGGGGACAACAGAAAAATAAGTTTATTTTCAAACAAAAGGCCAAATCTAACCCCAGCACAAAAGGAAAACACTTCCTCATGGAAGCCTGTGGGAGCTGGGCTGGCTTGGATTTAGGTGAAGAAATATGCCTGGTTGGGACTTCAGAACCAAAACGCTATGTGCTTGTGTGTCTATGTGTGCAAGGGACTGAGTCCAAACCTGCTACCATCTGACAGTGAGTCGCCAGGTTTCAAACCCAGTGAGGAGGAGAATGGGCCTGAGGCAAGAGGCAATTGCACATTTCATGTCAGTTGACATATTAAATATAGACTGTGTGGTCTGAGGTCAGGTTCCAGGCAGGCAACAGATTCTAGGGATCTGCCACTTAGATATGGAAATTAGAGGGGGCAGCACTGATACTAGCCAGATCTGTGTGACATTAACTTGCTGCTAAATGTTGGATTCCTGCAGCAAAATAAATATATCCCTTTGGTTTTGACGTTTTTGAGCAGATGCAGGTGTTGGTCAGGGGCTGTTGGTGCTCTGTTCTGTCCGGAAAAGGCTGTTGAGATGTGTAGGTTCTTCTGGTGGCTATTGTACAGTCATTTCCACACACCTTCAGTTCCCTCCGCTCCCCCCCCCCCCCCCCCCCCCCCCCCCCCCCCCCCCCCCCCCCCCCCCCCCCCCCCGTTTTGTACAAAGTGAAAGGTTGGGATTCCTTTCCTGGAACCTGGAGGTTCCTAGACCCTCAGCCTGGTTTGGGAATAGGCAATATACCTCTCCAAAGTAGTCATTCCTCCACAAGGATGCGGGTGGGGTTTAGCGTGCAGTGAAGAAATTAGACCCACAATCCAGCCAACCCTGACCCCAGCCTTCCCCTCCCATCTTATCAGGTCTGGCTGCACTAGCTTAGGCTGCATGCAAGAAGGCCAACCTGGTGAGGAGCCCCTGCTCCCGTTAGCATCAGCAGGCCTGGAAGGTGCCAGACCTGACCCAGAAGTCGCAGCGGCCTGAAGCACTGTCCCAGGAGCTGGCCAGGGCTTCACAGCCCCAGATCAGGGGAAGGCTTTGGCAAATCTGGATGACTATGCACTCATTCCTGCACCATACAGAAGCCATAATCTTTCTGGGGCAGTTGTAACAGCAGATTCGGTTTTCTCTCCCCATGTTCCCTGATCTGCAGCGAGATCCAATTGACAGCTCACATGCGGCTTCCATCTGCTTTTTCCCTTTCTTTCCCTAGATGGGGAGAAGCAGTTGTGTGAGAAGCCAGCACTGCTGGTAAAGCCCAGTAGCTCCTCTTGCAATCCCTTGCAGCTTGACATGGAGCTGAGCAGCTGCCTCTGCCCCCAGGGAGGAAGGAAGGGTGGAAAAGACCTGCCAGGGGCAGGAGGGTGTGAATTGGGCTGCAGAGTCTGAGAGCCCAAGAGCTAGCTAGGACTGTCCTGTACAGGTGCTGAGAACTGATGAATTCACTGGAGGCACAGGAGGATCTTACAGGCCTGCTAGAAACATAAGCACCGTTATGAAATGGCTTTATTAGTGCCTGACTATTCATGTCTCGGCAACCTGACTACTGGTAGTTGATACTGTTCCAGCCTCCTAATATTATTCATGAGGCAGTTTTTCTATTTATGTTAATCACAGATACGTTTGCATGTTAATGGCAGTGTTTGTCTTAAAGCTAATATTTTCATAGGAAGAGCGGGGAGGCATTTGAACAGGCTTTTGGAATGGGTCAGAGGAGACCGAGCAGGGAGAATCAAGTGGAAATTTTTGGCCTTGTGTTCAAGGATTGGGCAGAAGGCAGTTCCTCCATGAGTGTCAGCTATGCTCTCCTGGATGGGCTTCCTAGCAGTGCCCGTGGTAGGGAAAGTGGAGAGATTCTGGAGTGTGAGATACTAAACTGAACCGCAGGGGAGTGGCAGGGACAGGAGCAGCCCTCTCGCAGGGCGTGTGGAGAAGCATAATACAGTGTGTGGACAGGTGGGTGGCTTTTCCAAAGGGCAAGGAGGCAATAACAACCTCAGCCTAACTTGCCTCACTGGCAGCTGAGTTTTGACTCAGCTTCTGCAGGCTTGTAGATAAGCTCCCCGCTGACTCCATGCTTGCCCTGCTGAAGTATTTGATGTGATTTCTCATGCTAAGCTGAATCTAGAGACCCCTCTCTTCTGCAAACTGACAGCCTTTTCTTGCTCAAGGCTTTAGACTGCTGATGTCTGGAGTAATGTTTAGGATCTGAAGGGACTGTAAATCCCAGAGTCAATGTGTGGTTTGTAGGGAGGATCAGGCACAGAATATCTTTTTTTTTTTTTTTTTTTTTTTTTTTTTTTTTTGCTGCAGTCTCTTGGAAGTGGAACTAGGCTGGGTTCTGCTTACAGTGGGAGTAGGGTGGTGTCACCCAACACTAAGGGGACATACAGGTTCTTTTAGGGATCCTTGGCAGAATGATGATGGCACTAAGTCATAGTTACACTTAAAGCTTTATTTTCTTAACAGAATTTTATCATTAGTAGAGCACAGAATTTATGATTAGAATGGCATAGGATTTCTACAAGCAGAATCACTACAGTACAATCTAGAAGTAGCATAATACAGAATTTATACTACAACTTAACTTATGATTTCTAATCACCTGGACCCCCTGCAGATCAGGTCAGATTTTAATACATGGTTTGCTGTATCAATATAACAATCATAATCTAGACTCGAAAGTCATATAAAAGAAGACAAGTCACTCAGTCCTTGGAGGAAGCAGATGATGGTGGAGGTGTCCCTGGCCACCAGTGGTCACGGCTCTCACGCTCCAGCAGCAGCTCTGGTCCAAGTTCCCCCATTTAGGACTTGTAACGGCTTGATTTTATAGACAGTGCTCTGGGTGCTGTTATGCTTCCCTGTTCTGTGACTGGATCATCAACACCACCTGGTTGGCCGGGTGCCTGGGGCCTTCAAGGCCGGCACTTTTTAACACCCTGAGCACTTTTTAACACCATGTCCCATGTCTCAGCAGGCATAACTGACTTCGTGTTAGAAGTGCCCAAAGGGGCATAAGCCTGTCGACCTGAGTTTGTTGTTAACTAAAGCAGGAAATGTGGAAGTGAGAAAACCTAGTGAGAGTGACGGGCCCCTTTGCACCTCTGTGGACATCTCCTCACTGTTGAGTGGATCCCTGGGTGACTCTGTAAGGCTCAGAGTTTTAGGAGCCTGAAGAACCCATGAAAGACTTGGTTAGCAGGGTCCTGTCACAGCATGGAAGCCCTTCCTAGCTGGGAAAACGTGGCTTTCCTTGAGCCTCTGGTACTTCTGTAAGCTTCAGGCATCTGGGTGAAGGCAGGGGACAAGGGGAGGCTGTGGAAAATGCCTGGTGCTTCACTTACTTGGTGCATCCTAAGGAGCAGCTGAAGAGTTAGTTTGCAAGAGATAATGTCTCTTCAGGAAGGAAGATCCTTTTTCCCAAATATTTGTTTACACAGTTAGGCTTAGACTGTAGTGTTTCTGCAAAACCCCTTTCCGTATTTCTGACCAGGACTTTGCAAAGAGAATAGCATTGACTCCTGCATCCTACCTCCAAAACATCTGGGGGTGGAGGACAGTAATCATGTTTTCCAAAGGACCTAGCTGACCTCTTTAGCTCCCTCCTTTCCACAGCCAGTACAGCCTCCCACATTCCTGCCATTTGGGAAGCAGGAATGAGATGAAATGAATGAGCTGAATGTCCTGAAGGCTTAGAGACATGGAGAGCTCAGGGATGGAGCAGTGGACAGGGCTGTCCTGTGCTCGTAGGCTTGCTTGTCCCAGTCCAGCCCAGACACAGCCTGTTGTTAGAGGCTGCCGAAGTGCTGTTTCATGCTTGAGTGAAGGGAGGGAGTACAAGCTGTTGAGCAAATATCCACATCGTTGAGAAGATGAGCAGCATCAAGGATTGCCCTGGGAGTGAAGCAGGAGGTTTGAGTGAGGCATCTTCAGGCTCCATAGCTGCAGGATGCTTCTGTCTCCAGAGGCTGCTACCTCTTGGTACAGATACCCGAGCACCTAAAAGATGAACAGTATTTTGGGCTGCCTTTGCTGTAGGGAAGAGAAGGACTGGAGGGCTCTAGGGAGGGGATTCATGGCACTTTTTTGGATTGGTGCTGGTGGATGTAGGTGTTGCTGGGCTTTACAAATCCCTGATCTGGCATGGTGACAGTACCTTGCAAAATAACTCTCTATCCCTGTGTGAGAAGCATCTCTCCTTTATCCCCACTAAATGGTGCACCTTTGTCCAATCCTCATTTTATCCTTGTCCTCCAATGGGCTGAGGTTTTTGAGCCTGCCAGTGTGCATTACCTCAGTTTTGATGTTCCTGAGCACTGGAATTGGGACTCGGGGACTGGGTTTGAGTGCTTAACTCAGCAGGTGGCTTCGTGTAGACTTATTCCTCTCCTATCCTTAGCTTTCTTAGGTTTGATGGCTAATTCTCCTGAGGCAAGGGTGGTGTCTTCATTGCACATGGACATGGTACCAATGCATTGAAGCTCTCAGTGGAATAAATTGCTTATTCCCAACTCCTCACTTCCAAGTTTTGTGTGCTAAACCTGACCCCGATTGTCTTAGAACAGGTCTTGTGTGACTTGCAAAGTAGCAGACTGGAGCAGCAGGTGGAATCAGGCAAGCATCTGCGTTTGGGACTTTGGTGACCAGGCCTCCAAATCTGTTAGAAATAGGGTTTGGGCTCTCTGGTTATACAGGTGCTTTTGAGGCTTTTCCTGATGCTTGACATCACAGCAGTCTGCGAGGGGAGAGCAAAAGCAAAGCGGTGCTTCCCCCCCACAATAGAGCTAGCTGCCTTTGCCATGAGAAGTGAAGGTTACCTGCATGCTTCCTGGCCTCACTGCATTTGTTAAATTATCCGGTGATCCCAGGTCTGGCCTTGGTGCAGCATTCTCAGTTCAAAACCTGGGCAATAGGGAGCTTTAATTACCTGTTAGAGATATCTAATACTTGTGTGCTGTTTGTGGAGGGTTTTTTTTCCCTAGCAAGAGCTGTGAGGAGAGATGTGATTTGCTTAGCTGCAGCAGCTTACTGGAGTTGGGATGGAAGAACAGCACAATCTTGTTGCCATGGGTTGGGATTGCCCCGAGCAGCTGGCTTCCACGTGGCCTAGAAGTGTTGTGTACCATGGAGTCACCCTGGGGCAGAGGGGAGAGATCCAGACAGCCCCTATCCTGCATCCACCTTTGGATCCATGGAGAGCTGAATCGGCTTTGGAGTACCCCAAGCCAGGCACAAGAACGTGGGGGCAAAAGAACAGGCCTCTCTGTTTGGGCCATAACAATGCATCTGCAGCCCCAGCACAACAATATAGACATGGACATTTAGCAACAAGTTGAAGGGACATGTCCTGCCTTTGCTTAGGATGTGAAATGCCACTGCGAATAGGAGGGGGATGATTGAGGGGGTCAGATGCATTTTAGCATTTGAGTCTATTCTCCAGTGCTTTGCCCATCCTCATCTGAAACAACTCAAGTGATGGAGCTCCAGGCACTTCCCTGAGGAGATCATTCCACAGTCCAATAAATCTCTCTCTGCTAGGAAATGTTTTCTTGATAACCAGCCAAATTTTTCCTTTGCTTAGTTTCATTTGATTGTTCTTAGCATCAAAGCACGCAAAGATGATCCCTCTTCTTCCTGGAGGGGCTACAATTCCTCCCCTCCTCCCTTGGCTCCAGTGTTAGGCTAAGATGTTGAGTCAAATCTTGACTAAGAATGTCAGGATCTGGCCTTTTCTGTGTGCTTTTCATCTTGCTACTTAAGTTGGCCTTTGCAGAATGCATCATGCTTTGCTGTTTTCTGTATTTCCCTTGTCGTGCATATGTATATTTGTGTGTGTTTGTGCACATGGTATGGGTGTATGTATGGCACAGAAAGCCAGGCCTCTCCTGTAGCTTTCCATGATTCTGTGAGTCTGGATGATGGAGCTTTCATATGAGCCTAAAATCCCAGACGCTTTTCCTCTTTTCTTGCCCCCCCCCCCCCCCCCCCTTTTTTTTTTTTAAATCGACAATCATACTGGTCCTTGCATCTCCTCTGATCCTTGTGTTTTGGGCTGTTTCTCCCACAGGCAATGTTCGCTTGCATTTTGCTCTCCTGTTGCTTCTCACCTTGGTCAACACCTGTTTCAAACCTAGTTGATTCACTGGGACACTTTTCCATGACTTCAGTAGACCTTGGATGGGGCCTGCAAGTCCTTTAACGTTGTTTCTTTGTCTTTTTCCCTAGAGTCTTCGACACATCCAAATTACATAACATTTACACCTTTAACTAGCAAGCCGCCCCCTCTGTGCCCCCCCCCCCCCCCCCCCCCCCCCCCCCCCCCCCCGTAAAAAGGTCAGGTCTCGCACAAGGGCTGCCCTAGGCACTTCCTCTGTACCTGAGCAGAAATGTTGGGATGGAGGTCTGCTGGAACAGGGCAGCATCTGTAGTTCTTGTACTTCGGTCACCTGCTGTTACCAAAGAGGAACGTTGTGTCAATGTGCATCTGCAATTGCATGCCTAACTTGACACTTGCTGTATCCACTGCAGGTTGTGCGTTCCTCACGTACTGTGCCAGAGACTCTGCCATCAAAGCCCAGACAGCACTGCATGAACAGAAGACTTTGCCAGGGGTAAGTCCCAGTGAATTGTGCCTGGACCTTATGCCATGGGCCGGCAAACGGGGGATTGTCATGGGAGGGAGGGAGGGTGAGAAGTGGCTTAGATTAATTTTCCTGCTTGTGAAAGAGAAGTGTGGTTTGGGCGTTAGAACAGGGACATGGGAACCAAAGCACAGCGCTGCTCTTCACAGAGCTGCTGCTCTTTTCTCCACCTTGCCAAGGCTGCCCTATGTAACTCCAGCCAAGCCTATTTCCGTGCTGGTCTCAGTGGTGTGATGGAACATCTTCAGCTACCTGTCCCTGTCACTAGGGAGCTGTGGGCTTTGGGGTGAAGTGCGTCGGCCCAGCCTGCACTCTGGGCATGCTGAAAAGCTGACAAGAGACAAGACAAGGTACCAGGCCCTTTTCCTCCAGGCGTGCAGAACTTCTGGTGCATCTGCTCCTAGTCTGCCATTGCCCTGCAGGGTGCCTGG
Organism: Gymnogyps californianus; assembly: GCF_018139145.2. Classification (NCBI taxonomy): domain Eukaryota; kingdom Metazoa; phylum Chordata; class Aves; order Accipitriformes; family Cathartidae; genus Gymnogyps; species Gymnogyps californianus. The sequence continues at coordinate 117,620 of NC_059494.1, read as the reverse complement.
ACAATTTGTTGAGTGGCTCTGTGCAGGACCCAAAATGACTTCTAGTGCAGTGGCGGAGTTGGATCAGCTTCTCAGAAGAAAAAAATACGCTTGCCACATCCCATTGTTTGGAAGAGAAATGGGTTACATAGGTGAGACCAAGACTGCTGAACTAGCTGTGGTCTGTTCCTGGGTCCTGCTCGCTCCACAGCTGGTGTTAGGAGCAAAGTGCAGTAGGGATCACAGGAGGCCAGGCACTGTGGAACAGGTCCCTCCTTGCAGGGAAGTCCTCTGCCTCCCTGGGACCTGCTGGTGAGCTGAAAGGAGTTCTGAATTGTTGCCATTCCCATTTTGGTATGATTTGAGAGCTTTGACTGGGCAGTTCCCTTGCTGCGCTGAAGGGGTTGATCAAGCACGTTGGAAGGATTCATTTGGAGGTGAGTAGGCGGAGGAGTTGGGTACTTATAGACAGAAGCTCACAGGAGGCCCTGAGTGCTCAAGGCAACAGAATAATGAATGTAAACCAAGGGTCTCTGGAGAGGGGTTAGGAATTCTTAACCATAACATTTCCTCTTTAACCCATAAAGGTCCAAATAGCTTCCCTCACCTCTCTCATCTCCCCTCAAGACCTCCACATGCACACATCCTTTTCCATATTTGTTCACCTGTGCTCCCTTTTTGCACGGGCCTGTGTTGGCATTTGAGGGCTGGAAAATGCACGTAACTTAATTACCACTTAATAGGATCTTTACTGTTTCAGGTTATCTCAGGGCAGCAAGGGGGAAGAGTGCAGATAACCAGGTGCTCAAATACTATTTGAGTTAATTTTGTGTGAGGGGGAAAAGGTCAGCCTTTCAGGCTAAAGCAGTGTAATCTGTGTGTGTTGGTCCAGGGCAGAATTGATAGTCTATAAGGACAAGTCAAAGGATGGAGGAGCAGTCGTGATGAGTCATGGTACAGTGCTGTAACACAATGGAGAAGACAGATATGTCTCTACCTGGTACCTGTATAGGGACTCTGAAAGGTTATTCATGTGAGGCTCAGTGGATTCAAGGCAATCTCTGCGTTGGGAATTTGTTGCATGTTTCGCTATGTCCTCTACTGTTTGTGCTCTCAGTGGTTATAGAGTGCTGCATCGAGTAGTATTTAAAGCAGCAATTTATCTGTGATGTGGTGATCTAAAGGCTTTTTATGTTAAAGGAGGTGTAAGAAACTGCTTGGGAACAGTAAGAAGTCTGTGCTAGCTGAGTACTTTCAAACATGTTTGTCTGGAGACAGTTAATGAGCAATGTGGTGTAATTAAGCTTCAGGATTAAGATGAAGAGCTGTACTGCATTTCGAGCTGTCTATTTTCAGGCTGGCAATACACCACTTCATCACATTTATTCTCTCTTTTGGAAAGTCCCTCAATGACCAAGAAGGCAGGATTCTCTCTCTTTGGTCATTTTAGTGGTCATTTAGAGATGGTTACTACCAGAATGGAACAGACCTCCATCCTGATGTGCATAGAGTTGGTCTTGGCATGGACGTGGGCTGGGTGACCTGAGGTAGCTTTCAGCCCTGTTTTCTTAGCCTGGTTTGCTTGTGTCTGCATAGTATCACCCATCCCTCTGACCCAGCTGATCACAGAGAATACTGTGGAAATGAGTCAGAGGCAGGAGTCCTAGGTAACTGATTGTTTCCCTGTTTTGGGAACAAGGCCATGGAATTTCATCTCTGTACATTCACAGCTAGATCATCTTCTGATGAACTCTGTGGCAAAGTCTCTCACCAGAAATACAGTGAGGACCCTAGCATAGGACAGAGAACAGAATGTACGGGACCACACGGCTGGGATTTCAGTAAATGGGCCGTAGTCTGGTAAACAAGCGATTTCTTGTTCATTTTACCCATTTACTATCTCTTTATTGCACATAGCAATAGCAGGAAGAAAATTTAAGAGTGTATGACATCAGTGTAGGGTGACACAAACTGTCACCTGAATGTATGACCAAGCATCAGCATGTTTAGAGACAGCAATTGATCAAACTGGCATAGAAAGGATCTTGTTGGTAATCCTACACTTGCCATTGTATTGCAAAGCAACCATAGATGCCACAAGTACTCAAGTACCTTCCTTTGTTGGTCTCAATGCAGAGACCAGTGGTTGATCTCAACAGTTCATGAACCTGAGTAGAGACAGATGGCTTTCTTAGTCTAGACTGGGGATTTGGTGAGGACAGGCTTACAGAAATGCTTTGCTGTGGTTTCTGATAGGTCCTTAGGCTGTGATCAGGCAGCTGGAGCTGGACTTCTGGGTTTCCAAGTCTGTCACTGGGTAGGCCTGTGCCCATAGAGGTATTGCTTAGGCCCTCCAGGTCTGATGCTGACAATGTCAGCCCATCTAAGAATGCTGCCACATTGTTCCTGCAGGGCCATATGGGCAGTGCAGCTTTCCTGAGGTTTTATATTTATATTGTAGGTTTTCCACATAAGTCAATAGGAATCACCATGGTCTCTATTTGCTTTTATGGCATTTCTGGCAAGTTCTCCTTTTGGGAGATCAAAATTCTTGTTTATTTTTAAATTGAGGGCTGTTGGATGTATGGTAGCTAAATAGAATTTAAACTCAAAAAAGCTCATTTTTTGACAGTAAGTCTTAGCATCTTTTTCCGAAGGTAGACAGATTTTTGGCTTTCACCCCCTTTTGTAAGGGCTAGTGTGCTCAGGGTGTAAAGCAAGAAGACTGTCAGCTGTATATTGTATTATCTAAAACACCTCTGTTGCCTGCAGAGCTGGTGAATTGCTATCAGTGCATTCTGGAAGTAACAAATGCATGAATCTTCCTTTGGGGAAGGAAGGATGGAGCTTCCTAGAACAGAGAGGTAAAGTGCATCCTCGGTGAATTAGAAGTGTCTCATCACCCAGGCTTACTCAGGAGCTTAAAAGGATGCCAAGTATCTATGCCCTTGCTGTCAGCTGGGGTAAGCAGGAAGAATGCCCTGCCTTGTGGCTGTGTGGGCAGGGAGCCTGTTTCCACACACTGTGGTGTGGGCCCTCAGATGTGGACAGCAACCTGTGAACCTCAGCACAGCCAAAGGGCTCGCACGCAGCAAGACAGGTTTGCCCATCACCCTAGTCGGTACACGTGACAAGCGGGAAGCACATCGGGAAGCACATCACACCTTGCTCACAGTAACTCATGCTGTGCGGCATACAGACAGTGCCAGCATCGTGGACAGTTCTCTGCCCAGCACCACCTCCTAGCCAGCCTGACACACTCCTGCTCCCTGCTGTGACGTACTTTCTGCGTCCTGCATGTGCAAAGATCCTGTTTCCTGTTCCCCAGTTTTGCTCCCTGAGGACAGGCTGGGCAATTGCACAATTAAGTCTGACTCAGTCCCAATAAAGCAGTTTGACGGGCTCCAAAGGCTCAGCAGAGATGGAAACAGATCTGCCTGAGGAACAAAATAGAAACCAGCTCCCTTTGTGGCCTGAGTCCACAGGGCTTGGGGAAAGATACACAACCCATGGAGGCTGAGCAGAGGCAAAATCTTTGGATCTGAAAAACAGAGAGGGAATCAAGCCCTTACGCTTCTTCCTAAATCTAGTGTCCTCTTCAGCTGCCAGCCAGCCTAGCAGTGCAGTGTTTCACCTTCTCCCCGCTCCCTGGCACACTCCTCCCTGGCTCGGTGAAACGATATTATATCTCAATAACCCATGCCTTTGATTCGTGATTGTACCTTCACTTTGCTGAGTTCTGAAAGGAATTGGAGAGGTTATTAATGACACGCAGTGATCACACACCAAGTTAAAGCCTCTCGCTAAGTGAAATTTGAGGGAAAAGCAGCCAGCTTTTCAATATTTCGCAGAAACGCTTTGTGTCTCTTTTCATTTGCAGCCAGACAGCTGCAAATTAGATAAAATTGCTCCTGAAGAAGAAGGGGAAGAAGAATAGAGGGAGGAAGCGGAGGGGGGGGAGGTTTAAAAAAGTAATTCTTCTGGCAAGGTACAGTTACAGTTTTATTTCTATGCAGAACAAAGAAGGGCTTGCTGAAAGGTAGGCAAGTAAGTGGCAGAAATTGGTATTGATCCAAGCTGGGAATATGGGCAGTTTAAGAGCAGTGATGGGGGTACTGAAATGTGCCTACATCAGGGGGAGAACTCATGGATGCAGTGACGGCTTGGGAACGCAGGGACACAGGAATGGAAAATTACAGAAAGCAGCAGCGTTAGAGCAGAGAGAGACTCTGGGAATGCACCAGGGGTTGAGATGCTGCAGCACTAACTCAGATGATTGGGCACAAGGATTAATGCAGAGACCCAGCAGAGCTTGAGCAGAGGGCATCCCTGTGGGCAGGCTGTCTCCTGTGCTGCCAGGAGCAAGGGCTCACCGTGGGCCATCTGTCAGGATCCACAGCCCATGATGATATAAGGGAACACAGGTGACTGGAGGGGTTTTGGTAGAGAGGTCAAAGCATCTCATTCTCCCTTCCCCTCTCTTTTGTACAAGTGCTGGTGTGAAGCCAGCCTGGACCAGTATTTCTGAAAGTTTCTTCATGTGAACACTACAGGATATTGCAGCTGGCAAAGCTGGGGAGACATGCTGAGGAGTGGTGTAGGGGCCCTGAATGTTTGGTTGGGGGCTGAAGCTGGACTCTGGTTGTTAATCTTTGAGGTGGCCTCTGCAGTTTGAACCTTTGGGCAGGGCAGGGTGGAGAAATTTTTCCCGTGTCCATCCTGCAGGTTTGATAGACGATATCAGCAAATTCATGAGAGCCATGCAACATTATCAGTAGAAGGTAGCAATACGGAGAGCATGTCGAGGCTGTCTCATTGAAATGGCAGCACCAGGACATGAAGGTACTGGGCTAAAGCAGCCCCTGGGCAAGGAGCAACAGAAGTGCCTGTTCACTGCAGAGACAATTGCAAATGCTTATGCTGGTGGCGGTTTGGCTTAACGGGCTGAGGCAAGGCAGCAGCCCTACGAAGTACATACCCTGAAGAGGCAGGGGGAGAGCAAGCTGCCAAGGCAAACATTGGCTCCTGCTGCCTACGGAACTGGAAGGATAATGAAATTAAAGATCAGCACCCGTTCCCACATGCTGCCCAAATGCACACACGCAGGCTCTGTCCTGTGCACAAGGGGCCTCCCTTTCTCCCTAGAAATTGCTGCCCTTTGCACAACCGGGCACTCGCATCTCCTTGTAGCACACAGCTTAGACTTTTGTCTCCTAGAGCTGGCATGTTTCCTGGTGAGCTCACCTGTGCACGTGAAAACACTCACCCACGCACCTGCGCACCAACCCACACAGACCTTCATCTTTGCAAAGGCACATATGCTCCTGAGCATGACTCTGCATTCCTGTCTCCCCAGGGTCATTTGGTACGTGTGCATGCACACAAGTGTTTGTGAATGTGGATATAGAATCACAGAATAATTTATGTTGCAAGAGACCTCTGGGGTCTCTGGTCAAACCCCACTCAAAGCAGGGCTAACTACATCAGATCACTGAGGACCTTCTCCAACTGAGTTTTGAATATCTCCAAGGAGATCCCGCAGTCGCTCTGGGCCTCTCTTCCAGTCTGTGAGCGCCCCCAAAGTGAAATAGTTTATCTGATATCAGCCATAACTTTTGTTGTTCAGCCCAGGGAAGAGATGGCTCAGGGGGTTCTTCTGGTGACACTGGGACTCAGGCCCATTTTCAGTGGATTTTCGGGCTTGTCGTTATTGCAGGAGGTTTTGCACCACTCCGACCGTTAATGGTTGCCATGGGAACTGGTGCACTCGGCCTGTGTGCAGCAGCCGAGGCGGAGGGTCCTTGCTGCCGTCTGCTTGGCCCCGTCCGCAGCCACCAAAGCTTGTTAAATTAGCAGAGACCTCTTTCCCCAGCCGCTCTAATTAACCTGCCATGGCGGGAGAAGAGCTGGGGGCATGGCCGCATGGAGGAACTGCTAGTACCCCTGGCTGTCAGGCCCAGACCGACCGCAGCGTGTTAACCTTCCAGCACATCCATGGGAGAGGCCTGTGCAAGCCCTCTGCAGACCTGGCTGTGTCTGTCAGCTCAGGCTTCCTGTGCCCCTCGCTCTGCGCTTTGCTGGTTTGCTGAGGTCCTTGGAGGCTCCTGCTTGGGCACGGAGAAGCACCTGAGCATGTTCACTGGACCAGGTGTCCAGTGAAGCAGGGTCAGTGGTGCACCAGTGAGCACAGGGAAAGATGGGTGTTGGATGTCTTCTCCAAACAGCCTGACAGAAAGATCACAGCCAGGTGAGTGTGGCAGTGCTCCCAGCTTTCCCCTCTGCAGCTTTCTTGCACTTGCTCAGAGTAACTTGGTGACCCATCTCATAGCATCTTATTCCTGCTTTTTGTAGGCCTGCTAAGCACTTTCCACCTTACTTTGAGCTGGGAGTGGCTCCTGTGATTAGGGCCTCCTTGGGCAAGCCGAGGACAGCAAGACCCAGCCTCTGCTGAAGCAAGATCCTGCAGCTGATGCAGGACTATGGGCCTGAGCACCAAGCTGGCTTTCTGGTGGCCAGAATGATCTCTTGTGGTCTGGACAAACTTGGTAGGGGAGCTTTTGGGGTTTTCAGTTCCTTCAGCTCTGTCTTGCAAGAGTGGGGAGGAGCAGGAGGAAGTTTGGGGCTGAATACTACTACTCTTTGCACTGCTGAAAAGCCCCCTTGAAACCGAAAGGTACTCACCTGAATTTGGCCCAGGATTTTTCTTCCTGTTGCCTCTGGGGGAAAACTTGTTATCCTAGCACCTGTAGAAAAGGATTTGAGAAAGTTGGCACTTTTCTCATCTAAAAGCTCCTTTGACCTTCATTGGCACTGATCACAAGTGACAAGAAGAGATCAGGGCAACAAGGAGGATCATCTAATGTCCTCCTTGATGCAGTGCCCTGCAGTGCCCTGAAACATCAAGGAAGGAGCCCCATGAGGACAGACTGACCATGGAGTCCTGAGAGACCACACGTAAATGTGTCCGCCAAACAGTCATGTACATGATAGGGGCTGTAATTGCTATGTTGGGCTGGCCTCCCTGCTGGTTGTCTGATGTTAATGCACAGTAATGGTGCTGTCACTTCCATAGAGATACCAGGGAGATCCAAAGGCTTTCTGAGTCATGGAGATAAGTTGCTTGCCTTCCTCCCAGAGCAGCACTAGCTACAGTGGGGACAAGGATGTCTGACTGTGTTAAGGGAGAAGGAACACAGCGCAGCAGAGAATCCAAGAGGCAAAGCAGCCAGTCCATGTGTGTTGTGGCCTGCACGCTGCTCGGATGTCTGCTTGCTGATTCCTGCATGCACTCAGCTTCAGTGGGGAATGGAGGATGACTTCCGGGCTCTGCCTGATTTGCCCTCTGTGCTAGGGGTAGGGAAAGTACCTCCCAAAGAAACTTGTGAGAGGAGTTGGAGTTTATAAGTCCTCTTCTTGGTGACACAAAGCATTTGGGTGAAGTCCTCCAACATCTTCCTTGCTCATGCAAAAAGAGACGGCCTTAGCCATGCAGGCAGGAGCTGTGTGGTTTTGACTCTGGGCTTCACATCCTGCTTCTGCCACAGACTTCCTGCATGACCTTCATTGTCACATGCCTTGATTCCTCCACCTGGAACACAGTACCCCTAACTATCCTTGTCTCCTTCATAATGGGATTGGATGGGGTGAATTCATAAGCAGCCTTTAGAGCTGTACTGGAATGGTGCTTGGTGCTAATGTTGCTCATGTTTCTGTGCAAGACAACTCCCCTCTCTCAGGGAAGGATGGTTCTTCTGGATAGGACCGAGGTACACTGAAACGTCAGTGGAAAGATGCAAGCAGGAGACTTGAGCACTGAGACTGGCACCAATCCGTCACTGCTTGCATTCCTGACCAGAAACAGAATCCAAATGAGCAAATCAGCATTTAGATTTATGTGCTCTGCACAGCTAGAACTGGTTGTGATCATTCAGGCAGGGCATTTTCAACTGGCCAGAAGAGGACCAGCCCACAGTTTGCAAAGCCTCAGAACCCAGGACCTAATTCTGCCAATGGCCTTGGATGCCTTTTGGTTCCTGACATCCCAGAGGAGCCAGCCTGCATTGTGTGTTTCATACTCTCTGCTTCTGACCCTCTTAATGCTATGAGGTTCCCCTGCATTGCACCTGAGGGGCGATTTTACATCACTTACTCCTAATTAATAGAGAGGCTTGCCCTGCCATCCCAGGGGGCTTTCTTCCTCTATCCAGCTTTTGCAGTTTGAAAGCTGAGGAAGCAAGAGCTAGGGGTCACTCCTCCTCCTTGGAGAACATGGCTACCAGATTGCTGAGATGATAGCTCATGCTAGGCATCACTGTAAATGTGGGGAGCTAGTTCACCTCCAGAAGGGGTTTTTTGGGGGTGTGGTGAGAGAAATGGTGCATTTTGGCCTTGGTGAAATGAATAGCAAAGCTTCCTCTGACTTTAGCAGGGCCAGGAATTTTCCTTAGATCCTTGGTCCCAAGAGTGCTACAAGGGTGGGGGAGCATTTCCTTGAAAGCAGGGAGGAAGCCCAAACAGAGCACAGTTCCCCGTTTCTCTGTGCTGATCAGATGCTGGGGATGGGATGGGATGTAATCTAGATGCTCGCCAGCAAGGCCTCTCACCCCTGCCTCTTCCCTAGAAACCTCTAGGCTCCTCTGGGCTGCAGTGACTGTCTTGCCACCGGGTATCTTGTCACTGCTCCCTGAGGGCTACACAGGAAATGTGGCTGCTGTGCTTTGTAGCATGTAACACTCCAGTGGTAAGTATAGCTTTGTGCCCCCATCAGGCTGCCAGTTGATTCCCACCAGTAACCCCAAAGAAAGCAAGCTAGCAAAGGCTGCGTGCTTGTGAGGAGGAGAGCAGTGCAGACAGAGAAACATCGTCTGTGAGAGCTGTGGGCTGTGGAGGGTAAGCATGGCTGTTTGGAAAGGGAAGGTGTGCATCCAGCCAGGAGGGCAAATGTGAGGGAGAAGCCGAAGGGGGGGCAGTGGGAGCTTTGCCCCCTCCCATGTGCTGCCCATCTGGTGTCCATTGCTGCATGTGGCTCCAGAAGGTTTCTTGAGTCCAGTGGGTCATGGAGCTGACAGCTCTTAGTCTGTCATTGGCAGCGGGCAGGAAGGACCGTGAAGTGCGGGGGTGAGGGACTCGGGGTGGGGGACATTTGGCCCATGGTGGCCTGACAGCATGTGCTAAATGTTAATGTGATATTCTTCAGAAATTAAGAATAATAATGCTCAGCTGAATAATTAAATGAGGAGAATAAAGCTCAGCTAGTGAGGCAGGCACAGGCTCATAAATCATTTGCTCAAGTTCTCCGTGCCACATGTGTGTTCACATATGTTTGTGTTCTTGTGTGGTAAAGGCAAGCATGTCTGTGCACGTGCATCTACTTGGCACTTGGAATTTAAGGCAGGCACATCCTGACTCTGTGGGATTCTGGGCCCAGCTGGGCATGTACAAATACGGCTTTCTTAGAGTCAGGTGTGTTCTCTGATTACTGTGCAGCTTGAGATGATGACTGGAGGCCAGAAGAATTTGTACTTCCAGAGTTTGCTGTGCAAGCTAGAAGCATGTCCTCCCTGCTGTCCTGTTACTCTCTCCCTCAAATGGAAGGGGTAAAGCTTGACCATCCTTTCTGTGCGTTGAGTTCCTGCAGGGGACAGACCTCTTTGTCTGAGACCTGTATACAAAGTTTAGGACCCCACAGGGACACTTCTCAAGGCCTTGGGACCTATGTTGTTGAGTTAAAGCAACTGTGGACTCTCTTTGCATTTGTAGGCTCGCACCTCTGCTTGAGAGGCCTTTGATATTTTGTTCATCTTTGATGGCAACATGGGACATGGAAGGATTAAAGTGTTGTTGGCCTGTTTGTGGAAGCCTCTGGGTATCCAGTTCTCTGCAAGGAGGACCGTGCCTGCCTCTGCCTCAGTTGGGAGACCTCCCATTTCAGGAAGCAGCAGGCAGAGCATCCTGCTGCTCTTCTCCAAGCCTCAGCATCTGGACAAATGTCTTGTATCTTGTTTTCTCCTCTTTACCCACATCTTCCAGAGCAGATGAAGACCAGCCTAGAGACCAGACCTCAGTTCGATGGGTGGCTCTCAAAGGCACTGGAGCTCGCAAGGTCTCTAGAAATGGGCAGCCCTTGACTGAGGGCTTGGTCTGACATTGGCAGAGGGTGAATCTTCCTGTGCCCTGCCAAGGTGCTGTGTCAGGTAGGCAAGAGAGAAGCTGTGGCCACAGCTGTGGGGTGCAGAGCAGCCCACATGCTTGATCTCACCCTAGGCAGCCCCACTTCCTCATGTTGCCACAGCCAGACACTGCTTCCAGACTTGCACCGGTGCTAACCCACGTCACTGTGCTGGCATCGGCGCTGGCACCTCTACTGCCAGTGCTGTCTTGCAGGCATCGTGCCATGGCCCTGCTGTGGGAATGTCGCCCCGCTGTGGGTGTGTGACCCTGTGGGGTGCACTCCCCCATGGCGTGCACTCCCCCATGACGGGCAGGTTCAGTAGGGCCAGCCATGGCTCGCTGTCCCAGGGGCAGGCCCTGCAGTGCACCCTCAGCTGCATAGCAGTGCCTGGGATGGGGGGAAGGAAAGGGGTGGACAGATGGGTAGAGGGGGCCCCCTCCCCAGAGATCATATCAAAATGTCTCTTTTGTGCAAAGCAGAGGGAATGCCCCCAAGAGCTGGTTTCCATGGCAACCACAAATGTCAGGTTCCATGTGGTGAATAACCGTTTCCATGACAACACCTCCTTTACCCTAGGTGCTGGGAGCTGGAGTGACAGCCCTGTTGGGGGAGGGGACAGGGAGATGTCCTCAGGTACTTAACCCCCTCCCTCACCTCCCTCCATCCTTTCCGACTCCTTGCCCCAAGCCCTCAGCCCCAGCATTCCTGGGTGGGTCCGTGCTTACGTGAGGGTGTGATGCTCTTGGCTTCCACAGCATCCCTTCCTCCCTCCCTTCCCCCAAACGGATTTGCTCCTCATAGAAGCTAAGATCCGAGTCTGTCCCTCCATCTCCCTCCCCATCTGTTTAGCTTAATCCTGGTTTTGCATCCTGGGTAGAAACAAAGCTATTTCTCAGTGCTGTGGGAGCAGTGGGGAGTGAGGTGGCCAGCTGCCCCTCTTGGCTCCGCACTGAGCCCTCTCTTCCAAGCACACATCTGGGCTGCCTGCCCTCTCCCACCCAGCCTGCTGCCGAAACACCCCCAGCCTCGGTTTGCACAGGCATAATTGCCAGAGGCTGTGAGCAGCGATAGGAGCCACTGCCTCTCAGCGAGGAAATCTGAGGCTTTCTGGAGCAATGTCTGACCACATCCTTCTGAACCCCTGCCCCACATCCCACTCAGCTCATGGGCTGAAAGAGATGCCTGGTCCTTGGCAGCTTGTGGAGGGAGCAGCAGTCCAGGGGCTGGCGAGTGCCAGTGCTGCACATGCTGGGGCCACATGGCAGCACAGCGGGATGTTAGGAGCTCTGCAAATCCATGCAGCTGATCGAGAGTGGGAGAGGGACCCTCAGCATTTCCCTTTCCCCCAAATGACAGAGCAAGTCCTGGGAGATGGAGTTGGAGTTGGCACTGCTGCCTACCGAGGTGCAGCATGGCAGCAGCTTGGCCTTCCTTTGGGAAGCCACCAGCCAGTCTCTGGCTCTGCCAAGCAGCCCCATATTGCTCGTGAGGCAGAGATGGTATGGCTTGGGGCTGGTCCCAGCTTCTGCTCATCCTGCCTGAGATCCACCAGTCAGCGGAAGCCAGCTCACAGCCCCCAGCTGCCACAAGCACTCTCTTGTGCTCAGCGGTCAGGCTTCAGCAGTGGTGTGCCATGCCACGGCAGCCTGTCACCTTCTGGTTGGTATCTCTGTCCTGTGAACTGCAAAGTTACTTCACAGGTTTCCTCCAGCTGTTGTGAATGTGGGCTCTACCTCTGGTTTCTGGCCAGTCTGGCTCAGCCACCACTTGGAGAGTGACAGCAGTCCACATTTTGCATGCTGGCTTCTAAACACATTTCATTTGGTGACTTTCATGGCTTGATTTCATTTTCTGTTTTGTTATTGTTGCTATTTTTCCTGAGGGTGTTTCCTAAGAGAGGGGACAGACTACGCCTGGACCTGTAACTTGTGTGCAGGTCTTACCTGTAATACTCTGATTGGTTTTTATTATGAATGTCACTGATTCAAGTCACTGTCAGCCTCTGTGAATGATGCTGAGAGACATGGAGTGAGATGTGCTGTGAATGTGGAAATCTGCCTTGTACGCCGTTCCTCAGAGGAGATTCTGGCTCAGTTGGATCCTGCTAGCCTGGGAAGGAGGCTACAGCTTGTCAATTGCCTTTCTGGGCAGCATAGGACACGCATACCTTCCAGCAGACAAGAGTTTTGCCCTGCTTTGCAAACCAGACAGTTAAAGCTGTGCGTTACTTAATGCAGCTACTCATCGGTAGAAGCGTTCTTCTGTCTTACCTGGAGTGTCCCCATATCACGTGAGCTAAGCTACCCCTCAGGCTTGTTGCTTGTGGTTGGATTATTGCTGATGACACTAATGGGTGCAAGAGAGGTAAACAGCTCTTCCCCACAACCAAGCAAGAGGAGTTTTGTCACTTTCAACCTGAGCATTCCCCTTGTGGACAGGAGATGTTGCTGGAGAGCAGCACTGCCCTTCTTTAGAGCCAATCTAGTGCACAGAGCTCTGACTGCATGAGGGCTAGGGAGGGGGGAACATAACATGCCTGCTTGCTGTACTGCTCCTAGCCAAGTTCAGAGGCAGTCTTTCCTCCCTCCTGCAAGGAAACTAAGTGGCTTAATTAGGTGAGGTGACCATGCCTGCGCTGAGTCAAGGTGGGCATAGGAAGAGCTTCCAGGCATAATCTCACCTTAGGCCACCCTGACCACTGTTCAGGCTCCAGTCTTGTGGTGATGAGCTGCTTCCTTGGAGTCCTTTCTTTGCCACTTGCTGTGTGGGAGGAGGTGGAGGTTTATGCATGGTGGGCATTTCCAGGAGAGCTGTTCCCTGCAGGCAAGCAAGCAGCTGAGCAGGGAAAAGCACCAGGTTTCCTTTTGAGAAGTCTGAAATCCATGTGGTTCCTTCTTCAAGGGGTCTGGTTGCCATCACAATGTCTTGGTTCCCTTCTGCCACTCTCCTACTGTGCACAGCAGGCAGAAAAGGGCACCCTGGTGCCACTGCCATCAGCACCATGTGCCAGGCAGATGGGCCAAGCTCTAACCTTCTGCATTTCTCTTTCATTGCAGATGGCGCGCCCAATTCAAGTGAAACCTGCAGACAGCGAGAGCCGTGGAGGTAGTTGTCATCTCTCCTTGTTTCTCCTTTGGCTTTGTGCTTGTGAGGGGGACCAAGCAAAGAGACAGGGTCCTGACCTGGCCTTCCTCTCCCTGCAGTCTGTATGAAGGGATGTTTGTGTGTGGGAGGCATTTGGGGCGGCAGGGGGAGAGTCTAGGGATAGGCTTTGATGGGGAGCCTTCAGGTTGGCACTGCGGGCAGCTGAGAGCACCCCAAGTCCTGAGGGTAATAATGTGGCTGCCCACTCCACTCTCTTTCCCAGCCCTTTGAGGGTACTATTAGCCTCACAGTATCTGCCCTAGGAGGTTACTGAAGCAGGCATGCACTTTGGTGTATGGCAGCAGGGGTCCTGAAGGGGTGTAAGGAGTTGGGAAGAGGTTTCTTCATTCTTATACCTGATCAGCCATGCAGCAGCACTGGCTTTTTAACCTGTTCAGCTCGCTGCTCCGCAGCTGCTTCTCCTGTCTGCAGCTCACTCCTCTGCCTCCCCCATCACTGTTGGACTGTCTCAGCCTCTCCACTCTCAGTCCTGCAGCAGCCCCCATCACACTGTCAGGGCCACAGTGCTGTTGCAGAAAATAGCATGTGATGGGTAAATAGTGTCTGAAGGGAAAGGATCCTGAGTTTAGGCCTGAGACCGAAGTGCTGTCAGCCTGCAGGGGACCAGCTTGGTTGGAGCAGCATACACTGAGTCGTTCAGAGGTGGAAGATTGGGAACAGGAGAATCTCTGTTAATTTAATGGGGAGTTCACAGCAGCTCAGGTGCCTCCTCCAGGTGGAGAAGATTTGCAACTCCAGCCTTTTCCAAATTTATGAACTCGTTTTGCTGCTTTTTCTTGTCTTACCGATATGTTTCTTTTCCTCTTCTCTCCATTCCTGCATCTGCCTCTCCATGCCTTGTGCTGTTGGTGCTGCCTCTGAAAGCAGTTTAGTAGTGGGGAGGGGAGAATTTGTGTGAGACTCTTTGTCCTGTAGGGCAGCATATCCTGCATGCTGTGTTTAGATTTGGAAGGCTTTTGTTTTAAATTTTAAGGGTCACTTTCAAGCAGTTTGTAGTGACTTTCAATTATTGCACTGGCAGGAACATGAGATATATTTTATATGAATGTGTGTATTTATGGTTGTGTGATTCTCCTTTTAAAAAAAAAAAAAAGTTCGTCAGTTTAAGTCAGATCATTTTTCCAAACAGAATCTGTGACTTTTCATTACTTACTTGAGGGATAAGACACCTGACTTTTACTGAAGTCTGGGCATTTTTATTCCATTGGGCTATACTGAGAATCTCAGGCATGTCACCTGTAGACATGCTCCTTTTGAAAAGAACCATGGCTTAAGCCTCCAAAGAAACTAGCATGCCTAAAACACATAGGACTGGATTAATCTCACCTTACTTCAGCCCCTGGGTTCAGGGTTGAGTTTAAGGTCCTCGTCCATGCTATAGACAGTAAAAAGAGACTAGTGCCTTCAGGGTGATTCATTCTCTCACTCTTGACACCGATATTAGGAGTGGATGAGCTGTCCTTTAGAGGTGCCTGCAGTGGGAATAGAGGAAGCTGAATGCTCACTGACACCTCATATTGCCTCTAGATACAGCCATTAGGTGGTCGATCCTTCCTCCACCACATTGATTTTAAAAATTTGCACCCTAGATGTCTAATTAATTCAGAAATTGTGTAATTGTATCTGAGGTTATTCCTAATGAGTCTTTAAAAAAAAAAAAGCATAGAAGACTAGAAAAGCCTTTGCCAGTCATACCAATAACTCAACATCACAAAACCATTACATGTACACACTGGCAGATCTCATGCACTCTCAGGCTGTAAGACATGCCTGCATAGCAACCCTCGCAGCCAACACAGAGACACAGGCAGATGTAGCTACAGACAGATGCCCCATGTGTGCACTGCTTTGCAAATACATATATGTGCCACTTGACACACATGTTCATAGGCAAATGCACACATTTACCTTCACCAGTACCACCCGTGCACAGCCCTAGCATTAAGCCCTCACACAACAGCAGTAAAAACAGACCAAACAGACAATTCAGGCTGTGGACAGACCGACCACTGCAGCTTTGTTTTAACAGTTTGTGTCTCTTCGATGAGTGCAACTCTGGCATCTCTGGTGTCCAATACTAGGCTGAGGTCATTTCTGCAGTCTTTCTTTTGCTGGTGGGGCACTACTAGGGACTCTGTTCTATACACAGCCACCTAGTATCACAAAATGTGTTGGGACTTAACATCTCTGACGCCTCAGCTCCTCTGTCAAATTGAACTGAAATAGGCCTACAGGTTCAAAAACAGGATGTTGATTTGGAGGCAAGCTTTTGGCCAAGGCGCTGGACTCTGAAATCTCTAAGCCTATGAAAAGTGCCACAATCTCTAATGACTGCAAACGTCAGGGCATCAGCTCTGCTTCCCATGGAGAAGGTCATAGAGAAAAGCAGCCTTTGGAGTCTGAACACCTGCCTCCCTCCAGCCCATGTGCCTAGCTTCATTGCAGCTTCATTGCAGAGCTCAAAAGCGAGTAGCTCCCGCAGGATCCTGGACAAACTGGAATTTTTCTGGAGGCAGAAGCAGCATCAAGACAGCACCCTATATTTGTCTGAATCAGGTTGCTCTTTCCAAAGGTTTCTGTTGTGATGCTCCACTTGTCAGAGAAGTGGATGAGCAAGTTTGCAGATAGGGGAAGAGCCATTCCCTATAGCAATAGTCCCACACTGGCAGGAGGTAAAAGAAAGATTTGGGGCAGAGCAGAACTGCTTGGACTAGGAATTTATCAAGGGAACAGCTGCATGCATCAGTGAGGCTCTGCTCTGCATTATCCTTGAAAGGAACCTCTTATCCTCTCCAGGGACTGACATCTCTCAAATTAAGCACCCTGAATTACGTACATGAAGTTAGAGCACCAGAATTTGTCTCCTCGTCTAAGAGATGCTAATTTTTGTGCCAAAGGGGCAGTTTTGGCCAAGCCCTGCAGGGGCTGTGTGGGGATATCTGGATGCTCAGTGTTACTGCACCCTGCAGAAGGAGTTCACTAGTAAAAAGATGCTGCCTGCATTAGTTCAGAGGCGGGGACCTGTGATTCTGGCACAGGCTTTGTCAGCTCTTTCCTCCTTTCCCTCACGCCTCTGATGTGAGCCTGGAAATGCCAGGAGGAGATAGAGTGAGGGGGCAGAGGAGCTTGTCTGTGCTTTTTGCGAGACCTGGAGCACTCTGCTGTGCTGATGTGATATGACAGCTAGCCCAAGCCCATTAGCACTGCCTTAGAGACAAGGAAGCTCTCTGCATACCCAAGATTTGCTGTGTCCCATCCACAGCCAACTGCTTGAGTGGCCTTCCTCCCTCTCCCTGATCCTTGCTGCTGACAGCTGCTGGCCACATGACCTAAATCCACTGAGTTTCAAGAGGAGCATCCTCCAGTAGCTTTTGTGCTCTCCTCTCTCTCTCATGGCTGAAGCATTCAGCCTTAACCCCTCGCTTGTTCCCGTGGTATCTTCATCAGCGACCTGCTCTGCACTGGCCCTCCTCCTGCTGCCTGGGTGACTGACTGTGCCCAGGGCATGTTTCCATGGGAACTCAACAGTCAGAGATCAGAGACAATTTTCCTGGTTGCTGGACAGCATGGGAAATTGCCAATCGGAGGGTGAAAAACAAGAGCTGGAGAGAAAGTGAAGGAAAAATGGCAGGAGGAGGGTGTGCTGTTACAAGTGGGAGAGAGAAGATCTTCCAGCGCTGCAGGAGTCCCTGCTGGTGAGCCAAAGGAGCCAGTGACCCACAGCAGTGGCTTGAAGATGCCAGCTGCTTTGGGATCGACGGCTTGAAAGAGTGGTGACAGCAGACATCAGGTGAAAGGGCTTGCAGGGTTTCGGCCCAGTTGTGGAGAGATGAGGCAGCCTGCTTATTGGTAGGGGAACACCCCTATTTCGAAGCTGGCTCAAGTGAGAGGGCACTAGATCATGGGTTGGGCTCCAACACGTGGAGAGGGAGAGAGGTCAGCAGCAGAGGAGCCCTTTCACAGGTCCTCAGTTGCTGCAAAGAGGCATCCTAGGGGAACAAGCCTGGATCCTTTTCCTATGTGCCCTCTTGGGAACTGGGCTGTATGAAATGAAAATAACTGTGAAGAAATCTTTCTCTGACGTTGTCAGTGACTTCACCCCCTTCTAATATTACCATCCTGGGCATTCAGAAAAGATTCAGAACCAATAGGTGTGTTTCTTTATATTTGCCTTTACAGCTTGAGTCCCTAAGGTATCACAGTTTTAACCTGTTCTGCATAGCCAGGAAGGCTGGCATTTTTTTCTTCCAAATTAAAAAAAGAAAAGCTGAAATTCCCACATGAACACAGGACTTCCAAAATGTTCCGTTAGTGAGCCCTGTCAGACAACAGAAGACCTGCAGTAAAACTGTTAGAATGGAGACTAGCATCCACTGTTTCAATGGACCTTTCCCAAAGTGCAGGGTAAAGAAAAATGCTTTTGATCCAACAGAAATGGTGTGAGGATGAAACCACAAGAACTATCCAGGAAATTTCAAGGCCCTCTGAAGGAGAAAACAACTAGTAATTCATAGGATTTGATCGCAAGTTGACAAGGTTCCTTTTTGTTCAGTGCCTCCATTGCAAAGTTGTGGCCTCTTGCATCCATTAGACTGTTGCTTGGCGGAGACTTAAGCTTTGGGTAGCTGTGGTAACCATCAGGTCTTTGCACTGAATTAGTCATCAGCCAGAACTGGAACGAATTACCAGCTCTCCACTGGTTACCTACTATTCTTCCGCAAAAACCTCACTTTACACAAAATCAGAAGCAAAAGGCCAATGTTACAAAAGTAACATTACGTCTGTGTAGCTGTATGTTCCCCCCACCTAGAGTTCCAGCTTTTTTAATTTCTAATATAACTGACTTTCCCAGTTGTCTCGACATCCGCCTGCCACCTCCACCCAAACAGCCAGACAGCCTGCTGGCGTCCCTAAAGAGCAAGGCAAGACCATCAAGTGCATTTCTGGCTGTTAAGTCTTAGTCCACAGTTATTTGCTTGTTAGTTCAAAGAACAGAGGATTATTTTACAGCATCTAAAGTCAGTACAAATATTTCCCAGTGTGTTTCTCCCCTTTGTTGATGTATTTTTTGAGGAACTCCTGCTGTGTTTGCAATCCAAAGGGCGCAGCATGGTGCACGTATCTGAAATAAGGCCTGGCTGCAGCTGCAATATAGATTCAGGGTAGAGGAAGGGGCAAGACTGCAGAGCTCAAGTGTCCCCTCCCATAGCCGAACTCGGATCACATACGGCACCAGGTGATGTTAATGGGAGCACAGAGCTACTGCTCCTTTAGTTTCCATTCTCTTCTCCACCTCCCAGTAAATATCTTCCTGACCAGTCCCATTTTTTTTCCACTCCCAGTCAGATTTTTCACCTTCTCTATGTGCTATGTTTTTTGCTGGTTTGCCCACCAGCATTTCTGAGCTGGCCCTTGGGTGGGGGCAGATGCTGTCTTACTGCGAAGAAGGCAGCTGTACAGCACCTGGTTTATTAGCTCCTGTGCCTTGGCTGGGGATTATTGGGCATTGCCAGAGCACTAAATTTTGGATGGACTGAATCAGCTGAAATAGCGTCTCCAAAATGCACTAAATTTTGGATGGACTCAATCAGCTGAAATGGTGTCTCCAAAATGCAACCATTGTCATGCAGGTGCAGGGAGAAATGTAGAAAGAATCGCAAGGAAAATGGAAGGGGATGAAATTCCCACAGGTTTAGTTGTCCAGGGAATCATGAAAATGGGGAAGCTGGGAAGTTTGGCCTTTAAAAAATACACAAGGCCATATATTTCAGCCACTTCCAGTGATATAAATCGGGAGTATCTGTTTGGGACTGGGTAAGAGCCTTAGATGCAGCACTTTTAACCCTTTATCTGTGGTGGATCAAAGTGGCATCTGTGTTGCATGTACATCTAGTGCCTAGTGGAGAGCTGTGCCTGCATGAGCTTGTGCTTGGGCTCTGTAGAGTGGTGCAGCCATACAGGTGGCTCCCTGTGGTGTCTGCATGGTGGAAGAGTGCATCTGTCTGCACATCCCTTGCTCACTGAGGAATTTTGTTTCTGAAGGCATCTGCTGGGGTTGGGTCAATGTGCAAGCATGTTCCTGTGCATGTGTGAGCCTATGTGCTTGTCCATTAATGTTGTGGGTGTGCATCTGCTTTTCTGCAAGGGACCAATGGCACATGTAGATACTTCCTGCATGTGTTCCCAAGTGTCTCTGTATGTGGCAGAGCAGTGGGGTGGAGGCGGCTTGCTTAATTACCTGAGTGGGAACCATCCTCTGAGCCAAGGGGAGCAAGGAAGGGGCTGGGGGGGCTTTACTGGCAGTATGAATGTGTAATGTGTCATCCATTCCTGCCACACATACGCACCACCACCCCTGCAGCCTGCTCTGCTGCTGTAGCTCCAAGACCTGTTGTTTTTCAGGTCACTGCACTCTCAAACAGATAGCAGCTTCCTGGCTATTTTCCCTGACGTGCGTCACATTACATTGGTTTTGTTTGAAGCCAGCCCCTCTGATCCTGTCACTGATCCTGTCACTAACAATAAGGGATCCTCTCTCACTGCTCCTCCCAAGCCATATCCTGACACATTTGCTCCTATGGGTCATGTCTCCCCATGCATGTTTGGGGTAGTGGAGGTGGGTTAACTCTGTAGTTGGCACAACTGTCTCCTTGCAAAAATGGAGATTGGGCTGGCATGTAGGCTGGGATTTTAATGTTGTGCTATTTTCATAGCTGTTCACGGCAATCTGTGGAGGATGTTGCCCCACTGCTGTGTTTGTGCTTGACTGGATGGCATCAGGCTGTGTGATGGGCCCCTGTGTATACTGATGGGGGTAGAGAGGGGGAGAAAGCACTGTGCACCTTTCTTCCCACCTCCACACTTGGCCATCCCAACAAAACCATAATCCTCACTTCTCCCTTCTGATGGAGGAACCCAGAAGGACCCTGAGCTCAAAGTCCTGGATGTATTGGCCAGCCTTCCAGCCCCCCGCCAGTGTGACACGGGTACAAAATGCCCTTGGAGAGGGGGGAGGGGGGACCGTGGAGCTGTTTGTTGGTCCTCGCCCAACTGTCTCGCATTTGGCTGATCCTATGGTGAGGCAAATTGGGACCCAGGATGCCAGGGTTTATTCCAGGCCTTAGAGGAAAGCTTGGTAGACATACTGGTTAGACTGGGGTAGGGAAGGGCAAATTGAAGCTAAGATGCTTGGTTACATAGCAGCTGTGGAAACAGTGATCTTGGAGAGAAGGAAAAGGAAACAGAAGCCAAGGGTCCTGGAATTTATTCACCCTGCCTCAGCTGGTCTGCTGTATTTCCTAAGGTACCTCTTGGACTTCACATATTGTTCAATAAGGGTATAATTGCCCAGGCAGTTTTTCTTATTATCATTTGTGTTGGGTCATTCAAAGGAAAGGGCTAATGAATAGAAGGAAATTATTAATCTTCTGTTTTCCTTTGGGGAGGGTAGGACAGGGGAAACCACAGAAACCTTTGCAGGTGTGAGGAGCTTGGGAGGACCCTACATACTCACCCCTGGAAGCATTTCAGCCAACAGCAAATCATTTCCATGCCAGGCATGTTTTCAACACTAGGCTGTTTTGTGCTTAAGTGTCCCTATCCTCCTGCTTTGGACTGTAAGCCTCATAGAAGGTTGATGTTTCTGTGTTTGCCCCTAGGGGACAGGAAGCTCTTTGTGGGCATGTTAAATAAGCAGCAGTCTGAGGATGACGTACTCCGGCTCTTTGAACCATTTGGGGTCATTGATGAATGTACGGTGCTCCGTGGACCTGATGGTAACAGCAAAGGTGTGAACCCGTCTGTGTGTCCTGCCCTTTCTCCCTGCTCTTCAAGTAGCACTTACCTGCCTCACCACCTGTGCCTCCTTTCCACTGGGGCACTTATTCCCCCACTCCGTCTTTATAGGAACCCATATCACAGCCCGGCATAGGGAGCAGGGCAGGAAGAGTTGTCTGCTGCAAGGAAAGATTGGGGAAGATGGGCAGAGACCGAGGTGAAAGGAGGGGAAGCAGAGCACGATGAGTAGCCGAGTTATCAGGATCACTGGTGAGCCTGTTGGCTCAGTCTGTGTCTGCAATTTGAAATGTTTGTACCCACAATTAGGAGTGCATAGAGAAGTTGGGGAAGAGATAATCAGGGGCAAGGGTGGAGATGGTGACATCATCTATAGAGTATATAATTGAAGTAACAATTTGAGACCCTTCCTGTTTTCTCCAGGATAGAGGACTTGGGAGGAGTCATTCGTTTTGTTCCCTGCTTTCTTGGGGTGGCTTTCCTTTGCCCTGCCTGAGATCCAGATGGTCTCTTGTGTGATGATGCAAGGGGCACTTTCACAGCAGTCCTGTCACTGCAATCTCCTGTACTCTTTCTGTCCCTTTCCAGGCTGTGCTTTTGTAAAGTTCTCATCTCACACAGAGGCTCAGGCAGCAATCCACGCACTCCATGGCAGCCAGACAATGCCCGTGAGTATAAGGCCAGGGTACCTACCCTCTTCCTAATCCTCTTCCCATCACCCTGTTGCAGGGACCTCCCATCACTATCCAAAATTATGACAGGTTCAACTGCAGTTTCCAGCTCGTGTGGTTGTGGGGGGTGGGGGGGATGTGTGTGCACATCTGTGCTCTTGTCTTTGGGGACCATCCTGTCTCCTCGGCTGGTGTGTGTATATCTATGTCTGTCCAGACTGGTAGTGACAGCACTTACAGCTATAAAGGCTAAATAAAAGAGAGCCAAGAACCAGGCCATGAATTTGTCTTGGAGACAGCTACCTGGAGTAGTTCAAAACTGAGCAGGGCGCAAACTAACAATTCAGCAATGTGAGCAGTCAGGACTGCAGTGTCTGAGCACCCTCTCTGCCTTCTCTTATTTGGGCAGTAGAGGAGGCCTCTGGGGCAGGCTGAGTGTGGATGGGAACGCTTTGTGCATTGTGTGGCATTGTGTAGCTGCAGCTGTGCCGCCTTGTGCAAGTGGAGCTGCAGTTGTGATCTCGTCTCTCACAATCTCTAACCTGGATTGGGGCACCTTGTGGGCAGGACAGTGCATTGCTGCAGCAGGAGTATTTCCAGCTGCCAGGAACTGCTCTGCCGATCCAGCCAAGTTCATGGTGGTGATGGTGCTTGTGGCTGACAACGTCCTGGGTGTTCCTGGCTGCACCATCACCTGGTGAACGCAGCCAGGGATGTGTGCACCCCCTTGTGCAGCTGTGCAAGGCCCAGGGTGTGAGGGGAAGGGTTGGGTGGACGGATGGATGGGGAAGGGCACAGCCCAGGTTCCAGGCAGCTCCTGAGCACTTTCATGCCAATATTTGCTCTTCTGCTCCTCTTCCCACTCCTCTCTGCTGCACGTTCTGCCCCATCCCACCTTGCCTGACTGCTGACTCTCTGGCTGTCCCACGGCCTCTTCTCTCCCTGCCTCCTCTCTCTGTCTCCTCTCTCTGTGCCTAGGGCGCCTCCTCCAGTCTAGTGGTGAAGTTTGCTGACACAGATAAGGAGAGGACCCTCCGTCGTATGCAGCAAATGGTGGGGCAGCTGGGGATATTCACTCCATCTCTCACCTTGCCGTTCAGCCCATACAGCGCCTATGCGCAGGCTGTGAGTATCACGCGTGTGTGTGTGGGGAAAGGCTGCCCTCTTGGCTGTGGGGCAACACCATACCTGGGCTGGGAGACCACAAACGGGTCTCTGTAACAAATGCGTGAAAGCTTCCTGGCACCTGGGATTTGTTCCTCGCTTCAGTGTCTCCAGTCAGCAGCCTAGCCTTTGTGCATTTCTCTCCTGGAAGGGGGTGACAGGAGAGAGCTGGGACCTTCTCAAAGTGAGGCTGGATTACTCTGATGTGGTGTAGACTGGCGGAGGTGTCTGGGAACAGGTTAAGCATGACCCAGTGTCTTTCTGTCTTGTTTTGAGGACAGCTCAGAGCCATGATTCCTGGGTGATGTCTGCCAGACATAGCAGCCTGCCAACTTGTGAACCTTTCCTCTGGGTCTATGGCACAAATGTGTGTCTCTGCTTTTGGAGCACCATGAGAGCCCTGGGCCCAGCTTAATGTGTTTATTTCTCGGCTGAATTTCTCAGGAGGGCCCTAATTCCCCCAGTGCTGTCCTTGGCTCCCAGGGTTTTCTTTCTTGGCTAGTATGACTGTGGGGTTTGCAGAATGCTGGAGAGGGAGCAGTGGGTAGCAGAGGGTCAGAGGTGTTTCAGCAGTCTGGCCTCCTCTGGCAAGACTGGCTGTGCTTTGGATCTTAGTGAGAGAACCTCATTGCCTTGGAGCGATGGTGGTCATTGCAATTGATGTTTGAAGTAGGTCCCAAACTCAACAAGTCCCTGATCAGCTGTGGTGGAGCATCTTTTGGGTCTTCTTGGTGACTGTCACTTTCAGGTCTCTGCTACCAAGTATAAAGCCCATGGAAGGAGGCCTAGAAATTGCTCAAGGCATGAGAGATGCTTGCGTCAAACAAAGAACTCAAAAGTAGATACCATTACTGAAAGTAATTTTCCAGAGGGGGAGTGCAAATAAACCTGTCCTTCTCATATATGTGGATACCTCTTTCACCTCTGGCTTCAGTGGCTACTTGGTGTGTCTCCCTTCCATCTACTTGACAGAGAAGGAACTGTTTCTCAATTGTTGCCCGTTTCCCTCAAAGAATCTCCAGAAACTGCCAAATACCATTTAAGTGTGTGGCAAGAGCATGGAGTAGCAAAAGAAAAGAGGCAATACATATGAGGCTCCGTTGGCGAATTTTCGGAACCAAATGTAGAATTTGTCCAACACAGATTACTTGATTCTTCTTGTGTAATGAGGCTGAGAACAGCTATACCATTCCAAGCACCAAGGCTTCCAGCAGAAGAATGGTTTAGTGGGGAGAACCCTGTCTGACCAGACACCAGTATCTCTTGCCACAACCAGTCTTTTCTATCCAGCCTTGTAATCCACAAGCCAGCTATACCTGAGGTCTGAGGTTGTAGCTTAGCTGTGGGTCAGCTATGAGATGATTATTGTGGTGTCTCTTCTGCTGTCATGGAGATGGCGCTAATTTGGGCATGGCATGAAGGAGGCAGGAATGGACCACACAGTGAGGTTATGATGGCAGAAAGTACTTTATTAGCTGATGGTCCAGGATGTGTAAGGAAGGAGAGCAGCGAGACCTTCTAGACTCGGTCTTTAAGTGCCCTCCAATCTTGAGAAACTTCTGCTGATGGCAAGAAGCCAGTCAGGCCTAGGCTGTGCTCCTTGCTTATCTGCATCTTCTTTCTCCTCAGTTGTGTCTGTAAATTTGTTGCTTTGTCTCTGATTCTTCACTGGCCTTCCTGTGCTGTGACTTTATTTTGGCTTTCCCCTTGACTCAAGACTCAGCCTGTCTCCCACTCTTCCAGGTTTTTTCCTTCTTTTCCTTTTACTTTCCACTGGTTTTGGTTCTCTCTCCTTCTTTCTGAGGCACTGACCTCACCTAATTTTTTCTTCTCTTGTGTCATCCCAGTCTTTGGCCTCCCTTCTCCCAGAGGAAAGATCCTAGCCAGTTCTCATACGCATACAGTGTCCCTATCAGAGGGATAGGGTATCAACCCTTTAAAATGCCATCTAATATCTCTGGAAGTGGGGACAGAAGGGAGGGATTTCCTTGCTGAATCTCCTTACAGCATTTCCAAATGTCCTGCCATGGGCAGCTCTTGGGAGCTGGGACCTCTGGTAAGCCAGGGCTCAAGGGAATTCCAACATAGTTCATGCTTGCATGGTGCAGGGCTTGGAGTAATAGATGCTGCACCCAAGGTTACTCACAGGCCCAGGAGATGCAGCTAACGATTATGTATGTGGTTGAATCAGACTGAGAGGAGCGAGTGCTGCTGGGGTGAACTGGTGCATCATAGGCATTGGTTCTTACATTCACAGTTCAATATGCCAACAACTTTCTCTCCCTGTCCCCATGGGATTTGCTGCCTTGCCAAGGCAAAGCAGTCCCCAGGGTCCCCGGCCTAGGAGGAAGAAGTTTGGAGCCTGGGTTGTTTGGTTTTTGGTTTTTTTTTTCAGTTGGATGTTTTAAATTTATATTAATTGCATTTTCCTTTAAAAACTATCTCAAATTAAACTTGAAATAATCACAAACTATGTTAGGTCTAAAGTTATTCTGATCTATTCAAATATACAAAATAAGATATTAAAAACAGTCAAACAGTACATGTTAGCTGATACAGTTTGTAAGAAAAATTCTTATCTGGGAAATATGACTGGCTAAGCATCTGGAAGCAGTTTATTTTGGTGCTTAAACCAGGTTTTGATCCCAGGTGCGTCTTCTGCAAGTGAAAAGTGAGTATTTCCTTCATTTCAGTTTATTCAACAAGTTGAATTCAGTCATTGGTTCAGATGGAATAGGGAACTGATTGGGAGCTGAAAAAATAATCTATCAATACAAAAGAGGCCTGAAGTCTTAAAAAAGCAGCCAGTGCAATTTACTAACTGCTTATAATGCTCGAATACTTCTTGTATTTCATAAATCAGTTAGTTCTAAGCACAAAACATAGTTTGTTCACAGCCCCCCCCTTTTCTTTCTGCTCTTATGGTTCATTATGGTAATTTTATTTAAGTAATGAAAACAATTTCAGAATGCTAGTTTGGTGCATGTGCAGTTGGATGCAGGTCTTGTTCCTGCCAGAGCCTGGCACAGAACAGGCATTAATGAGAAAAAAGAAAATCAATATTCATCTAGTAAATAAGAAATGCACTGGTTCCTGCATCCTTAAATGGGGACAGTGTGAAGATAGGACTAGGAATATGTGCAGACCGTTTGCCATAGGGACACCTTCCTTAGCAGAGTTTTGTGCTCTCAGGAAGGCCACATTTTGCTGTAATCCTGGCTCAGGGTGAGTGGTTCCCAGTAATGTGAGTGACTTGTGCTTCAGGGCAATCACTCCAAAGACAATGTGGCGGCAAATAGATGAGGTGATTTCAGGGCGCTTGCTTTCTGGAGTCAGGCGATAGTGAACCGCTTTGCTGTCAGTCAGTCCTGCCTGCCTGCAGAGACCCTGCTCTGTGGCGTGCCTGGGAGTGTCCCACCTCTGCCCCAAAAAGGGCTCTCCCCTATCCCAGCGCTGCCGTGCAGAGTCAGTTCCACCCGAGCTGCTTTGCTCATGCCAGCTTACAGAGACAGCAATGTCATGCAATTAGGCAATTCCTCTTCTTTTTATGCAACAGCAATAATCAGCTTCTGTGTGGAGGAAACTAAGAGAAGGTTTAGCTAGCCATGAACTTTTCAGAGTTACCAAACTGGCTTACTGACAGCCATTTGTGGATGAGGCGGGTTACTTGAGTGGTGTGTAGTTATGTTGCAAAGCACACAGTGGGATACGGTTGTAGTTAGTGTAAGGAGGATTTGTGTTTTTCTTGGTTTTTGCCATGTGCCACCGTCCAGCTCCTCCTGTGGAATTATACAGTTTCCAGAGAGCTGTGCCCGTGCCTCCCCTGCTCTTCTTGCTTGATGGTGAAGACAAGGCTTATAAAGGGGCTAGATAATTTTGCATCCAGAACTAAGTCTTTGTTGCCACTGCACTCAGAGTGCAGTCTGATTTAATCTTATGCTCCACAGCACCAACTGATGGCCAAATAGGACCAGAAGGATTTTTTTCTTCTTCCTCCTAACCGTCCTCCCAACCTCGTGTCCCACCCCCCCCGCCCCACCCCCCCCACCCCTTCTTTTTGCATTGTGCATCTCTGCCTAGTCAGGTGTGTTACGGGACCACAAGGAGCTGCAATCCCCCAAGTGGTGCAGACCACTGCCGGAGGAAAGACTGAGCTCAGTGGATCATGGGGCAGATCTCAGACAGCAAAGCATGCCATAAGAGCTGGACCTGGACAGACACCTGGCTGTACGGCAGGGTGCATGTACCAGAATGAGCTTCGCGTGTCTCCCAGCAGCACGGTCTCCTTGTTGAGGCTGGGCAAAAGGAGAGAGATTTGGACCCCGTTCCTCAAGGCAAAGCTGTGTTATTTAATACCTGGCAGTGTCCCAGGAGAAGTGGCAGTGCTCAGAGAAGGGGCTGTGGCTGGGAGGAAATGTCATTGCTGGGCCTGACAGAGCAGTAGGGCCTGCGGTGAGAGGGTGCTGCTGGGTGCCAGGAGTACACCCCTTTCCCTGCCCCCTTCCCCCCTGCAGGAGCTCTCTGAGCAGGAGGGGCCCATCCCGATGGCCCGATGGCCTGGCGCATAGCTGAGTGAGCAAAGACCCCTCAAGGCTGCTGGCACGTGGAGAGGGCGAGGGTGGGTGGAGGGCTGCCCGGCTGCGGCCCTGGCTTTGTGGAGGATGCCTGCCTAGCCGTGTCCCCCGGCTGCAGGGCACGAAGCTGTGCCCAGCTCTCGGGGGCTTCCACGCATGGCCTGGCCCAGGCCGCCGACCCGCCGTGGCCGGGGCAGCCCCTGCGTGAGTACGTGGCCGCAGGGAGCTCCAGGCCCACCTCGGGGGCTCCCGGACGCGGAGACCGTCAGCCGGGCGCGGCGCGGGGCTTCAGAGGACGGCCACGCCGCCGCCCGCCCCGGCAGGTCGCGCTGAGTCGCGGGAAGCTCCGGGGCAGGCAGCGGGAGCCCGGCGACCCCCAGCGGCGGCTGGGGGAGATGCCGAGGCCGCAGGTCCGGCCCGTCCGCGGCCACCGGCAGCGGCGGGGGAAGGCGGAGGCCGAGCGGGCCTGCGCAGCCTCCCCGGGCTCCGCCCGCGGCTGCGGTGGGGCCCCGATGGCGGGAGGCGCCCAGCAGCGCGAGGCGCCCAGCAGCGCGAGGCCTGGGGCGGGCGGAGCAGCCACTGGGCCGGAGGTGGCCCTGAGTGGGGCGAGACCCCTGGGCAGCGCGAGGCCCTCAGTGGCGCAAAGCCCTGGGCAGCGTGGGGCCCTGACTGCATGGTCCTGCCTTGCAGCTGATGCAGCAGCAGACGACGGTTCTCTCCACCTCCCATGGCAGCTACCTGAGCCCAGGCGTCGCCTTTTCCCCTTGCCACATCCAGCAGATCGGTGCCGTCAGTCTCAATGGGCTGCCAGCCACTCCTGTTGCACCAACATCAGGTGAGGGCCTGGTGTGGGCCAGGACGCAGCAAGTCCTCTACTACCAATGAATCTCCTGCCCCGGCACTCAGCACGGCGCTCATACAGGTAAAACAGTTCCCGCATCCCTCCAGGCTCAGCATCTGGATTAGGCCACTCTTTTCTAACAATGCAGCCCCTGAGGACAGCAGTCCCTAGTTTTGTGCAAATTTCTGCAACGTCCCCGACACCCTCAACGCACATTCTCTTGCCCTACTGCTGTTCCTCTCTGCTGCAGTTTTTCCCTTTGATATAGTAAAGAAGGACCAGGTTCCCAGGATTGCACCTGACTGAGTACAGCAGTGCTATTATCATCATCCCACAGTAATAATATCAGCAATAATGCATATTGGGTTTCAACACCTGTCAAGAACAGGTCTGTATCATGCTAGGTGCTGTACAAACCTGGATTAAAAATGTTCCATCCCAAAGCTCTGACAGCAACCACAACTAGCAATGCTGCGCATGCTCTTCTCACTAGTGCTGCCTCTAATTTTGTGAAGGCTCCAGCACTAGTTAGTCTGTCACCTCCACGTGCCTACTAGGAGAGATAATAGCTTCATACACAGCAGTCTTGCCAGGCAGATGGAAGGAGGGAGCACGGGCTTTGTGGGACCTCAACTCTCATGGGATGTCCTCTCTTCTTGCTCTACAGGGCTACATTCACCGCCTCTTTTGGGAACAGCAGCCATGCCGGGACTGGTGGCACCCATTTCAAATGGATTCACTGGAGTGGTACCATTTCCAAACGGGCATCCAACCTTGGAAACAGTTTACACCAATGGCCTTGTGCCATACTCAGGTATGGAGAGCAGGAAAAAAAAAACCCATCCAGAGACCTTAGGAACTGCAGTTAGCTCCTCTTTTCTGGATTCCCCACACAGAACACTTTTTCTAGCTCCCTACCGGCCAGGCACTGAGACTCACTTGGCAGAGGGGTGGGGGGAGAGAGACAAAGAGAACGCATGAGTGATTCCCTTTGCTGGGCTTCTGATTATGTTCTTCTCTGCAGCCCAGAGCCCTTCAGTAGCAGAGACTTTGCACCCAGCCTTCACAGGAGTTCAGCAGTATGCAGGTACCAGCTTCCCTTGTCTCCCTCAGGCCCTTGTGTGGCTGACCAGATCCTCAGGTAAACAGTTTGTTCTGTCTCCTTGAAATACAGCTGTGTATCCTACCACCACCATCACCCCCATTGCTCAGAGCATCCCTCAGCCACCTCCCATCCTGCAGCAGCAGCAACGAGAAGGTGAGGATCAGGGTGGGAGTGTGTGTGTCTGGCAGGGGTGGGGTGGGGTGAATTTGTGTAGCTTGTCTTCTGCACCACAGAACCAATGGAGAGGAGACAGCACTAATCTTTGTCTGCTCTAAGCTTTAATATTGGAGCTGGGTTGTGGAACCAACCATGTCTCTGCAGTGAGTGGACTGGAAGGGTTCAGAGGATGCTTGTCATGCAAACTTTCTGAGCTCATCCCTGGCCAGATGCTGCCAAGTACAAAGGGGACAGCAAACACTAGAACACCAAGCTTTGACACCAAAGGGTATAGAGTCAGCACCTTCCCTATGCAAGCAGGGGAAAAGAGCACTTCCTCCCCATCTTTACTGATGCCAGAACCACACTGGTACCAGTCAAATCAGCCTCTCCAACATACTGTCCTCTCTCTTCAGCCTTCCTAGCCTCCTGAGTTTTTCAGCTTATTTCAAAACCGGCCTGGACAGAATTTGGAGGCAAAGGCATTCTCTGTCTACTCCTGCTTCGTACAGCAGGTGTCAGCGAGGGAACAGCTCCTTGTGCTCATCAGGCTCACATGGAGCAAGTGAAGGATTGGGCAGGACCAGGTCAGCCCATAAATTGGATGTGTGGCAATCCAGGAGATTTCCAGTTGGGGCTGTGGCTTATGGCCTGAAGGCAACCACTGCATAGCTGTGGGCAGGGAACACTAGAGCAGCGCCTTTCACGTAGCAGTGTCTGCTGCTCTCCTAGGACTGGGAGCGCTATGAACAAGGAGCTGTCACCTCAGCTAATTTCCTTCCAGCAAAACAGCACCCAGACACTCACAGAGTTTTTGTGTCCAGCACCCCACGTGGGAACTGGGCAAGCTGTGAAAGTGAATCTGCTCTCCAGAAACTCTAACTCTGCATATTGCCTCCCAGCTGCTCTTAGAGACCCCTCAGAACCCTTTGTGGACCAGAGACAGAGAGAGACAAGCAAGGGGAGGTCAAGACAGAAGGAGGCAGTGCTGGGGTTCTCTTCCAGTGCTGTGCTCTGAGTTGAGCCCATTTCTCTTCCCTTCCCTTTGGGGGCTCTCTGTTTTGTCCCTCCCCATTGCCCCCCTGCCTGCAGGTCCTGAAGGCTGCAATCTCTTCATCTACCATCTCCCTCAGGAGTTTGGAGACAATGAGTTGATGCAGATGTTCCTGCCCTTTGGCAATATCATTTCCTCCAAGGTATTCATGGATCGTGCCACCAACCAGAGCAAGTGTTTTGGTGAGTGCTGATGCCAGCAGGCAAGGGAAGCATGATGGATAACTAGGACACTCATGCATTGGGCGTGGCACCAACAGTGCCGTTATTATCCATGCCTGTGTCCTGTCCTTCAGGTTTTGTAAGCTTTGACAACCCATCCAGTGCACAGACTGCTATCCAGGCCATGAATGGCTTCCAGATTGGCATGAAACGTTTGAAGGTCCAGTTAAAACGACCCAAGGATGCTAACCATCCCTACTGACAGCAGTGAGCAAGCAGGAGTCACTTCTGCAGCACAGGTAAAGCTGGCACCATCACAGCACAGTTCCTACACCGTGCTGGCCAGTGTCAGGGGGCAGCAAGGTCTGGCTGCTCCCTACGGGGTGGGAAGCCAGGAACTGAATGCAGTAACACAGCTAGCAGGGCACAGGCCTCGCTGGCCAGGGCCCAGCCCCAGCACCTGAGCAAGGCGACCAAGGGAGGCCTGGAGATGATGGCCAGGTTCAACCAAGAGTCTAGATCATCAGGCAAGTTTGTGGCAATGAGGCAGGCCCAAGGCCAAGCCAGAGAGTCAATCTGCAGGTCAAGATCAGGATCAGGATCAGGTCTGGTGAAGGTAAACAGGGTCAGACATAGTCCAGTGATTACCAGGCAGGTCTATAATGAGAATAATAAACAGATCCAACATCAAGACAGGAAGACAATCCAAGGGTTGGAGCCCAGATAATAAGATCCATGGACAGGTGGAGACTGACACTTCCGCGATGTAGATCAGACAAGGACTGAAGGCACAGGCTTGAGCTGTAATGAGACTCCTGGGCGCATGGGCAGAGAGTGTAGACAGAAGCCACACGTGAGGCTGGTCGAGGCCATTAAGGCCAGTTAGTGCACTCAGGGCCCCGACAGGCAGATGGATTCAAATTATCTGCCTGTGGTCTAAGCAAGGTTTCAGTCTACTTTCTGACTACTCCCAAAAAGTGTTCATCTTCCTAAAAAGATTTTAAAACCCAATAGTTTTGTTTTCAATTGTTACATGTGCCCTGAAATTAGTCTGCAGAGAATGCTTTCCAGGGTAAGAAGGGACAATACCATTATTCACAAGGATCACAGAAAAGCAGAGAAAAGGTGAGACCCTGAAGGGCCACAGAAGAGCTGCCTGATGTGAGAGCTGGCTGTCAAAGAGCTAGTTCCTACCAGCCAACAGACTGGGAGCAAGGGAGGGCTGATCTCGGTCCCTTCCAATTGGGGTCATCTTCCTCCACGTTTAAGCAACAGCAACTCAAAACCTGAGGTTTGCATAGATGTCCTCCTAATCTCCCAATTCCCTCCCTCCTCCCTTTCTATTCAGGTGAAGGGAAAGTCCAGAGGAAGAATTTCTGCTTCAGGTTGATTTACAGAGAGGCCAGTAAATTTATCAACTCTTTGACTCCACCCTTTTCCTTCCTCTGCTCCCCACCTACCCACCCCGTCCTCCTTCTGCCCTCCTCCCCAAAACATGCAATTAAGGAGAAGGCTCAATATCTGCCCAGCAGGAAGATTCTTGCCACGACGGACTCGCATATTTGCTGCTAATGTGGTGCATAGCAAAGGGACCAGAAAACCAGCAGCCCCTGGGGACCTCAAGCTCTTCCTTTTGGGGTATGCCTGGAGTACACGGACCAAGAAAACCCACTGGTGTGTCTCTAGGTTACTGCAGTGATATATGGAAACTTAGCTCCATCCCTCCCTGCCTCCTGCCCCATCTCCTGGCCCTTTCATAGATAAATATAAATATATATATATACAGTCTCTATTTTTTTTTAAAGTGGCTCACAGGACCAAACTTTTCCATTCAGAGACTGACTCCTTACAAGAGGGATCGGAAGTTAAGGGTTTACCTTTGCAACAGTGTCTTCTCAGCAAGCACTGCAGATAGGCCTGAACATTTTGAGAGGATGCTTGGATGGACAGAGAGCGAGAGAGACAGAGTGCATCTCTCTGCTCAGCATTAGCAAGAAGCAAGGAGAAAGAGAACTACATACCTCCAGGATTAGGGCACAGCCAGCTGCTCAGCTCAAGTCACTCATCCACCGACCTTAGCACCAGCCTGGTTAAGGATCTCAAGCGCTCTCAGTCTTATCTTTCCAAGGGCTTCTGCAGACAAAGCTCCTGGAATTTGGTGCCAGAGCCTATCCTGAGTACGCCTCAATTAGGCTGAAAGCACAGGAAACCAGTCCCTGTACCTACAGGAACTGTACTGCCTCCCCACACGTGGCACAGATCCGTATTTCATAGCTCTCCATGGTAACGGAGCATTTTCTTGATCAAGGCAAGAGAAGATGAAAGAGTGTGAGCAGATGCAATCTCCAAAACAGAGTGACAGAAGCCTCCCAGGGGCTACACACTGCCTCCCCATGTTGGAAGTAACCTAATGCTGGTTAGCGGGCAGTTCCAATTCCCAGACGAAACAGGACATTTTCTCCATCTGAATTTAGCAAGAGGACTCACCTCTTGCACCCTCTGCAAAGCTTTCCCAAGCAGACACAAGGATAGTATGATGAAAGAGGGTTGCCATTCTTTTTTTTCCCCACCACCCCTTCCAAGGGATCGATAATACATTATGCAGCATGTATAGATACAGCTATGTACACATACACTTAAGCACAGAACATAGTTCAGAGCTTGATTTAACAAAGATCCCCTGGGGGTGGGGGGTGTCATACTGACAAGGCATATCCCTTTAACAACTTGAAACAGTCTCTTTAAGTTTCTACCAAAATAAGGAAAGAAAAACAAAACAAACCAACCAACCCCACAAACCTTCTGAATGGTTAGTTTCAATATTCCACAGTTTGATAAGGTACCAAGAACATTCCCCTCTGTCTCTGTGTGTGTGTGCGTGCGCGCATGCGCACGTCTGCGTTCAAACATGAACAGAGGGTTGGTGGAGAAAGGTTGATGCAATTGATACTGAAGGGAGAAATGGAGACTTCAGAGAACCCCAGCCAATTCTCATCCTCCTCCAGGTTCCCTTTATTCAGATGTTTGTGGCACAGTTCTTTAAGTACCTTCACATCTCCTCAACTGCCCCTCTGTATCTGATGCTGAGTGTTTATGAGAGATGGAGGAAGCTGTGTGAGTCTGTATGTTTCTATAGTCCATGTTTACTTATTGTAAATACCATTTTTATA
The DNA here is from genome assembly GCF_018139145.2 of Gymnogyps californianus. Classification (NCBI taxonomy): domain Eukaryota; kingdom Metazoa; phylum Chordata; class Aves; order Accipitriformes; family Cathartidae; genus Gymnogyps; species Gymnogyps californianus. Next base: position 83,615 of record NC_059494.1, on the reverse strand, counting down.
CTTAACATCTATTATGTACGTGATTTGTATAATGTACTTTATTTCTGCTACGAGTAATTTCATGAAGTTTAAACTTAATCTAATTTTGAACAAAACAAAAAAAAAAAAAAAAGACCAACAAATGCAAAATGGAAAAAAAAAAAGGACTTTGGAAATTCTAGGTCAAGCTGGTTTAAAACAAGCATTTACAGTTTCTTCCATCACAGTTACTGATGTGACTGTACAATGTTACAGGTGTGATACAAGCTTCGTCAATGTCAAATTCCTCACTCTGGTCAAAAAAAATCTTGAATTTATTTAATAAAAGTTTTACTTGCTAAGTAACTGGGGTTCTACTTCATGTGTTAGTTGCACCTGCTTTTAGATAATGCTTACAACTGGAAGACAATCACCAAAGGCCTGGGGCGAGGAAAGTCTGTTTCCATTCAGCAAATCATCTGTGCAGTCAGTTAAAAAGCATTTCACAGAGGCATGGATGACAGAGCCTGAGTCCTACAGAATATAACCCTGCCTTACTCTGAACACCACTCAATGTCCCTGTGTCTCTAAGAATGCTGTCTGTGGAATTTTATTCCAGTCTTCAGAATATGATCCCCAAAATGCAAGTTTGTTATATTAGCCCAATTGCAACCAATGAGTTCAGCAGCCAAGCTCCAGCTGAGCTAAACACAAACCAGTCACAGCTCTTGTGTGCAGATACCAGACATCTTTTAAGAACTCCTGTGTACTCTGCTCACAACCCTGCCCTGTTGTTTTTTTGTTTTTGTTTTTGTTACACAGTTTAAAAGTTTAAAAGAGAACAAAACTGGGTTCTCTCAACAGCACCTTGATGGAAAATCAATCGAGAGCTAGAGCCCAGCCCATCTGGTGCATAGCACAGAACCAGGAAAAGGGAAAGCAAATGCACAGACTCCTCGTCTCTGCCCTGAAGGTGAGGAACACGCTTAGGGTTGGTAGAGAACCAACGCCATTTGCCATGCCCATGGTTCAGCCCCTGCTTCTATAAAAGCACCCGTTTCCCTGGGACTTTCTTCTGCTTTGAAACTCCTATTTAATGGTGCTGGAGAAAAGCAGAATATGAGCAGAGAATGAAATCTAGGACTACCTCAATTTTTGATGCCTCCTTTCCCTCGCACCAACGCAATTCTGCAGTGACTGAGCCAACGTGTATACTGCAAACGGTCATGAGAAGCAAGCAGGTGTGTGTTTTAGAAAGAGCAAGTTCAAACTCCAGAGTTTGTAAATTGCAGTGAGTTCTTATTTCCACACAGCTCCGTAGAAAGCTTTGTCATGTCAAAATCCAGTCAATGGCAAGAGAGGAAGGAAAACACTCAGCTGGTGCCTGTTCCTATGATGTGAATAAAATGTACTTGCGACTAAAAGTGCCACACACCATTCCCCGTAACAAGAATTAAGAACTCAAGCTGCAGTGACATCTCTTGCAGGCACGCAAGTTTTTATAGTTGGCTCAGAACAAGAGTGCGCTTAGTCTAGCACCTAGATGTCAACAAAGCAAAGAAGGAGGGGGACATGCAGTGACCCTTTCCCAGGAAGCCACCTCTCATCGGCTAGAATGTACTCCTCAACCTGCTTTTTTTCTCTCCTTGGAGAAGACCAGCTATGACTGAAGAAAGATTGTGACTGGCAAGGCTCTGCACACTCCGTTTTAGTTCTATATCCCCTAGACAAGCCTGTTCTTTAAGCAACACCTGGATGTTCCAATAAATTCCAAACCTGTTAACCAGTTTCTACAAAATGTTCAGCTTTCAAAGCTACTTAAAATTCCTTCAGGATTCATGCATTGCAGATGGGAACAACACACAAAATAACCATCCTCTCAGACACCAAAGAGCCCACATATAGATCTTTTATCCATCCCCAGCCCAGGAGGATCCAAGCAGAGACTGCTTTTTCTTAGCTGCTAGAACTTACAAGCCATCACACATATCTGTAGGCATAATGTGTTAGGGAAGAATTCCCTCTACATTCTTTCTCCTGTTCAGTGCAGGAATCATCAGCCCATCTTGGCATTTACAGCAAGGAAGAGGTGATTTAACAGGTCCCATGCAGTCAGCAAACATCTACCAACGGGCCTGTGCTCATAGAAGCCGGGTCACCAGCCTTCCTTCACAGAGGAAGCATCAACATGTAACACCAAAACATAAAAAAAAAAAAAAAAGTTTTATTAAACTAGAGATTAAAATTCTATTTATAGGAAGCAAGAAGGTTCACAGAGTCCACAAAACAATGAAGCAGTGGGGCAGGATGTCCCAGGAATGTACAGACATTCCAGGACATCCTGTACAGACAGAGGTTAAAGCTGGAGCTGAGAGAAGACTGGAGGCAGTAAAAGCAGACAGGTGAGGCTGAAGGAGGGGAGATGGGTGGATGGCTAAGACAGAGTGAACAGTGTGAAAGATCTCTGACTGATGGGTAGAAATAGCAGAACTGTGGCTGAAGCTGGATGAGAGGGAGACCAAGAAGAGTCTTATGAAAAGAGCTAAGGTTACTTTGCCACCACTGCTGCCCTGCTCCTGCTTGACACCAATGGTTGAATGGGATGCTTAGTGGGATGGGGGGAACGTAATTAGAAGGGATGTGGGATGGGAGAGGAGACAGACTGGGCATCCTTTAAGGACTACTGTAGTTATAGTAACTCTGTAAAACCTGGTCCCGGTCATTCGGGAACAAAACCCAGAGGCAGCACATGTGCTGCAGCCACCATGGGTAGAAAACCTCCTGCACCCGTGTGGCACCCCCCCGGATGATGGCGAGTGCAGCTTCAGGAGCAGGAGAAGCAGTTAGGTGCACTTTGCCCCTGGAAGGAAACAGTCAGAGGATCACTCAAAGCCAGTCAATCCTTGGTGTGGTTTTAACTGTGCAGACTGACTACCACAGCATTCTGCATGCTCATGTTCCATGCTGAGGTGGACATGCACAACCCCCATGATGTACCCAAGCAGATGCACTCTTCTCATTAGTTTTCTTGCACATTGAAACAGATGCGCACACCATCTTAAACACAGTTGTAGTGCATTTTTTGCATGCTTTCAAGAAGAGGCATGCTCCTGCAGACACCCTCCCAGACTCCTACATCCTTCTCCAAATACACACCTGGTATTCTTTAATGCCGTATCGGTATCAATCAGGCCCAGGATGCACAGTGTGATAGAGACATTTCTCTTCTGCATGATGAGTTCATGGCGCAGCGAGCTAAAGAATCCATCCAGTGCAAACTTGGTGGCAGAATAAGAAGTGGTGAAGGGAGTGGGTATTTTCCCTGGAAAGGAAAAGGAGAGAATGGAAAACACCAGGAAAGTGGCTGGAAGGAGGATGGTGCCATGGAGAGGGAATCTGGGCAAACACAAGAGGCTTTGCCATCCTGCATCAACCCATGTTCTGTTCAGGTCAGTTTCCCTCTGTTTCTAGTCACATGCAGGCACTTACTTAGAAAATGATACCACTTTGTGCACGAGCACATCCCAGCGCAAGAGCCACCACATACGTGGATAAGGGGACAAAATTTCTTTTAACTTACACAGTAACCAGCTCACATGCTGGGCTAAAAAGCCCAGTGTGATGGTCTACCTGCAGCCTTCCCCTCCCCCATCACATGGACTGGATCACATGCTGGTGCATCTGGCCATGACATTTCCCTGACACCAAGGCATGTTACGTCACAAGGCAGGGATGAACCGTAGTCTGAAGTTGTGTATGGTGATGCAGCTCCCTTGAGCACCCATTGAGACTTTCTCCTGCCTTTCCATCCTGTACAGTAGTTGCAGCTACTCAGCAGCCTGCTACTGAGGCTGTCCAAAGCCAGAAGGCCTTAGAGTGGCAGGATGGTCTTAATGCTGTGTCAGAAATGCAGGGGAGATGGGCCTGGCTGTGAGGGACAGGAGCCAAACAAGCAGATCTGGGCACATGGTGAGTGAAGAGCAAAGTTCCAAGGGAATGCAAAATGGTGCTACACAGAGAAGGTCTTTCAGAAAACAAGAAGGCCAGCCAGCCACCATCCTGCTTGCTACTATAAAACGCACAGCTTGAAAATGTGTTGAGGGGTTGAAGGACACAGAAAAACATGATGTGCTGGGAACCATTGTTTCCACAAGGCCAGCACTTACGCCAGTTAAAGACACTAACCTGTGAGGGAAGAAACAACCACCAGAGAGCCTTTATTCTTCTCCAGGGTGGGAAGAGCTGCTGTTGCAAGTGCCACATAACTGAAGAAATTCACCTGGAATGATAAAAGTAGACATGGAAGAAGCAAGAGGGTTTGCAGGGAAGGTCAGCATGAGCCAGAAAGCCAATACAGTGGTCAGAAATGGAAAGGAGCATGGCTTGGATTTGCTTTTTCAAACATCAAGTGAAAAGAATCATCTCTGTGAAGACGGGGACAAACATTGTATCCATGAATCTTTCAGATCCCAGAAAAAGCAATGGAGAAGAGTCAGAGCAAAGGTTATTCCTGGGCTTTAACATACCGATTTCTTGACAAGAGACAATTAGCTGTCCCTGATTTCTCTATATGCCATTCTTTACTCCACAATCCCTATCCAGCAACAAGGACACCAGTAGTGTCTCAATTTGCTCCCCTTTTAAGTTTCTCTTGACTGAGCTCAGACTACAACAAAGCATAACATTCAGCATCTCTTCTGAGCTTGACTGCTTTCTAACTTGTAAGAAATTTCTTACCTGTGACCCCAAGTTCCCTACTTGCTGCTCCTTCCAACATGAAATAGAACTAATATGACCCACCTGACCTAAGAAGGCTGAATCAAGAAAACAGCTCTTCATCTCCATGGTCCCAAAACCTGGTACCCAAGGTGATTCTGTAGGAAAACTCTGAATCTGTGAGCAGAGACTCAAATGGCAAACACCATTTCAAACAACCTTATTGTGTTCTGCAATGACATGTGCACTTGCTATAGATTAGTAGGAAGTGCTTGCTCCTCGCCTATTGGCCTTGCTAAACTAGACACACATTGCACAACTGCCCATAACTACCCATCAATCCCTAACAGTCCTGGGCTAATGGGAGATAAGAAGGACAGAAGGAAGGAGAGAAGTGAAGTTCTTCCCAGACATTCCTCTGCACACATATACAACAACTGAGCAAAACACCTGTCTAGTAACAAAGCCTTCAAACCATTTGACTTGAAACACAATTGAAATAAAAGGTTTGTTCTCAACTGTTGCCATAGACTTGAATTTGCCTTTGAGCTTTCCAAAGCTGTCCCAGGAGAAGCCAGACTCACCCAGTTCCAGGTGAGCTCTTCCTGCTGGGAAACCTCACCTGCATGAGCCAGCGGGTGTATTCCACATCTCCAGCCCACATCTGGAAACGGGTCATGCCAATGTGGTTCAACACCAGGTAATCCAGTCCCCCTGCAGATAGGAGAAAAAGCAGCCAAACAAAGAGGCCATTCCCTAACCAGTAACCAAGGAACTCGGAAATGCCAGCAGGAGGGCTGAACCGACCAGCCGCTCCCTCAGAAGGCTAGAAAGTGCTTTACCATGAAGATACACGAAATATGTCCATCTGGGAGCAGCTTTGCCTGCTCCTCAAGGGTAGAATTGGAAGGAAAGCTGTTCTTCTTTGACAGCAGCTCTCCAAAATGATGTTTCAGGGTAATGCAGACTTGGAACTTAGTTCTGGTGGTACACTCTATTTTCAAAGTATACAAATTTGCAACAGAAAAATTACGATTGGTATGGTATCAGCAGAAACAGCAGAAGGTTTAAAAGAAAGGTATGACTTGATGGCTGCTGGACTGGCAGGTCATCCAGATCACAGCATACTTACACACAATTTCTTAAGACACATCAGGAAAACCAAGAGCATCATGAAGTAATTAAGACACTCAAATAATGGACAAAAGGATAGTGAGTATAACAGAAAATGCTGCCTAATGATAGTCTGACCCAAATGCGACAAGATGGAGCGGCAAAAGATCATAATCACTCAACTGCTACAGGGCACAAAAGACAATCAAAAAGCAGCACATGGTCACCAACCAAGAACCCAGAAGACAGGATGAGGACTCAACAGTGGGCATCCCTTGTCCTTTGTATCACCACAAGTAAGCTTGGCCAAGGTACTTGGTCATACACATGTTGTTGCTTGTGAGTACTAAAGAATGAGTGAAGGCCAATGCATGAGAGTGGGACTACTGCGAATCAGTTCTGGTGAAAATAAGACCACCTTCCCCTTCTATACAGTCTTGGACTGAGCTTTGCTACAGGGGCAGGTCACTGCTTTGAGACCTCCCAGTTTCTGTCTCTCTCAACACAAGGCACTATGTTCAGGGTTGGGTGTGTGCAGCTGGTACCCGCTCACGTATGGCAAATGCGTGTACATGTGGTACCCTGTGACAGGTGAGATACTGCAGCTGTTGCTATAGGGTGTGGTTTTGGTGAAGTACAGTGAACAAGTACTTTCTGCATACTTTTCTCCTCTAGCAAAAGACATATCCTCCCCATGAAAGGCAGCTAAAAAGATGGCCATATCCAGATTGGTATTTACAAACCCCACACCCTCCTGTCCTAAACATCCCCCTCAGCGAGGAACGTGGGGAAACTGAAGCGGGAAGCTCCTACTGGAATGAGAACTGTCTATATACCTGAAAGCCAAAGAGATGCCCAAGATGCTTACCCAGCTTTTCGACAGCAAACTGAACCACCTTTTCAGGCTCTGAAGGGGAAGACATATCTGCAGGGATATAAAGTATTTTCTTTGCTCCAAGTGTCAGGCATTTCTCCACCACCTTGAAAAAGAACACACCCCCAAAGATCAAACAATATGGAGTGGAAGGAAAAGAACAGAAATAAGGCCACTGTAAGGCACTGGTTTTTTCCCCATACTACAGTCAGTGAGAGTCAATTCTGGACAGAGACACACTTTAATTTTAAATCTACCACTATTCAGCCCACGGAGAGCTCATTTTGCATCCAGGCTTTGTTTAACCAGACAGTTAAATAGAGGTAACTCTTAGCAGGATGCAGATTCAATCTACCTTGGAAAAGAATCAAGATTCACCCCAAAAAGAGTTTTCTTCAGGAGAACTCTTCTGGAATAAGGGTTATGCTTTACATTAAGTTCTTCTTTTTGCTCCAAAATACGTGGTAAGGCTCTAGCAGTATTCATCTTTCATAGTTCCTTTGCTATGTTGAGTATGTGAAGGTGCCCAGTAATGATACGCAGTTTAGCTATTTGCTGAAATAATGCCTTCCAGGCATTAGGAACTATTCTTGTGCTCACTGTCCCCAGCTCTCCTTTTGTGCCGTTTTATAGCGAAGAACTTTCCTTGCAAGTCACCTATCCCCACAGTTTAAGAGATACCTTCTCTAAATATTGTCCCATTTTATAAACTACAGATAAAGGAGTCTCTTCTATTCAAGCTGGTCAAAAATTATTTAACCTACAAAAAGGTTGGAGTCTTTAACAAAACAGCTACCAATAGAACTGTTTGGACTCTGAAAAGCTGCACAATATTGCACAGGAATTGTAGTTCATAGAATCATAGAATATCTTGAGTTGGAAGGGACCCCTAAGGATCATCGAGTCCAACTCCCTGCTCCTCGCAGAACTACCTAAAACTAAACCATATGACTAAGACCATCGTCCAGACACTCCTCGAACTCTGACAGGCTTGGTGCCATGACCAGTTCTCCCTGGGAAGCCTGTTCCAGTGACTGACCACTCTCTCAGTGAAGAATGTTTTCCTAATGTCCAATCTGAACTTCCCCTGACACAGCGTCATACCGTTGCATCATGTAAATGTTCAGGCAGTAAAAAGTTCAGGCAGTGTATACGCATCTTGCTGTACAGGCCAAGCTCCCTTCTGGGTTACACCTCCCCAGTATGCAGTGTTACTGCCTTCTGGTAAGAAAAACCGGGCATATTGCAGCAGGCACTGGTGTATGGCATCACAAAGCAGCCCATCCAGGAGATCAGTTACAGAGAAGAATGGCACAGGACACTGCCAGCAAATCAGGCTCAAAACATGTCACTGGCATGTTCCATCTTTCTACATAAGTGGAAAGAATTTTGAAAGTAACTAAGCTGTTTTTGCTCAACAACAGTTCTGAAGGAAAACTTACCACGCTGACAACTAATTTGTTGTTGCTGGTTTTTTGATGAAAGTCCATATCTCTTATGTCTTCCCTCATACAAAGTTCTTACCTTCTGCAGCACATCTTCCCTCCTAGCAGTCAAAACAACTTCAGCACCAAATCTGGCATAATGATATGCCATCTGCTCTCCAATCCCAGCACTGGCTCCAGTCAGGAGAACACGGGCACCAGACAAGCTCTCTTATTTATGGGAAAGAGAATAAAAGATATAGAAGTTAAGTGAAGGAAGCAGCAGAGGAGCTGCCCTTAACTATTGGCAGAGCTCTAAAGTAGAAAGGTGTGTGTAAGTGCTCAAAAGTCTCGATGCTTCTCCAAAACTAGAAGAGGCAGGACTGACCTGAAGAAGCCATGAGATTAACAATACCTTCCAATTCTTGCTAGACTGAAAATAATCAAAAATCACCTAATCTTTGAAGAATGAGCTATTTTTCCCTTCTGACAGGTGCCTACAACAAAAAGGTTAGTCATCAGCCACCTCATGTCAAGTAGCCAGCCATATTGATCTGTTTTGGCCTGGGTCACAGGAAAGCTTGGCTAGCTCAACAAGCTCCAGCACATGGCACTCAGCTTGGCCTAGCTCCACTAACATGCAACAGCCAGTTCCTTCCTCCATCCTGACAACGCCCAGGTTCATACGTCAGTCATGGAGCAGGAGGATCAGTCTGACCCACTTCACTCAGACAGCAGCTGGCGTGCTAGAAACCAAACAGCCAAGCCTTGCTTCACCATTCCCATCTCTCTTCCCCAGCTCAGCATTCTTCCATGGAGCTGGATAATGGATAAAAGTGTGCAGCCGGCATGGCTCAGTTGCCATGGAACAAGCCCCAGGCCCAACTGCCCAAGAGGTGCATTGTTTTATCACTGCGTGTTTATTGTGGACATTACGCCCAGGCTATCACTGCCAGGAAATAACGATATGATTATGCAAGCTAGCTGTGTCACATGCCCTTTCCCTGGGTTCCTAGACCAGTATCTTTCAAGGATGAAGTTGGTTTTCACATTATAAAAAGCTGTACAACATAAACCAGGCTCTGGGCTTCCTGCCTCCTGCATATCGTTTATTCTTTGCCACCAGTATGGAGACATGTCAGCCCTCTTGTGCTGGGCACTGCACATCTATAGAGATGGTTCTGGACCCCAAGGAGTTTGCAATCAAAACAAAAATAGAGAAAGGCAGTAGTGAAGTACATGTCATTTTTTCCCCACATAAGACAGCAGGATCCCTTGTAAATGCTGTTAGACCATTTTGTCTTCCTCTTTGTGTCAAGCTTCTCCTTATTTCTGGGAATGAAGCATTGCTTTGGGGCCACCAGCTCTGGTAAGACTACGGGCAGGAATGAGACCACCAGTCAGAGTATGGAAATTCAACATCTTCTCTTATGTGACTTATATTCCAGTTTGGAATGACCCCCCTGGTAAGCCTACCTGGGTTAAAAGGGTCTTTCCAGAAGAAAGCTAGGAGCCCAGCTACAATCCCTGTAGCACAAAGCACTTTTCCAATTGGCTTCATATCCCTCCAAGCTGTGAAGAACAAAATGAAGTCTTGAAGCTGAGCACTCCAGCCAAAATACTGTAGTCTCCTTCCTCTGATGCGGGAAGCCAACCTGCAAGAGGCATGTAAAGTCCTTTTCTGTCCTGCATGTAAGAGAGGTGCTGTGTAGAACTGAGACTCCACCTGAGAAGTCTCTCCACTGGGAGCCAAAGTCACCTCTGTGAAGAATGAAAAACAGGGAGGACATGGACAACCAACACTTTGATAAGAAGCTGCAAAGAAGTTGCTGTTTCCCTGTTGAAGGGAGGGAACACCACAGTCCTACGAATGGTTTGCATTTGCCCAAGAAAGGTTAGGGCTTGGCTGTGCCAAGCAGTGCAATTCCCTGTTCAGAGGAAGTAACCTTGGCAGGATGAAAAATGTAAAGCTGCAGGCCTGAAGATAATGAAACCTGCTCTCGTACAAGAGGAAGGGACCCAAAGAGGGCAGAAAATAGGTCTGGAGAAAGCTCAAGAAATCATCTCATCTATCTTCCTGCCTTGCTCAACTACTGTTTTCTCAGCCTTTCATTTGCTCCAGGACAGCCGGTCTGGCATTCAGTCTGTCTTAAATGAACTGGACTGGGGGAATTATTTTTAAAATGTCTGTCCCTAATGGAACGCTCCACAGAAACTTGTGGAGTCAGCACCAATTCCTCATTTAAACCATTACTTGAAAGTCTAATTCCATTGTAAAAGCCTTCTGCATTTTGTATTGCTGCATTCTATTTCAGATTCTCACAGATATATTTGATGTAAAAATACATCAAATCTGAAAAGCAAAATTAATTAAACGATTATCTCTTTTCCAAAATAATATATTATCTGCAGCTGTTGACAAAAATTTAAAACAGATATGAAATCACACTGACAAATTACGTTTAGATGTCCTTTTCCATGCTTTGGGAATTATACATGCGTGCCATATATAAAATGGTGTACAAGGCAGGGAAAAAGGTGAGGGATTTCTGCACTTCTTCTTTAGAACTTGTCCTGCAAAAGGAAAATGCAAAACTTAAGTCAGTATCGAAACTTACTGATACTCATAGCATTCACTTACCAAGCTGAGCATCATTAGCCAGTACTATTTCTCTATATTTCCTGAGTTTTTCTGTCTTCACAAATTCTGTAGTAGCCAGAAGCAGTTTGATACAGTGAATACAGGAGGAATTAAAAAAGAAATTTTGCAGTAGTTCCAGAAGCTGTCTTCTGCAAAATTCACTTCGTCAACTTCCACAGTTCTGCAAACATGTTTAAAACTAGCTTTTTGGGGGGGGAACGACAGCATTATCAGAATATGGCTAATACTTAGTGAGATAATGAAATTAACAGTCTTACCCAGGGTACAGAGATGATCATGGACAGAAGTCTTTGCAGGACTGGGGCCTGGAGGAGATAAAAGGGAAAAATGGGAACAAGTATGAACTTCAGTAGCTGGAAGGTTCTGAGATAATATAGTAGATATTCTTGAAGTTGAGAAGTTAGCAGGTAGATTTGGAACTCAAGGGTTTTAAGTTAAAAGCATAATGTGATTTGACAACACAACACGTGTTTTCTATTTCTATTCATTGTATCTATTTCTACTGCCCTGTTACGAACAGGGGATCCAGGTCAGCTGAATATCAGCAGTTCAGACCACCTAATGTTTGCTTAGATGGATAAAACAACAGGTACGTTCTGTTTTGAAGCTGTCTGGATTTTCTCAGGATTAAGAAAAAAGTGAGAAACAAGACGCTCACAGTGAGAATTGCAATGGTTTCTGAACACGGCAGGCACCCACAGCAAGAGCTGGCCTTGTTTTGGCCAAATTTTATGTAAGCGTGTACAAAGACTAAAAGGTTAGGAGCTCTATTAATTAAAAAAAAAAGAGAGAGAGAGAGAGAAATAAAAGAAAGAGACATCTGATTCTAAGAAAAAGATCTTTCACCAGCAATTCCCACAGCTCTCTGAACTCAGAGTCAGCCTCTATACGAGTTCTCCCTAGTCTACAGCAGGAAAAAACCTCACGTCTAATCTTACAGAACGTTTAATTCATTAAAGAATTATTATGCTTGCAGCTGATAACATTCGCCACAGAAAGCCGTACCTCAGGATAGCCGGCACTTCTTGCTGCACAACACAGAAACGCAGCAGCAGACGGAGTTGAAAGGATGGAGCTTTGTCGCGAGCAACGGGGCTGAAGCCCCGGCCGAGCTTCCGTCGAGATGCGAAGAGCAGCAAGGCACCGTCTGCCGGCACGTTCCGGCACAGCGCCAGGACCGGGCGAGAGGGACGTGGCCGCGAGAGGCGGGGAGAGGTGCCCGCAGGACCCGAGCGCAGCTCTCCTCACGGGGGGCTCACCACCGAGAGGCACGCGGAGGCGCTGCGCGCGGGCTGCGGGACTGCCCCGCCCCTCCCCTGCTAGCCCGGGCCCCCACGGCCCCCGCCCGCGAGGCCCCGCCTACCCGCGCGCGCCGCCGGCCCCGACGCACCGCGGCGGGGGACGGGGACGCGGCGGCGCCCCCCTGAGCCGCCGCGTGACCTCCCTGGCGCCGGCCCGGCTGCCATGGCAACCGGCGAGGCGGCCGCGCCCTCCCGCGCTCGCCGCCCCGCGCTGAGCAGGAGGCGGGGACAAGCCGGAGCCGCCGCGCTCCCCTGGCCGCGTGACCGGCTCCCGAAGGTCCCCGCGGCGCGCGGCCGAGCGCGCCGCCTTTGCTGCAGTCATGGCCGCCAGGCTCTTCCCCGCCGTCAAGTGAGTCCCTGCGCCCGCGCTCCCCTGCCCGGAGAGCTCGGCCCGAGTGCTCGCCCTCCCCCCGTATGCACCGCCCGGCCCGCGCCCCCTCTGCCGCCGCGGCTCCCCGCGCCCCCGCGAGGACGGTCTCCCCCGGCTCTCCCGGGCCTGTTTCCGGGGCCCCGGCCGGCCCTGCTGGCCCGCAGGCGCCTGGCCTTGCAGCGCTGCGCCCTTGACCTCGCCTGCCCCCGTGCCAGGCTTGGCCTCCATTCGGCAGCTTCTTTGTGTGTCTCCGAATGCCTGGCAGCAGTCTGGCGGTTTTCTCGAGGCGAGCATCAATACGTAAAATAAAACCGGGGAATGCTGTCCAAGGACGCTTGTTTGCTGAGGGAACATTTTCAGCTCTGGACATAACAGCCCACTCGAAGGGAGAAGGTGTGGAAGGGTGCTTTTGGGAGCGAGTAGTAAATATTTAACAGAGAAATCCCTTTTCCCCAAAATGTTTGTGAATCCATGGATTTAAATATTGATTCTCTCTTGCCTCTCTCAAGGGCTATATCTCAACATGTTCTACTACTGCAGTACTGCTATCTGGCAAGTTTTTGATTGGTTGGTTGGGGTTTTTTTCCTAGGTGTGCAACAGCTTTTTGGTTTTTTTAAAGGGGAAACAACTCTCTGCCCTGTGAATTTGAAAAAGTCAGTCTCCCCAGATCTCTTATCTATAATGAAAAAGTAAATAAAGGTCAAATATTCTGTTCCTGCCTTCCATTTTGCAGGTTGCCACTACAGCTGTAAAACTAGTGTTTGCGCACCATGAAGTCTACTGGGAAACTTTAAAAGCTTAGGCAATGCAGGAACAGGCATGGCCAGGTGTTAACTGGACGATAATGAGCTTAACAAGAGATTGGTGTCTGTCAAACTAATCAGATTACTTATTAACAAGACAGCAAGAACCACATCATTAACATGGATGTCTTACCCACTGCAAAATCCTTTAGTTCCTTTTCTCAAAGGTATATGCCAGTGATTCTCAGACTTTAAAAAGTGGCACATACTTGGAGGTGTTTGATACTTCCTCATTTTTTCTTGAAAACTGTCACTGATAAAATGTGAACGGGTATGGTTTCAAGGGGCTGACAGGGAACAGTTGGCCTAGGAAGAAAAGGAAGGTAGCTAGATATTTTTCTGCTGCTTTTTGTCTGTAATAAGACATTACAGTGGAGTATTTGCGACCCTCAGATTTCTTTATCGATACCCTCCCTTTGACGGTCACAACCTACCAAGAGAGATGCATTGATAGTCATAAAGTGAACTGAACTGTTGCTGCTTTTGATTCTTTCAGGTTTGTCATCAAAGGAAGCCTGGCTGGAGCTGCTGTATATGTGGCATATGATCAGGGGCTGCTGGGCAGTGGCACACAAGGTGCTGAAGCTCTCAAAAAAGCTCAAGCAGCACTGCCTCCAGCTATCCAGGAGTGGACAAGTTATATAGGCTGGGAGGTAAGTACTGTGCAGATGAACATAGTCAGCAAAACAAATGCATTCTCTGAATGAGGAGGAAACATTGGGGTGGTATTCTGGTTCCAGTAATGCTGGCAGGAGTTTTGCTGTTGAAACTGGATTTCACATTGAGAATATTTTGAAGAGGATTGAAATGGAAGGAGGATAAAATTTTAAATTTAGGGGAGAGACATTGCTCACAGATGTTATTTCAAAGGAGAAGGGGTAACTAGCCTATGCAGGGTTTAGGAGGGGATTGCAAGCATGCTCTGGGAGATACTTCACTATGTAGTGGTATTCCTAAGCTGCTTTTGAAGGATCCTACATGCTTTTAAAAAAGGAATGAAAATATTCTCTTCCCAGTTTCTCAAGCTGCTAACAGTTCGTCAAATTGAATTTAAATTGCCTGAAGAGGCCCTTCTCTTTGAGTAATTCCTAGTTTCTAAAATCCTCAGGAGAAGCCTTCGCTGAAAGTTTGAAAAGCATTTTTCGTATGAGAGACTATTCTAAACTAATAGATAACAGTAAGGAGACAGCCATGGAGATGATTTTTCAGGAGCACCCAAATGATAAGTACCACCTTCTGCCCCTACTTTATACTGGGGGAAAGAGCAAAGTCCAGACTTTAAGCCTCATGTATGATCCCTTTTGAGACTTACGGAGAGTAGGCACCTAAGTATCTTTGAGATCTGAGGTCAAGAGGCTTCTCCAAGGTGATGTGAATCCTGTTATAAGTGAAATCCCTGAAGTGCTGATATTTTGTCTCTCTCTTTCTAGCTCCCACCCACTCCAAAATTTGACTTTTCCCCCTCTGATTCCTGGAATAAAGGTAAAATAACTTCTCACCAAACTGTGAAAGGAGCAAGGGGCCAAGAGTGGTGTAGCTTATACCAGTCTTGTTTCAATACTGTCCTCCTAAATTGAACGATGGAGGAGGAGGTGATAGATGTTACAGTCTGGTGGAAGGAGCATTGGGACTGGGACTAAGGAAGCATATTCTGCTCCAGGTGTTACCACCAGCACGCTGAATGACTTTGGACTTAATTTCTTGTTGTTCCAACTGTGAAATAAGGAGGAGGATGTGTGCCCATAAACCTGTCTGCCTTTTCTAACCAGAGGAGCTGGTGTTTCTTTTACCTACAAAGCTTGCTGCCCACCTGTGCCCCAAGACAGGCATGCCTACGCTATCCTAGAATCTAAGATTGAATGTTTCAGTGAAGTGTTTGGGGAGGCCTGTGGCCCCCACAATAAATAGATAGAGTTTATGCACCAGTGAGTTCATCAGCACTGGTAGTGATGAGGGAAACTAGAGCATAAAAATAAATGATGACTTATTCTTAAGAAAGGTGAACCTTTGGTTAAAGATTGAAGAGTTTATAAACTCTTCAGATGCTAGTACGTCTGAACTGAGCCTCTGACTTTTCAGAAGGGATGAGTATTCCCATTATTATTGGACTTTTAGAGATCTTGTTTGAAGGCCAAAGCATGTTATAAATACCTAGTAAGTTAATTTATAGTTTTTTATGGTGCAGCAAAAAGTCTTCATGTAATTGTGGGGAAACACAGTCCACAAATATTGTGACATGTCCAACATCACTCATGGAGTCTGTGGCAAGGCCAGAAATAAAATGGAACTTAGCTCAGTTCTTTGTTTCAGTCTTGTAATTGTCTATCCCTTATACTGGTCCTGAAGTTGGAATTTCTCTGTGTCACAAATGATACTGAGACAATAAAGCTGTACTTGAACCAAGGATCATTCAGGCCTCAGTGTGTTTGAAAGCTTCTGAGATAGAGCTAGATTTTTCTCTCTGTGTTTAGAGAGATCTACAATGCTAGAATAACATTAGGAAATTTGGCTTGAATGATGCTCTTCTTGGGATAATTCTTCTCTGCTTTCCTTGCAGGAGTGCAGACAGTCATGTCTGCCTTGTCTGTAGCTCCCACCAGGGCCTGTGAATACACTGTGGAAGGCTGGAAATATGTGAAGGATCATGTCAAATGAACACGTTCTCCAGGGTTCATGATTCTCTCCATCCTGTGTTGTCTTTGGGATCATGCATAGTCCATCCCTCTAGAGGGCAGCTCAGCCATGCAAGGGCTACAATAAAAGACTTTGGAACTTTCATTTGTATTTGGGTTGGTTTTAGCATACAGACTGCAATAATTGCTTTCTGTTTTACCAGTGATCAGAGGCTCAGCAGAGGTCATGGCCTTATGCTGAGGTATAGTCCCTGTTCTAAAGCTGCCAAGCTTGTTAACTGAACAGATTATTCTGAAGCTGAATTAATCTTGAAGGTAAATGCCATCTAATTCAAAACAAGCCAACAAGAGTTTAAAAAAAAAAAAAATCGAAGGTAACAGTAGAAGATGTTGTTCGAAGACAAAGCACTTGTCTTCAGGCTAGCTGAAGAAGGAGTGCCTCTGTCAGATAAAGAGCACATTATTGATGCGAAAGCTGCTTCCAGGTGGTCTGTGACTTGTCACACAACTGGGAGTAGCCAGTACTAGTTGCAATACTTGTTGATGATGACAACAGTGTGCAATAGAAAGGAGTTTATAAGTCTGTGATGCAAAACTTCAGCAAGTCATAGGAAACTTTTAACACACACCCCCCCCCCCCCCCAGTCTGTTCGGCTTATGGGCGTTGCCAGTGTTCCTAGTACCTGAGCTTGAACAGCAAAATCACAGTACTGTTTAACTGTAACGTTTCCAGCAACTAATCCAAATATGCCCTTGGATGCATAGTCAACGACCAGTAGCACTGTCAAATTTATGCCCGTATCTGAATTCTCAGCTCCACAGCATAGGTTGTTTGGAGGCAAGGGTTTAGATTTTAAATTTTACCAGCTGTTGGCTAAAACTAAGTGGATTCAGTTTGTCTCTTGACTTGAAAAAGTATTCTGTCTGCTTGCTTCTTTAAATGCCTGTAAAATAGGGCTGGAAGTACCTGTAAGATACTGGCACCTCTGTGTGTAAAGCTTTTTGGCAGCTGAGCAAGAGAGAAAATGGAAACGGGAAGGACCTCCAGTCACAGCAGAGTCCCCATGGAAGGGAGAATGAGGCCAAGGGTTTTCCTACTTCATCTAAACCTAGTGCCCCCATGAAGAATTAGGCAGAGGTACCTCAGGAACAGAGCCCGTTGACTGCAACTATGCCTTTGTGTATTATAAGTTCTTTGCAAAGGAACTTCTATTCTGCAGCTGAGCTATGAACAAATACGTGAACGTGAGCTAAACTCAGAGCTGGCCACTGAATAACTCCACAATCTGTGTGAACATTTTTTCATTTCCTTATTTTTTGAATGCCTAGAGACTTAAAGCTGTGTTTTCCTACGAGACTTTGTCCTAGTTTTTGCATGAATAAAAACAGAAGTGTGATTTTTTTTTTTTTTTTTTTTTTTTTTTTAAACCAGAAACCTTGTTTGCTGATAAGCAGCAATACAAAATGGGAGATGGGAAGGGAGGTTCCCAGAAAGCAAGAATATTCTCTCGCTATCCGTCTCTTCTTCCACAGGAGGCTGATAGCTCCTCTGAAGAGGAGGAGGAGCAAAGATTACAAGTGTACTTCTCAGTTCCCTGCCAAAATGTAAGTAGGTCCAAAAGATGCTGAAAGTAACAACTAGCTGTCAAATCAGCACAAGAAATAGGGTAAATTTCACTCTGGCATGGACCGTCATGAACATGTAACTGTGTATCAGGGACATAGGAGAAGAACCAGAGTTAGCAGCAAAAAAATTGTTTGCTGGTGGTAGACCTCTGGAGAAGAGGCAGTCAGCACTTCTGGTAGAACAGGAGTGTGCAACCTACAGTTAAATTAAGGCCTGGGCAGAAATTGGATTCCTGGCCACTCATTCCTGCCATCAGTTTTCTGAGGATTTTTTTGTTTTCACGTGAGAAAAATGAATGTCCATATCGTGATGGGTTAGGTACTAACATTCTGTTCTCATGGTGGAAATGCTAGTGGGCACATGCAGGCAGGGATGAGGGTTGCTGTAAAAGCTAAAGAGACGTTTTATCGCAATGGTGTTTCTAGGGATGGAGAACAAGGATGTAGCATGGCAGGTTAGGAAGTCAAAGTAGCTCATTAGCAGGACATCTACACTAATTCACTCCAAAATACTTTTGATGTATGTGTTCAGTCCTGCCATGTGTCTGCCTCCCCCTCAAAGCATTAACAAAGTAGCTGGGAAGCCATTTTCACAGCTCCTACAACACTGTGGCATTCTGTCCATTGTGAGCTGTTTGGTTTGGTCTCCCTAGAACAGGCTATAAACTACAGCTGCTGTTAGTGCATGTTACTTTTTAACCTCTCCAGCTATCTCCAGGACATGAAAAGGCAGGAAACGGAAGCAGCTAATCATTTATCTGCGGTTGTCTCTTACCTTTGCTGCTATGAAGGATTCTTGCAAAAAGGAAGACAGTACCGGTTGCTGCCAAAGTGAGGCTTGTCAGAAGCGCAATCCACCAGCATGTCCAGAGGACAAAAAAAGACACATTAAAGGCCAATTCTCTGCAGGCTGGACTCCAGAGGGAGTCTGGGAGTCACATAGCTTGGACCTGTCCGGTCTTGAAGGTACATATCTACAAATCCCTTTCAATTGATGAGTGCTTTGTCATAGACCTTTGGAGCTGCCCTTCTGTGCATACCCACTGATGATGGAACACGTCTGGGTGATTAGATATCCAATAAGTTTTTTTGTGAATCTAAGTTAAAGTTTAAGCAAGAGGAATTATACCAATAGGCAGGTGGTTTGCCAGACTCATACAGTTCAGTGGCAGCATTGTATACAAGAAATTCTGAATCTCAAGCGCCTTCACTGTGCTTTAGGTTCTCCTTCCTACTGGCACTTTTGAAGCAGGTCCAAGGTGGAGAAGCAAAATCTTTCACTGATGCTCACCTTCAAAGTGGCAGTGTCTTCCAACTCAATAAGATCTAAAATGGAGTTGCTCACTCTTGCTCTGGGTCTATCTTCATCCACATGCTGGCAGATGTGAAATTTTTCACAGTAGCCCATCTTACCTCTGCAGAAGGAAGCTGGTGTCCGTAGGAACTGTGTGGCATTGTAGTAACACGCCAGCAGAGAAATAGATGGGCTGGCACGTGTGCATGCATGGCCTAGGACAATTATACAAGCACGGGGAGAGTAGTTGGGCAAAGTGTATCTGCATGAAACATTTTGCTAGCTTGCAATACGCTCCAGTTTGTGGACTCTGCATGTTTTAATTTTAATGTTGATGAAAACTTTCCTGAGGTCAGTTCTCAGTCACAGCCAAGGTATATCCAAGGAGCACCAACGGCCTAGAAGGCATCAGTATTGTAAGATGGAGTTACAGATTTATTCTGTATTTTTAACCCTTTGTGATGGGATTGTGGCATGAGGTTGCAGAAGTCATTATGACATGGCGTAGCATCAGTATGAATCTGTTCCCTCTTCACAGGAAGCATCTGTGCCTATATGGGATGGGTTGTTGTAAATACACAGCTTGTAACCTCTCTGTCCTCAGGTCTCTGTCCCAGAGCTGCTGCTCATGCTTCCAAAACTAGGGACAGAGATTGTCCTCGCTGATGGAAGCAGAGGTGGCATTTCTCCCACACTGATGTGCTAACACAGTTGCAATTTTCTAGTCTGTGCTAGTTACAGAATGAGCCAAGGCACAGCTACAGGACAGGAAATAGGCAGGGGTAGGTAGGGAGAGTAGGATGAGTGCTTACTCAGATTAGGAAGCAGATTTAAAACACAAGAAGGAAGAAGGATTTGCGGGGGTTTTGTTTCCTTTTTTAACAAATAGTTATATGATGAAACTTACTGCCAAGAGATTTCAGAGGCTTTGGCTAAGGTATAAATAGCTTTAAAAAGCACTTAAATTAATTCCTGGAGGATGGGTCCATCAGTGGCTCTGAAACCTAATGGTCCAGATGGAAGCTACAGCTCAGTAAACCTTGGAGTGCCAGACACTGGGAGTTTATCACCTGATGAAGGATTGCTCTACATGCACGCTGTTCCAACATATTTTTCTTTACGCACCTGCCTCTAAAAGAAAGAATACTGAGTGGGAAGGACTTTTTCATCTGACCCAGTACATTTATTCTCTTATTACATCTCGATGACAATGTGTACATTCAATAAGGGACTGAGCCTTTCATACAATTGCTGCATTTAAGTCGAATGTTTTGCCAAGTCTAGTTTGTGACCTATAGAAACAATTGTAGGTAAGAGAGGGTGCTAATCGGATTCCTTTGCTGAGCAGACAGACTAAGTGGCAGTGTAGAAATTGACTTGTTAAAATAGTACCTGTGCTGCAGCTCACAGAATCGTTGAGCTTGGAAGGGACCTCTCAAGATAATCTAGTTCAACCTCTATGCTCAAGCAAGGTCAACTAGACCAGGTTGCCCAGGACCATGTCCAGCCAGGTTTTGAACATCTCAAAGGATGCAGACTCCACAACTTCTCTGGACAACCTATACCAGTGTTTGACCGCCCTCACAGTAAAAAGGTGTTTTCTTTTGTTCAGCTCACCCAGTATCTTTTCTGTTTCTGAACATGGTGACACTGGATACGGCCAGAGTGGCCTGGTGCCACTACACCAAACAGTTCTGGAATATCTTTCAAACAAAAAGAGTTGGCATTAGCAGGTAGGTCTAAAAACTCCCCAGTGCATTTTGTAGTTGTGTACTCTACTTTTGCGTAAACATCCATTCCTCCTTTCCAGTTTTTAGCTTTTTGCCTCGTAGATGTTTTGTAATAATGACTTTCACAGGCTACCTTTTTCTGTCACCAGTTATCGAGCACTCTGGCTGTCTCTAGTGGACCTGTCGTACAGAAGGATAAAAAGTTTACATCTGCCAGCACTGTGGCACTAAGCAGGGTTATGGGATGCTCCCATCCCATCTCCAAACTTACTGGTATCTTTTCAAGCCCTTAATATCTCTGGCTACACGTGGGGGAAAAGAAGTGGGGGGGGAAGGGGAGGGAAGAGGAAGAAGAGAAGAATAAAAACACAAGCAGCTTTTACTAACCCCATTTAAGCAGATTTGTTTCCCCATGCAGCAGAAAGGATAATTGGCCTTGGGAGCTGGTGCGGAGTGTTTCTTCAACTTGACCAGTTAGTGTTCTCAAAGACCCAGTCTATCTTCTCTTGGCAGAGTTCCCCCTAAGGTTTGAAAACAGCTGTGCCTGCAGCACAGGTGCTGACTGGAACTATTTTGACACAAATGAATGAGTTATTACACAAAATAGTTACAGTGATTAGCATCTGAGAGGGGGTTCTTTTTGAATGGATGTTGCCAGGAGGGAGCTGCAACCTCCAGGGAATGGTTTTTGAGAAAAAGCAACTGAACAAGGCATTTCTCAGACAGACTGACCCAGTGACTGAAGCATCACGTACGTATGTTACTTGTGGCCTGTGACTCTAGCCTCAAATCCCAGCACAGGCTTGTGACTACATGTTTCCAAGTGCCACGATTGCTTGCTTGATCTCTTGTCTGCATTTTAAAAAATGATGCCCATTTTCCCCACTCCCAGTGGGAAAATTTCACTTTCAGAACATAACTTTTAATCCCTCATGCAATTCCAGTCATCTTTTACTGGAAAATGTTGGATGAATGTATAAAGCACTGCCTTTCCAATGCAGTGGGAGGGGAGTACAGCTCCTTGTTCAGCTAGTAAGGGAACATACCCGCGCTGTGCTGCTGCTGGTGTTAAGTGGCACGGGCTGTGATTTGGCTCACTGGCAGCATAGCAGCAGGGATCAGAGTTGTTTCCCACATCACTCCCCACTCATCCCCTAGGTCTACTATTTACTGCCCACAGATGGGATGATCAGTTTCTGAAACACAAAAGGAAAGTAAAAGTAAAGCATGTGGCTGTAGGGCTGATGGCATTGCCAGACCCTTGAACCAGCAATTGTGATCCCAACCAACCCTTGATATTCAGAGCACTGGAATGTGCTCAAAGTTGTTTCTACCGTGTGCACCAGGTGAATGAGTGAGAGGGGAGTGATGCACGTGCGTTTGTCAGCTTGTGTCCTGAAGCACTAACTCTGCTCAGTCTTTATAAAAGAAAAGTAGTATTGCTGGTCCAAACAAAAACAAAAGAGCCCCAGTCCCACAATGTGCTCATTCCTTTGAAGTGCTGAAGTCATTGTATCAGCCCTAGATCCAGGACGGCCTCTGTGCTTATCTTCAAGTCTTTTCTGAAAACACCCTCGGCTTCAATGTCCTGGAACATAAGGGGAGAGGTAGAGTGAGGTTCAGGACTCCAGTCTACTCACCCATCCCACCAGGCCAAACCTCCCACTAAGAAAATTCTGACACTGTTATCGAGAGAGTCTTCCTCTCTCTAGCTTTTGCTACAAACAAAATGTCATCACTTCTTTGAACAAAGCATGGTCTTGGTTTATGTACACACACTACGTACAAACAGGTAGAATACTGCACCTCTGGTATGCTTGGAACTTTAGTTCTCCATGCTTTTCATGATCTTCTGTACCACTTTTTGCCCTTTGATGATTGCTTTCTAAAGCTTCTTCATTGTAATATGCTTTCTCAATGGTATTTTATGAATGATCTTCAGTAATTCAAGTTATTTACTAAAAAGAAGAGGAAGGTATGTACAAGTGACTGCAGTTCTCTTGTACATCAGCACTTAGTAAGCACGCTAGTTTGGCTTGCACAAATGCTTCAGTTGCCTTCTCAAGGCAAGATTGTTGGCATGAGGTGTACTTTCTCATCCTCACACTTCCTGCAGCGTTGTCATTCCAGCACAGTTCCCAAGAAGCACAGATGACATCCTGCACCACCAGCATCTTTAGTATGTTTATGAAATAAACATGAATTATGGAGGATTTATGCCATTTAACTATGGCATCAGATTAGTTACACAGACTTCCAAAGTCAGTGAAAGCCTCCAAAACAGTTAGGAACTGTTTCCCTCCACTGAAGATAAAGAGAGGCTAGGCTTCTAGTGTAGACACACTAGGCTGGCCTTTTAAGAACTAGATGCTCTGAAAATTCCTCTATGCTAACAGCACAGACCACTCATTCTGAGTTATGCAATACCAGGTCAAACTTGAACCTCGCAAAACTTTTGGAGATGTTTTTCCCTGTTTTGACAGAGCTGTTAGGTGACTCAATTAGCTAGCCCCAGTGGAGTCTGTCTTTGCAAAACAAGCAGCAGCTGACATACATACTCAGTAAGAGCTACACTTCACATTGCTATAGCTTTTAGAGATCAGACAAACATAAGCAAAAACTTTCTTACCTGAACTGCCAACTTGAGAGGCCACAACAGCAACGCTGAGTAACACTAAACCAAAATACCGAGGGAGAGTAGGACAAGCAGCTTGCTCTGCTGCACTGTGGTAAGTAGATTTTTCCTTGGAGGGCACAGTTGAATTGGAAACGGGCACATGCTCAGGATCTTGCTTGTACACTCGTTGTTAGCATCAAACATTCTCCATCTGCAGGCTAGGTATAGGTTTCATGTGTGAGCTTGAAATTGCTGGGAGATTACCATTAGCTGTAGTGCCATGAATGCTAAAACACAGCTGGCTTTTGCTTCTGTGTTAGTAGGATTATTCCACCTTCTTTGAATGCAATTACTTTGCTTTTCTCATCACAGAGGTTGCATGCTTCACTTGCTTTCATTTTAAGGACCAGAAAGGTTGGGACTGATCTGGAAGTTGTCCTTCCATTGCTGAGACTCCCAACAGGTTTGCAGAGTCAGTAAGGTTAATGAGTGAGGCAGGCATAAGTATTAAAATAACTTTTTTTGTTTTTGATTTATTCAACAGACTTTTTTTTTTTAAACACCTGAATTATTTTGGTAACATTCATTAGAACTACCTTGAGGACTCTAGCCTGCAAAAGTTCAATGAATGAGGATTCCTTAAAATCAGGGAACTCACATTTGCTGTTTGGAAAAAAATACCCTATGCAAACCCAATTTCTGTCCAATGCAAACCTGAGTTAATCAGTATATTTATGTTTTACTGCGTGCTTAATGTGTTACAGCAATTGATTACAGCAGTAATTAACCACAGAGATGCAACCTGCTTACACCAGTAGTGGACATTCCAAGGTTCTGCTCAAGTCGGGTCACATTGTCTCTATCCTCAGTTTATTTGGAATTGGGAAATAGAAGGCAGCTGTTTAGTTTTGTCTCCGCCTATGCTGTGTGGACTTTTTTTTTTTTTTTTGATAGCCCATAGAAATCTTTGCACCAGGCAAAAACCAGACCAAACCAAACCAAACCAAAAACCCCACAACCCCAAAACCAGAATTTGTCCAATCATTTCCGTGCACTGGATTTAATAAACACTGGACAGGCATCACAGCCACTGACTGGATGTCAAGGTTTGGGCGATCGGCTGCTCCCATGTCAGAAACATGCATGTAGTTAGTGTGGCCATCTAGCGGAATTAGAGGGAAATGCGGGTCAATTAAAAACCTGGTGGGAAAAAGTATGTATGATTTTCAGATGCAGTGAACATCATAATGAGATAAGAAGCTCCAGTTTGATTGGTTATTTGTTGTTTTTTTTCCCCCATGGTAGTCAAAAAGGTTCTTTTATTAGAGTAATTGTCTCCCCAGATGATAAAATACCATCACTTTGGCGTCAATCTCTACGTAGGTTGATGCAATAGTCTGGGTCATAGGCATGACTTTTTCGACTTCTCCAAACTCCTTAAATAGTCAACCAGGAGATGGCAATGTTCCTTATGCTTATAAATGACTGTGTGGTGCTGTAAATAGAGCCTGCCCTGGCTGGAGGCGAAATCTCATAACCCCTTTTGGGATGCTACATACCTGTTGAGGACAAGGAAAGATGCTCTCCTTAAAGCTACAAATTGACAGGTCAGTTGTGCTGGAGCTTCACATTCCCATGCAATTTCTGCAGAGAAGTCCAGATACAATAATAGGGACAGCCATAGGTTATAGCTAGTGGGAGTGATTTACTTGTCCTCATGCTTAATGGTCGATCCGAATTGGGAAAGACAAAGCAGAGCAGGTCTGGGGGTATCACCACTCTTTTTTTTCTCTGTATCAGAGGTGAACATCTAAAGGATTACAGGCAAGGAGGCGCTGGATTCTAGCCAGACCCACAGAATTATTACAGTTAGTTGCTACTAAGTGTAGCCGTCTGAAAGTCTATTCTGTTTGCATTCCTAGTTTGTGTTCTTGAACAAATGACTCAAGTCTTTCTGGGCCTTAGCTTCACCACTAAACCAAAAACTTTTACACTGAGGTTGATGCCAGTGCGATCCAGACAGCCTCGCGCAACTCCCCAGTGCAATCAAAGCAGCTTTTTAGAATTTAGATGGTTTGTCCACAGGGATCCTCCTCCAGTGTGGGAAGTCTCAACCCTGAAGACCTGAAGAGTTTCACTTCCCATTAACAATGCAGGCTGTAGGATATGAAAGGGAAAAAAAAAAAAAAATCTTCACGTAACTGAGAAAAAAAAAAAAATCTCTGAAGACGGAAAAAAACCAGTGACCCTACTAATTGAAGTAACAGGATTTCTTCCTCTTAGCATCACAAAAGCCATCTTTGGTCGGTAACGCTAAGGCCATGTTGCTCCAGAGATGACTGCACAAAGACAAATTATAATTTGCATATGACAAAGTAACAGATCGTTTGCACCAATCCTGATCATGTTAGTTCTCAATGCATTCTTAAAATGATGTCAAAGCACAGCCAATGGCTGTTTCTAATCTACTTCAAGGAAATTATGGATTGCTAGGTAAAATTACTGGCCTGAAATTGGTGGAGCTTTGGACTACCCTGATGAGAAGCTAAACAAAAATGAGTCTGACTTGCACATGAAAGTCATTACTTTCCCAAGTACCTGTGCATTTTCTCTTATAGAAGCTGTGCTGGTAACTCAGTACGTAGCCTTTTTCAGAGAGTGAAGAGTGTTACGTTGCACAGTACCTACCAACATGAGATAAGATGAAAAAAAATTCTTCACCAGTTGTCCTACAGGATCCTAAGTAAATTTTGCAGTGGCAGGGTGTTCAAACTTTGACAACTGCAATTTACTAACATTCTCTCATGCTGGTGTGTATGCTAGTTAATTTTGACACGTCTGAAGTAACACAGTACTTCAATGTATTTCTGGGAGCTGTGTGCTACTGAAAGTGCAAAGGGACACCTGTAAGGCATTTTGATACTTCATCTTTGAAAGAAAGTTACATGGTTTAACATACAGCGGAATAAATTAGTTTTCCAGGGACTGCTGAAACAAAGCAATTAACTGTAAACTGGCTTTTATTTATGGAAAATGGAATGCTTCATTAACAAACATTTTAAATGGGATATGAACAACACATTACAAAACAGATGAGTTCACATTGGATTGAGTGACATAATATGGCAGCAGCTTAAAAAAAAAATATTACACTTACAGTAGCCCATAAGTTACAATTAATGGTAACCCTGGGTAACAGATTAATTTCAGTTGCCACCTTGCATTAAAAATTAAAACACATTCAGTAGCGACGGTTGAAACGAGGATCATTAGGTCTGTTTGCTCTCTCCTGGCCAGCAAATCCTTCTCCTTGCATTCCTCCTCCATGCATCATCTGACTTTGGTTGCCACCTTGCATGAAACCTCCACGCCTAGAAAGCGATTCAGACATTTTAATTTTCTGTTGTGACTCTGGTAGTCAGGTTGATAAATGGGTGTTCTTTTAAAACTTTTTGTGTGATTTTTCACTCTTCAATAGGATGCACTACAGAAAAACCATGGGAATATTTTATTATTCCTTGACATTTAAATAACAAATCAGATGCTCCCATAAAATGTTTCTTCGGCCAATTTAAATAGAAGAGATGCCCCGTGAAAGGGAAACAAACACTTTGCTCTTTTTAAAGTTCTCACCCTGACATGCCTCCACGATGCATCACATGGCCAGGTCTGCCTCGACCTCCACCTGAAAAAGTTCAAATGCTTCCTTTATATCCACAGTAATAGTTTTACTTCATCTCCAAGGATAATAATGCCTGTATTTTCTGCTTTATGTAGCACAACTAATGAGCTGTTGTGCAAGAAGCATACCTTGCCATCTCTCATGATCCCGTCCTATCATTCCTCCATCCACACTGCTCTGCCATGAACGATCTTGATGTCCTTCAAATTTTCGACCGTGATCTCCCCAGTCACGTCCATCCCTGCAAAAGTGTGAAATTCATACCTTCTCACATTAGCCAGAGCACACAAAATAGATTAAACAACTAAGTCACAAACTTACTCAAATGCTTTACCAAGGTACATGCAAATCTTATATTTATATTCCTATCTGTTAAGTCAAATCTTAGTAAAAAGCCTTCTGTTCAATCCAACTAACACGACAAATAAGAAAATAAGATTTTCTTAATCTGGTTTATGCTACATTGATGTCCCAGTTTACTCCGAACATCCTAGCTTGTTGTTTTGACCAGTCAATTTATTTTTGGTGTTGTCTGTAGGCTGGCTTACTCACAGGACTTATTAAAAAACACAACCACAACACAAAACCTCAAAACACACCCCACCCCACCCCAGTCTGTAAGCATTTTATTAACTTGTTTTCCTCTCAAAGGGCTGACAGGATGGTGCTTCCAACAACTACAAACTGGGGAAGAAACACTACCCTGAAAATATCAAGCTTTGATAGTAATGTTAGGTAAAATTAATTGAAAACATGAAGACTTTCAGATGTGAAGTTATTAAAAAAAGAATCATGCCAAGATGCATGTTTTGATGTGCAAGGCAAGCTGAAAGAGCTACTCATTTGTAGTCCATCCAACAGAGAACATACTCGGGACGAAAGTCGGAAAAAAAGAATCGTACTTCCAAAAACTGTGTCCCACTTTCACATGTGGAAATACTCCTTAGATACACAAGAAAAAATATTTTCAGTTAAGCACACTAACCGTGACTGTGGGGGTATCCCTCTACTTTCACTCATTCTTCTGTCAGATCCATAGCTACCCCAACTTTCCCGAGAGTCTCGTGAATGACGGTCTGGTCCTCCATGGCGCTCATCTGGATAATGCTAAAAGGCAAAGAACACTTACAGGACTGCCCAAAACAGACTATTTAATTGTTTAAAGTTGCTCATTGTAATTACTCAATCTCAGAATCATTTAGGATGGAAGGGACCTCCTGAGATCATCTAGTCCAACCCCCGTGCTCAAGCAGGGTCAGGCAGGGCAGGCTGTCCAGAACAGTCTCCCATCAGGTTTTGAGTATCTTCACAGCTGGAGTCTTCACAACTTTCCCATGCAACCTGTTCCAGTGTTTGACCACACTCAGTTTAAAAAAAAAAAAAAAAAAAAAAAAAAAGGTGATCTGTTTTGTCTTCAGATGGAATTTCCTGTGTTTCGGTTTGTGCTCATTGATTCTTGTCCTGTCAGCGGGCACTACTGAGTAGAACCTGGCTCCATCTTCTCCATACCCTCCCTCCTGTGAGGTATTAATGCACATTGATAAGACAACCCAGGCTGAACAGTCCCAGCTCTCTCAGCCTCTCCTCATACAAAAGATGCTCCAGGCCCTTATCATCTTTGTGGCCCTGGGCTGCACTTACTCCAGTTAGCTCTTATCTTTCCTGTTCAGGGGAGCCCAGCACTGGACACAGTACACCAGATGGGTGCCGAGTAAAGAGGAAGGATCGCCTCCCTTGACCTTCTGGCAACGCTCTTCCTAATGCAGCCCAGGGTGCTACTGACCTTCTTTGCCAGGAGGATGCAATGCTGACTCATGGTCAGCATGTTGTCCACCACGACTCCAAGGTCCTTCTCTGCAAAACTGCTTTTCATCTGGTTGGTCCCAAGCATGTACTGCTGCACAGGGTTATTCCTCCCCAGGAGCAGGACTTTGCATTTTCCGTTGTTGAACTTAATGATATTCCCCTCTGCCCAATTCTCCAGCCTATCCAGGTCCCTCCGAGTCTCACAGCTTAGCCATCAGTAAAGGGCACTTGAGGATTCCACGAGTCCACAAAATTCATCTCTCACTGCTTGAATGTGCCCTGAAGGTCTTTCCCCCAGCCCTCAAAAACATGCAAACATCTTTACTAGTTTTGCTGTTATTTCCATGCAACCTCATAGAGTGAATTTTATGCATACTTTGTACCTTTGCACCTTTGTGTCTTCTACACAATCTTTTGGAACACTCTACCTTTTTGACACAATTCACTTGTTTGATTTGTATCAGAATAACTACATCTAACTTTCATAATGAACAAGTCTTTGAACTAAATTTCATCTTATTAAACAAAACAAGGCAATCTAGTTATCGATACATATTTTGGGAAATATAATTTAATTCTTAAATACTAAAATTTAATCTGATACACACTATAGAAAACCAGGTTATAAGAAGTTAAGATGTTTCTGTAGCTTTATAAAGCAACTCACTTGTCCATCCCGATCTCCCATCATTGTCCTTGATCCATCTCTCCTACAAACAGACAATTAAAATCAGACTGTGGTAGTAAAACATACAGTAGTCTATAAAAATCCATCTACTTAACAACACAGATGAAAAATCCCGCCTCCATGTAGTGCCAACATTATCTACAAAAGGCACAAACAGCTGGAACATATGGAAACCATGACACATTTTGGATTCCTGGAAAACCCGGTTAGTCCTACGGTATAAACCAGAATATTCTCGTTAAGATGCTAGGTGCCTACAATATTATTTAGAAAATTTTCAGAATCCTACGAACGTGTGAAACAGCATTGCAAGCAGAACACTCTGAACAAGCCTGTCAGAAGGTTTAACTCATGGCACAGTACAGATCTCTTCATGGTTATATAAGAAAAAGTCCACAGCCACTAAGCCACGCTTAAAAAATAAAATGCAAACCAAACATGCAGTAAAGGCAGCAAAATGTGACATTAAATACATTTTTGTCTTTTGATTTCACGCATCACAGTGGAGGTAAGACACCAACCTGTCTATTGAATGGTCTTGATAACGGCCACGATCCCTGTGATCAAAGTCATGGAAGCGATCCTGGCGACTGAAATCTGAATGGTACCTATCATTCATTGCCATTCGTTTTGCCTCTGGCCAGTACGGATCATCTCTCCTGAAAGAATGAACATACTCATTTTAGTCAAGATAATGATTTTTGATATTGTTCCCTCCTTCCAAACTGTGCAAACCAGAAGAAGGGTAGTTAAGTTCAAAAGGGAGTTGAAAAACCTCAGAGAGGATAGTTTGACTGGGGCTATTAAATGTGATCATCTCAATGCAATCAACAACTGCTGATTAATGGACGCTGAGAGCATACAGATAGCTTTTTATAGCACCGGCTGATGAGACAGAACCTGGCAGCAATGTTTTGCACTTGCATCATTTACATTTGCTGGCTTTACCTGCCATCTATGTCATACGGTCTTCTCATTGCAGACCGACGTTCTTGTTCATAGCGCAGTTGCTCATGCTGGCGTCGCAGCTCTTCTCTTTCTCGCTGAATACGATCTTGTTCTCTTCTCCTTTCATGCTCTATGTGCATTCGTTCTCTTTCCAGTCTTTCTCTTTCCATCCGTTCTCGTTCAAGACGCTGCCTTTCAATTTCCAGTCTCTCACGAGCAATCTCAAGCCTCTCCCTTTCTTCTCGTTCCCGGATAGTCTGCAGGTGCTGCTGTCTCTCCCGACGCTCACGTGTGCTATTTTAACAGAAACAAAAGGTTACAGACCTAATACTTCAACAAATAAAAGGAAGTTAAAAAGGGGGGGGGGAAAGAAGGGGGGGAAAAAAAAAAAGTAGTATTAAAAATTAAAACTACAGTGACTACAGACTTGCGTCAGCTCCCTGAAATTATACCTGGGGGGGGCGGGGAGGGAGGGCACGGAGGGAAGACACTCAGCGTACACATGAATTACTTGTGTTTAGAGACTGATCATATTATTCCCACAAAACCCACCTGTGGGGGCAAATAATCCTCTATGGTCAGGAGAATTTGAATCCAAATGCCCCAAGCTCATTCCTTCTACTCAAATAAAATATCCAACTGAAGAAGCCAGAACAGTATGCTGGATAATATGACTCCAGTAAGGCTCAAAAATCTACCTATGAGAGAGAAACTTCTTCCTCTCCAGTAAGAATAGTGAAAGCATTTTCTCCCTGTCCAATTCAGCTTACTTTAGGTA
The DNA here is from genome assembly GCF_018139145.2 of Gymnogyps californianus. NCBI lineage: Eukaryota > Metazoa > Chordata > Aves > Accipitriformes > Cathartidae > Gymnogyps > Gymnogyps californianus. The sequence goes on along the minus strand of NC_059494.1, from coordinate 52,591 downwards.
AGTAATAAAGTTTTGTAATGTGTGCAAAATGTTTTAACATGGAATTCAAGTCACAGTTTTAGGAAGAAATTTGATGGATGGCCATTACCACCTTTATCCTGTATTAAACATCATGAAAACAGACATAAAACCCCACCAAAAATAATTAAATACCTGAATTAGGTTCTTAACTAAAAAGATACAATGTGGAAACTTTGAAGGGTTGCTGGAAAATCCCCCATTTTCTCTACAGACACAACGTATTAAATATAAAAATATTCATCTTATTTTATTTCAAACACTATGGAGACTTTGAATGCCATGACAAGAAAGACAAGGTCTTATTCTGAGAAAGCCAACTTTTCTCCTGGTCCTTCCCTGTGTATTTGAGTGCGGCAAATTTAGAATTATCATTTCACCTCTACTATAATGCATGCTCAGCTAAGGAGAGCAGCATACTTAAATCAATTTAAACGACAAAATCTACAAAATGGAACAAGAACAAAAAACAAACTGCAATTTTTTCTCCCCAAACACAATTTCAAGCTTAGTATTAACAGAGTCAATAATTGGAGCTTTCCCAATTCAATAGATATGTGGCCCACAAACATATAACAAATTACAAGTAAAAAACAAATCAAACCCCTCTTTCTCTCTTAGTCATTTTAATCAAAAGAAAATTATATCCATTCTAGGAAAAAAAAATTTTTTTTCAAACAATTTCACTGTTGCTCTTACCGGCGCTGCTCCGCCTCCCTCATTTTTCGCTGTGCTTTAATTTTGTCAAATGGCACAATGCCTTGTCTCTCTCTGCTCTCTGATTTGCGATCCTGGCTCTTAATGCTCTGTATTTAATATTGAAGTAGAGAAACTTAATGGAGTACATTTATAAAAGGACAACTATCACAAACAATACTCTAAGCTCCATTTCCATTCATACATATCATGTCTCAAAGCTTGGTCCCCACATTTTTCAAAAAAGCTGTTCTTTTTTTAACATTACAGACACGCCATATATTAACACAGTAATGTTTACCTTCCCACATTTGTTTGGCAGGATTTAATTGCTGAATATGGTATCAGCTGTATGAAAGGTATTTTATTAATTAAGATCTAAATCCACATTATAGAAACTTTAATTGGACAAACTGGTACGACAAGCGTGGGTTACATGTAGCTTGGCAGGATTCAGTATTTGTTTCTAAGGAAAACTGATGATACTTCCCATGCAGAAACATTACTTACTCTGTCTTTTGATGCAGCTGATGTTTTCACACTAATCACAGGTTCTCCTTTGGATTTATCCATTACTACTGTTCTCTCTGTTCCTTTACTTCCTAAATACATCAGAGGTTGAGGGGAAAGAGATGGAAAAAACAATCAAACTATATAACCTACACCACTCATCGCTATGCCAGAAGTTGTGTTCTCTAAAATGTGAAAACAGGCATTTAACCCTCTCTTCAAAAATCATTTTTTCACTACACCTGTTCCAAGTGCTTCTGTTAAGGATGACACAATGTCAAACACCCTCCCCCCTGCCTCTTTATACCTTCTGGATTTCCAACTAAGAACCGGAAATAATTCTAGAACATTGGCAGTTCTTTGGAAAGAACAACCTACAATTAATTATTCATACTTCACCGTACCTTTTACTCTATGAAAAAAAGAATAGCCAAATTACCTGACTTAATAGTTTTAGGTTGATCTGATGAACCAGACTTCAGTTCATCTTTATCTTTTTTTTCCTTTTCATCTTTGTCTTCTGTCTTTTTAGGATCATCTTTTTGGTCAGATTTCTCATCCCTTTTAACACTGCTAGGTCTATAGATAGATATTGATATAGATTAGACTAATACAGAGTAAGAGAAAATAAAATTAAAGGAGAATGCTAGCAACACAGTAACAAAGTAGAATTCTGATGTGATAAGACAGTCATAATTAGATTTCCAAAGACTTCCTTCTACAACTTCCTACACCATAAAGACAATCAGACCATGCTGTGCATTTGTCATAAAAACTTGGCTATGATTCAGGTATCTCAACGGGAGGCAAAAGGAAAAATTCACACCACCATGTGCTTAACACCCACAAAGTTTCTTATACAACATGACAATTATGAAGTGCCAACGTGAACCATTTTTGTTGGGCAACTAGGTGAAATAAAGGCAAAAACTTCTCAGCAAATAGCATTTAATAGGCGTTATGCCTCAAGAAGATAATTAAAGCAAAAGACTTAGTGTCTTATTCAGCTACTTTCAGTAATGCTAGAGAGAAAAACATAGTGCTGAAGCAGAACATCTTCTGGAAACAGGATCTTGGATAACTGATCTCTGTTTGTGACCACAACCACCTGAGAAAGCCCTATTCCGAGGAGAGAAAAATTTAACGAAGAAACAGTGACATACTGATCAAAATTCTCAAATGGCCTTTCCTATAGATTTATGACATGAAAGCACCACGATCTTTACTAAAAACCAGATATAGCTAAATTAAAAGGTATGCTTGAAAATGCAACTTTCCAATGCCTACCTTAAAGCACATAACAGAAACGTGTTAAGTTAGGCACCGAACATCAACAGAAGTTTATCTTGTACTGAAAGTTGGACAAATGCATCTATCGCTCTTTTTGAACGTTTGTCACAGAAATTCTTACTGTAGCTTTGTTTTTCCTGACAAAACAACATAGACTGAAGAACAGCAAAACACCTTTGGACAGAGAATTTTTAGAACAGTACCTCTCACTGACTGACTCTTTCTTTGCTTCATTCTCTTTTTTTTCACTTGGCTTCTTCCCAGCAGGTTCATTTTTTGCCTGAAATTTATTTTCACATCATCAGCTGAGAATGTGGTCTTGATCATTTGTACAATCTGATGGTAATGGGATATCTTTGAGGATCAGTACTCACTTTTTCTACAGAAATTATTTTCCCATGTAACTCTGTTTTGTGGAGGTGAGTAATACACTTTGTTGCTTCCTCAGCTGTAGACATCGTAACAAAGCCGTAACAGCGAGCACCAGGACTGCGAGCATTAGTGACCACTTTTGCACCTACCACCTTTCCAAAACAAAGAGGTATTACACTCACTGTTAACAAGTGCCCGCCATTTAACAGCAAGAAGTACAAGCTCCATTTCTACTCTGTTTTATTGCTGTCCATCATCACTCAGGAAACTTCTATTTTTAAGAGATTAACATATACAAAAGGAGCATTGCTTGGAGCCAGTGCAATGCTGCAAAAGCTCAATCAATAGATGGGAGCCAAAGACTGAATTCTGTTCTGAAGAAAGCCCATTTAAAAAGGGGGGGGGGGGGGGAAGCCTAACTTTACATCAACAACATCATTTTGCTTAAGTATAAAGGAGTAAAAACCTAATAAAAATTTGTAAGCCAATTTCCACCCACATGCTAATGCTAGCTCAACTGCTAAGTCCCATCTCCCCTCGAAAAAATGTTCTCATGTCACTGCTTAGAGGCAGACCCACAATGTTATCTACACTCTTTTTTAACAAACAGGGTTTCCCCAAAAAGTGTAACTCGAAAAAGCCCACATAAAACACCTGTTTTCATAAACGGTGCCTAGTTATGCTCATATTTTCAATACAGCTCACTTTGTATTACAGAAATCAATCATATTTCACAGAGGTGTCATATTTTAAAGTACAGCTGAATAAATAATATACTTTTGAGCATTTGATTTATTGCAGATGTACACCTACTTCTAGGAAGCTTTGCCTCTGCTAATACTCCAAAGAAAATAACAGTAATTTTATTTAAACGGCTAAACGTTACCATGGCATCTACTCTACCAAGTAGAGGCAAATACTAGGTTGGCTGTCGCATAATTTTTAATTACATTTAAAATTTTGCGGTATATCTCTATGATCAACATTCCAGGTTACCAGATGGAGTTCTGAACAAATAAATGGAAGGAAAGTATTGCATTTTTATTGTTACAAGGAACATTAAAAAGATTTTACTAGTCTCATGACTTTCAGACAAACTCAAAGCTGTGCTACACTTAATCTATTTTTGTACCTATTGTAAAGTCATACTTAAGTTCTACAGTATTTTTGTTAAACATTCAATAGCAGATTGCTAGCACATACAGTTTTCTTCTACTACAATCTGCTGACAGTCATCTTTAAATAGGCTTCAAAGATTTGACAAAAATCCTTACTGATGTCTCTGACATCAGTCTTGTATTAAACTAGCTCTTTCAATTTTCCAACTGACAGGGAGATTTAACTTGCCATTTTGTCTATCATTAATAACAACTGCAGGACTCACCCCCCCCCGCCCCGAAACCAAACCAAACCAAACCAAAAACCCTCCCAAACTACCCAAACAAGTGCTTTTTAAAGCAATTGCCAACTCTAGACAGAAATAAAACTTCAGGTACCAAGGCAATTCTTAAGATATTCCCCAATGATTATGTTTCAACATTTACTGCATGTTTTACTTAGTCCTAGGGAAGTCTTTAATAAACAATGTTAAATTCACAGTTAACTCTGAATTTCCAATGGATGAAGATAGTACACTACAGCACAGGAGACAGAAGTATATGTAAACAGTCATGGACTGTTTCAAATAAGGGTCCATAAATGGAATTTTATATTGGTTTGGAAGTGAGCGACAGAATAAAAAAGCAGTCATTCAGCGTGTACTTCGGCAATATTTTCCTTGATATCCCACAATATTTTTGGTAATTTAATTCCTTTCACTGGTATTTTCAGTGACAGGAGCTTAAGAAGTCTGATTAAGACAGTTTCAAGTGAAAAAAACCCAAATGAAACCAAAACAAAAAACCCCTTACCTTCCCATATTTGCTAAACAGATTCTTCAAATCTGTAGCTCTGGTAGTGGAAGCCAGTCCACTCACCCAAAAGTTTCTACCAGAACCGCTAGCAGTGCGACCTAATTAGGAAAACACACAAACAAACCCAAAACATATCCAAAATCCTAATTCTTTCAACAACTACTTCTGATTTAAAAAGGAGCAGTTCCACAAATCTTTTATTTAAATTACAGAGCAAATGAAATGCAATGCATAACGTTCTCCCGCTATGATTCACATTCCTGAAGGCAAGTTGTATTACAAGTCCAAAAACTTTAAGATGGAAGTACAAGCTTTGATACATGCAATAGAAGTATGTTACATCATTCTTCAAGAAAGAAACTGGACTACAGCATCTCTGAAGTAACTCTGGCTCTTCAGAATGTGCCTGGATAGATCCCAGTAACTCTGCACTTACAGGAAAAGAGAGAAGACCTGCTAGAGTTGCAGGAACTGTGTTAGTACCCATGGATGCTCCGTTTTGCCCTCCTAATCTCCTCGACTCCAAAGGACTGATGATGGGATGCAGACTTAACTGTACCTCTCAAGGAAAGACATTCACCATAAAGAAAGGAAGAAAATTTCTCTCCTGTTTCTGCCCACACAGATTGCACAGTTGGGGTACGAAGCCTGTGACTTCAGCTACAGGAGTCAGAAAAGACCTAGCTTTCTTTAACTATGCAAGAACTACAGAACACCTGTCCAATTTGGCATCTAAACTAGAAAGATAATTTTATAAATGCATATGTACTTGTAAAGTCTGAAAACCCAACATCTAGTGATTAAAAAGTGTTCGAGCTGAACTCGAAGTTTGAGTGTTTGCATTTCAGTGTGAAGCACTTATGCAGGGATACTGTTTCCAGTCTCCTTTGAAATGTCTTTACTGTCCTTCTATCAGTCTTGGTACTGTTCAGTTCCAAGGCTTCAATGAATGGAGTGAAGCAGGTTTCAGTCCAGCTACCTGCTTCCAAACCATCTGCCTTTTTTTTTTTTGGTGATATATGGAATTTCTCCGAACTGCTTTCATCGAGGGGAGACATTTCTTCCAGAACCTTTGTAAAATGCTATTTTATTCAGGCGTCTTTCCATCTCTTACTTCCTGACTTCCTGATAATTTTTGTCATTGTCTCAAACATGAGCTTAGCATTGAGAACATTGTTGTTAATATTTATACAAGTTCCCTAGGGAAGCATGCAATCATTTGTGCTAATCTCTAAAAAAAAAGAGGTATTTTGTATAAAGGAGACTAAGTCTACACCTGTCATCTTCTAGTCTCAAGAACTGCATGGACAAAGGTGTGCCATGCATGCAAACACATGGGAGATATATTGTCTTGGTGTTTCAAAAAGCTGAGCCATAGGCTTTGATGCTTTTACTCCACACGCCTCCTCTATAATTTTAAAAAAGCCACCTGCAGTTACACTGGCACTAGCATCCTGGAGAAAGAGAAAAATGAGTACTTTCTTCTTTCCTCTATTTTACTGATGATTTTTTAGATTATTTAAACTCTGTTAATGTCATTTTTTAATAAGCTTCAATCAGTCTTAACATCTCCAGTTTTTGCCCTCCCATAGGACTTAAAAGCGGTGCTCCTGCAATGGTACTGCACTTCCAAGATGAAGAAAGACTGGGACTATAAAGTCTTCTCTAACTTAGAAACTGGAACTATATAGGTATTGGGAGCCAACCCTCAACACTGGAGACATCTTTCAGATATGCGTAAATCAACTGCCAAGTCCACCAGACTTATGAGCTCATAAATTTATTTTTCTATGCTCTTATTAATACAGCTCTCATAATGAATGCATGGAACATGGAAAACTCCTCGTCCTAGATAAAATCCTTTCATACAGGTGTGGAAATAGCAACGTATGAGTCAGAACTGACTTGTATATAGTTCTGTACCTTTCTTCTGGCTCAACCACTTTGCTCTGCATGCGGAGAGAGTTACATAATCAAGTAGCTACCTCTCCCCCGTGCTGTTTACTAAGCCAGAAAATGATTTAAACAAATATTATGGAACACAGCACATCCTTTGGAGGAAGGCATGCAGGGGCAAGGTTGTTATCAGACACCCAAGTTCCTGAAGGCTGTTTTGAATGCAAACTTCAAGAAGAGTTTTCCCAGTCCACAAAAATAACACACTCAAGTCCTTGGGTAAATGACAGCACGCACAAAACACTCCTTTAAATATTCTGAAATAAGAGAACACAAGATTACAGACTGTAAGAAAGAGGTAAACAGACCCTGATGGAGCTGATGGTGAGGTCCAGTAGCTTGCACAGAGAGGTATAACCCCGGATCTTGGAAAAAGCAGCTGACAGTAAGTTCAGTTTGTGTTGTAAAACCCAAACAAAACCAAAGAAATTCTTCCTGTCCAGTCGGTAGACAGTCTCATAATGAGTTTCTTGCCTACTATAGGAATTGCTGGAACTTCCACGCTTACAATGCTGAACTACCTGCCTGCAGTACATAAGAAGAACGTTAACAGTCAGTTCTAAATTTTCTGCCCTGGTGAGGCAGGAGAGAATAGAGAGGTGAGGTGAGCTGCAAAGACTCAGCAGCCTGATGTATTAAAAGGAAGAAGTATGATGAAAACAAGGAGCAGGCACCTGACACTGTTGATCAAGAAATTCTCATCTTGCTTATGATGCATATTTGCACCGTAAATAGGATCTGCATGGACAAAGATTTAATAACAATCTAATCTGGAGACAATGTTAAGCTGTAAGTTTCTGTGGCATTTAAATACGTGAATACTAGATTCCAAATTATTTCAGCAAAACAGAAGACGGTATGAAGAATCACAAGCGTATAGTAAAGCAAACACAATTGCGAAAAGGCTCTTGACTCACTAACAGCTGTTGGTAAGCATCTTCAGTGCCATGAAGGGCATATTTGCCACGTATTAACGTCTACCTTTGAAGATCAAGATACAAACAAAAGGGTGTGACACAGACATCCTTAGAAAATGCATAAAAGGGAAATAGGTTTTTTGGCATAAATAGATTAAAAAAAAAAATCCAGAAAGAGGTGAATAATTTATGGTATTTGACAACTGCAGATTCCAATGCTTTTCCGCTGAAATACCCCATCCAATACAAAAACAGTTTCTCCAAGCAATCATTAAAGTTCTATTTTTGAAAGAAACATACCTTTCTCATCCTTTGAGATCATCTTTGTATCTCTGTCCTCCTCAACAGGGCTAAAGACAAAACACCACAATGTTCCAGTCAGAAAGAAAAGTGACTAACCATAAATTACGAAAAATGCTAAAATTAAATACCTACCAGAAAATATGTTGCAAATGAAAACACACCTTTGTATACTAGCTTTAAGAAATCTGACAAGAAATAATGAAGTCAGATTCTTAAACACACTTATATTAGGAAGACGTTTACAAATAAGAGTAATTTAAGAAAACAACCTTTGAAGGTTGAGGAAGGAAAGAAATCAAACCCTCTGTGTTTAAAAGTAAAAAAAAAAAATACCTGCACATGGAGAAATAAAACAGACTCTTTAGGAATAGGCTACAATTTCATCAGTCTCGGTGGCCAATTGAAGGAAACAGCTTATTCGCATCACTTAACGACCAATGAAAAAAAGATAGCATCTGGTCTATAACGGAGAAAAAACAAACCTCTTTTTCTGATCACCGCCCTCACTGGTTGAGGACTCTTTAGTAGCAGGGGATTCCTCAGAATTAGCTTTGTCTTCTGTTTTCTTGGCACCTTCTTTGCTATCTTTGGCTTCGGGACCCGCGCCTTTTTCCGCTGTCTCCCCACTAGAGGCTTCCAGGCCTTGGGAGCGTTTGCTACTCTGATCGCTTAGGGTCTCTACTACTAAAGATTCAGAGTCCGGTTTCTCTTCCTCTATTGTCTGTTCACTTGTCTCCCCTTTTGCTACAACTAAACGCTTTGCTTCCTTCCTTGCCATAGCTTGTGCCGATTTGCTGTCCAAATCTAAAGCATCTTCCTCCAACTGAGCGGCAGCAAGAGCGTCCTCTTCCTCTGCTAGCCTCTTGCCTGGCACCACGTTACTTGCTTCCTGTGCATGTGGCCGCTCCGCTTCAGAAGTTTCTTCGTTAAGTAGTTCAGATTTACAAGTTTCCCCCAAAATGTCGAGTATTTTCTCATTTTCTACGGATTTAACAGGAATAGAATGGCACAAGATTTAATCACCAGGGAAATACAGCAATCACAAATGTGGAACTGGCATGGCTGCCACACTAACACCAAGAGAACTTCTAAGCTACACAGAGATTGGAAAACCCTAGTGTACACAGTGTTAAAAGTACTATGCTAACTGCTGTCTGACAAACTACCAAATCAGCCCTACAATGTTAACAGGGAAGAAAAATGCCCCCATAGATTTAACAAAAACCTTCTGGCTGATCCTTGATATTCTTCATGAAATCGTTCAGCTCTGTTTCTTCTCTAGTTAGCTTCCAGAGTCCGAGATGCTTAACTGAACGTATCAAGGCACTGAGGGTTCAATTTTTAAATTTCTGTGAAATTCTTTTAGCAGACAGTCCAACATGAGAACTGGGCATCTTCTGATGGTGCATGAGTGTGTTTGCAGTCCAGAAAGTGAAAAGTATCTGTATGAAATTTCCATGAAGAAACTCTCTTCTTTCTTCTGTATCCAGTAACTAATCTTTACATTTTAATGCCCTACAATATCTTTTTACTGCTTTCACTGCTTTCTACTTAGTAACAGAGTTAAGGTGTGTGCGATATCACAAGATCTGTTTACAAGCAGAATCTTTAGCTTTTAAACTGTGATTAACTTCTCTAAATCCATTTATGTAGTTTAACAGGTTTTTAAACCATTTCATTTCACTGGAAATATTTCAAAGATGACAAGCATCACTTCACAGATCTGGGGATATGATTGGGTTTCCAATCTCTATGACCCTGCATGATCTGGATTGTCCATCATAAAAATAATGCAAATTATGTTTGTTTGCCTGGTTTTTTAATAGTTAATGGTTTAAAAAGTATTAGTTGAAAAGACAGGAATATGTTTTTCTTTAACAGTACCTGGCTCCAAGTGTAGCTTCTCCATTTTCTGTTTGGGAAAATAAACACAGAATAAGGATTTTATGAAATGTGTTTTGTAACTCAGAATAACAGGAACCCCCCGCCCAATCCCAAGACTGAAAACTACACAAATCCACCTAGCACATTTAGCACTTTTTATCACCATCCACTGGAACTGAGTATTTTATATAGGTAATTTTTCTGGCACATTACAGCCAAATCAAAATATCAGCCACAATTGCCTTCTCATATCTGACTTGGAATGTTAGAGAGACCAATAAAGTATCTTTGTGTACCGCATCAACTGCAGAGTGAAAAACAAACCCAGCTACTACTTGATATAATCAGCAGGAGAAAGAAGAAATCAACAGTACAAGACCATTTTTATTTGTCACAAAAGTGGAGGAAGTCTTGATAGCTGACTGAAAAGTAGGGAAAGAACACAGGGCATTCTCATTTGACAGACATTATTCTGAGCAAGATCACATATGTCTTGGATTCTGTTACAATTTCATATCATGGTCATGTTTTTTTTGTCGTATGACCATAGAGTGAATACTGATAATAACAATCTGAAATACAGCTACATTTTCAATTTACCTTCATTTCAATTAAATCAGAAGAAGAGGCATCTAAATTGTTTTCAATTTCATCATAATCTTCCTAAAAGAGTAAAAAAGGAATTATAGCATTTCTTACAAAAAGTAACGCTAGCTTACGGAGAAATACTACCGTGTTCAATTTTCCCTAGCAATAATACGAGAAATATTTTCCAGTATTTGACAGATCTCAATTGCTACTTCAGATTGTGACCTAAGAATGAGGAGCAACATATAAATATTCTTGATGATTAAATATCTTTCTCCAGTTACCTTTAATTTTAATTTTGACATGACATTGTCTGTTTCAAAGTTAAGTCTTATTTAGAGAGGAAATTTATTTCACATTTCTGTGGTTACTGTACATAACATGCTTTTCCATTTTCCCACTTTTTTACTTCTTTAGTTTCTAACTGAAAAAAGAAGTTAGAAATGAAGGTGACTTAGGTTTCTACTTTTCCAAAAACAAAACACGTCCCCAAAATCTTCCTTCCTTAAGAGCTGATGGTAAGACTCAACCAAAGCTCATTGGTTACATGATTCACAACAGCTCTAATTTACAGAGCACCACAAAATTGCCTTTCAGGTTAACTGGATGTTGTCACAATGGCTCTGTTTTCATAAGGTAAATGATAAAAAGTTGAGACAGACACCATAGGCCTAAAATAAAAAAAAAAAAACAACAACATAAGGAGGCAAGGAAGGATAATACGTTCAGTTCTGGGAGTGAACAGCCTAAAATAAAAAAACCCACAAGGATCCAAGGAAGGATAGTATTTGGGGAGTGAATGTAACATATAGATTACCCTGCTCATTCAGTAGCAGGAGACTGTGCTGTCTGTAAAAGACATTGCAAGTTGCTCTCAAAACTACGTCAAAAGCCCGGCAATGTCAGAACAGGGCAATACACAATACATAAAGATTTTCTTGTTTTATTAATCTCTATGAGAAAACTGTACAACATAAACTCTTTAAACCAGAGCATTGTTCCTGCAGAAAAGATTTCCAAATTATCTGAGAGTTGAAAACGCTATGTTTCTCTCTTCTCCCCCCCCCCCCCATATGCGTATATACACTTAAACACATATAGATGGGAAGAGGGAACACCGAAATTAATACATTACTTTCAATTCCAGACTTCTTTCACAGCAAGCAAAGATGTTATTGCAAGGTAAAGAAGGCTGTGACTGGTCTACTGTGAACATTTCAAGCCTCTGATAGGTCCAAGAACATTTACGACTTAAAGAGTAGGACATGAGAGGTGTTAATGTGAAATAGAATCCATATGACATTCATGTCTTATATTCTATTACACTGAAATAACTCATTCATGTGCCCATATACTTATTAAATACCTTCTGAAAATTTACAAAGACCTCCACTCACTTACCTCATTTTCTGTTAGCTGATCTGGAAGTTCTTTCATTTCTGCTTCGACATTGTCTTTATTATCAGACAGAGAATCGAGAATATTATCAGGACTATAGTCTTCTCCACAGTCTACAGCACTGCTGTTATCTATTTCAGCTTCATCTAACACACTAATATCCATCATGTCAATATCTTGCAAGGTATCCAGACTTGCTTCGATATCCTCCTACAGAAAGAAAAAGGGTAGATGTGTATTTATTGTGGGTTAAATGATGCATATTCTTAGTAACAGCAATCATGATTTCACTTACGTGCCCATCTCTAGAGTTTTCTTCTAGTCCATTGTCTTCAACACCTTCTTCTTCTGGTTTTCTTCCTAAGAACAGCATCACTCAAGTGAGATATAGCACTACATTTCATAACACGTCTACTCTTTGCTGAATTATCTATTCAACACTGAGTTTGTTTCAACAAATAATCATTAAGACCCTGATTCAGAAGTCCAGGTCTGTCTGGATAAAATGGAAGATGACTTGCCACTTGATACAAGCGAACGGCATGAGCATGAACTAGAAGTAGCACAGCTGTATTTTTCAACAGCTACAGTCCTCTCATTCCACAACACTTCAATACCTAAAAAGATAACACTGTCTAGGAAGGTGTTCCATTTAAAAGAAACACCCTATCATTGTTACAAAAACCCTCCCTCTTGCCATTTAAATAATTAAACTGATTTAGAAGTAGTCTTCACTTTTAAGATCTTGGACACACAGATCATATTTAGGCACATCTGTCACCAGCAAACTTGTATCGCTATTCAAAACCAACTGCTCCTTCTCTATTTTTACCCCGTTATCTTAAAGGAAGCAGCTTAAAAGTAAGTTTCAGAAAGTATCTTTTAAGAACTGGTTATGAGCAATTCAAATAAACCACATGTAACATGGCCCACAAAATACTTAATGTTTTTGAAGCAAAATATACTTAAATCACTAATGAGCTATTTCAGAACAGTTTATTTTCAAAACAAGACAGTTATAAAATGAAATATGGCACTAACAAAACTTATACGTTTGTTATTTGTGCAACAATGGTTCTAATTATTCCCACTGTAATTTCTCGCATCTAAAAATGTATCCCAATGATGACGGAGGTTTAAAGGCTTCTATGAAAAAAGGAAAATGTATATAGTTACGGCACAGAAATTAGTACCCTGGGTGTTGTGGAGCCACCTTAATATACATTGGCAGAGCTTTCCATGGGAGCTTACGCTGCAGCTGCTTGCTCTATACCTGACAATTCTACACTCACGGTCACAAGTACAGAAGCACCTGCAGCTTACCGTCTCATCTACAGGTTTCACTTCTTGCTAATGGAAGTACAGTTAGTTATCATATTATCGTTTAAACTTGTTATCGCTCACTAACGCAACAGAGTTTTACCATTTTCCATAAGGGAAAAAGAAAAAGCACTTTTTTTTTTTTTTTTTTTAAATTAAACTAATGAAACAGAAGAAATCAACATCATATGCTAAGTTCTAGCTAAATGGAAACAAAGGAACTGTATTTGTCTAGACTCCGTACCTTTGCTAGTTCTCTTTGGCATTCTCTTGTTGGTCAGTTCTGAGGCCACAGGAATTTCATCAGGATCTCCTCCTTCCTCCTCAATGGCCTATCAGAGACAGCAGTATGACATTTATTGTATTGTTTGTTGGTGTGCGTTTGTACTGGTTTTGGATGGGACAGAGTTAAATTTCTTCACAGTAGCTTGTATGGGGCTATGTGTTGGATTTGTGCTGAGAACAGTGTTGATAACACAGCGGTGTTTTAGTTGTTGCTGAGCCGTGCTTACACAGTGCCAAGGCCTTTTCTGCTTCTCACACTGCCTCGCCAGCGAGCAGGCTGGGGGTGTACAACAAGATGAGAGGGAACACAGCCGGGACAACTGACCCCAACTGACCAAAGAGATATTCCATACCATATGATGTCACGCTCAGCACTAAAACTGGTGGGGGTGGAAGTTGGCAAGGCTGCCATTACTTGGGGACTGGCTCAGCATCGGTTGGTTGACAGTGAGCAATTGTTTTCTTTTACATCACTTGCTTTTCTTGGGTGTTTTTTTCCTTTTTCCTCCTCTGTTGTTTTTTTTGCCCTTCCATTTTTTTAAATTATTAAACTGTCTTTATCTCAATCCATGAGTTTTCTTTCACTTTTACCCTTCCAATTCTACCCCGCATCCTGCTGGGAGGAAGAGGGCGAGTGAGTGGCCATGTGGTGCTTAGCTGCCTATGAGGGCTAAACCACAACAGCATTATTAAGGATTTGTCAGATAGAAACACTAGTGTCTCACCCTCGTTCAGGTCATACAGCCGGGCAGCCATATCAGCCGTTAGAAACACTGAATACTAAGGTGTTTTAACACAACCCCACAGCCAAATCAAGCTACGACTGAGGAGCAAAGTTCCCCTCATCTGTAAACAAGGCTCCCTACCCTCATCTGTAAACAAGGCTCCCTACTTGGCAGATAAGCGCTTTAACTGTATAAAACTGACAGTGACCGCTACAGGAACTCAAGCGCATCCGCCAGTATTTTTTCCTCAACGTGCATGCCTATTAGAACCCATAAAAGGGTCAGGACGGACTACACTGTTCTGGCCTCATGGAAGTCTGTGAAAATACATTCCAAAGAGGTGGGAGAGATGCAGTCAGGTGAAGTGTGTACAGAGGAAACAAGAGAAGACATACGGGAAAGGGGAGCGTGTGTATATGCTGGGGGAATGGGAGAGGAAATGGGGGAAAGACGCTCGTACATCAGGAACAGGTAACGAGAGAAAGACCTGGGCCACTGCAGAGTGAAATCAGATTAGCGTTCCAAAGGAACGGCTGAGGTGCGAGTGGCGGTGTGGATGCCCCCACGCTGGAGCACGAGCGGGTGGCACGGCTCTCCGCCGGGGCGCTCGGGGCGGTGCCAAGAAGGACCGCAGCGGCGGGGCTGCCAGCGGTCCCCGCAAGGGCAACGGCTCTACAGTGGTCCGAGGAAAGGGGCACGCTGGTGCTAAAGGACACCCCGCGGCTCCCCGGGACCAGCACTGGGAAGCAGCGGGGGGGCACGGCGGCGCGGCGCCGCGGGACTCCAGCTCGAGCTCCCCTCAGGGCCTCCCTCGGCTCGGGACTCCGGGCTAGACTCCGAGCGCGCATGCGCCAAGTGCCCTCGGGCCGGGGACAAAGGACCCGGATGACACCTCCCCCTCCCCCGCCCCCTCTCCCGCCGGGTTTGTGCCTCACCTTCCTCAGCCGCTCCATGAGAACGCTCTTGTTGCCGCCGCTGTCTAGGTTACGGCGCTTGAGCTCGGCCCGCAAGTCGATGACTCGCAGCTCGCTCAGCCGCCGGGTTTCGGGTTCTGAGCCGAAAGCCACGGCCCCACCAAGGGATGTGAAGTCCCCCAGCCCGGCCGCTGATTGACTCTCCGCCATCAAGGCCCCTTCGATATTCCGCCTCAAGCCCGAACGCACGGGAGAATACAGCACAATCAGGCAGCTAACCTTGCGATCACAGCACAAAATGGTGGGGAGGCCAAGACGCGCCGAGGGGAGGGGGAAAAAGCGCGCTACGCGCAGGCTCGGAGAGAAGGGCGACAACGAGCAGGGGGGAGGGGGAAGGCGGGGCCTGGAAGAAAACTTGAATGACAACTTTTGCGCAGGCGCAGGCGGCATCGCTCGCGTCTAAGGACGGCTCGCGAGCTCTCGCGCATGCGTCCGAGGGCCGAAACAGACTGCGGTTGCGCATTCCTGCGCTGAGGTAGTCAAAGGAACTAGTGCGCATGCGTACCTGCAATAGCCGGCTCTAGAGCGGGGAGCTTCCGCTGCGCATGCACACAACCTGTCCGGGCCTTGTGGTCAACGCGCGTGCGGGCTGCGGTTCTTTTACTTCCCTCCCCTCCCCTCTCTCTTCACTGCGTCTCGTTTTTGCCACCATTTTGTGCTGCAACTGCGGCTTTTCGCCGTTTTATCCTGCTTTGCTCCGTGCGTGCGAGTCGAAACAACGGCCCCATGGCGGAGAGTCAGTTAGCGGCCGGGCAGGGAGAATCTGCGTCCTTGGGTGGGTCTGGAGTCTCCAGTTCGGAGTCTGAAAACCGGCGGCGGCTGAGCGAGCTGCGCGTGATAGACTTGCGGGCTGAACTTAAGCGCCGCAATTTGGACACCGGTGGAAACAAGAGCGTCCTCATGGAGCGACTCAGGAAGGTGAGCAGGGAGGCGCGTCGGGGCTGCCTAAGAGGGAGGCGTAGCCGGCGCGTGCGCGACCCTAGCCCGCCAGGCACTGCTGAGGAAAATGGCGCCAAACGGCTGTAGAGCGGAGGGAATGGTGCTGTGGGGAGCAGGGGGCGTGCGCCGGGCTCTGGGGGTGGTTCCGTGCAGCCCGCCAGGCTCAATGCCAGCGTTCCGTGCGTGACGAGCGTGGCTCCGTACTTGGCCGTCTCAGGCTCGCCCCTGAGACCGCTGGTCTCATGTAGTAGCGGTGGGGTGTATTGTGTGGGAGTCCGGCGTTTCCATGTACGCAGCGAGCCCCCCTTCGATTTCCTAGACCTGCACAACACAGCGTGTCTGCCGTGGCACTTGGCCCAAGTGTTTGTAGCCTCACACATTACTGGGCTTTGCGTCATGCATTGAGCTCCTGGATTTACAGTCTATACGCTGTCTATTAGGCTTTTTGCTGTGTACTGATTTTTTTTCTGGCTTTCTAGCTGGTAGCCTGTACACTGTGTCCTCATCAGAATGTTTGGTATGTTAGTAGCATGTGGACTGCCTTCATTGAACTGATGCTTGCTGTCTCCTAGAGCCGAGGTTCTTACTCTGTCGCCACACCCTGGGTATCTGTGCGCTGTTGCAAACGCTGTAGGATTGACTTTTTTTGTCTATAGGTTATGCTGCTGACTGTTTTCCAGAAAGTTTACACCAACATGCTACTGTTTCCTGTTTGCTTGTTGCTTTGAGCTGGTGGTCTTTGGTTTGTGTATCCAAGTTGCTGCTGTCTAACCTAGTTGCGCTAGATTCTTGTTTTGGTGTTTTTCTGCCTCTGATGTCCAGCTCTTAACAGAAATGCACAAATGGAATTTTTATGTCTGTCTTGACATCTATCTTTATCTTTTCCCTTTAATAGGCTATTGAGGAGGAAGGGGGGAATCCTGATGAAATTCCAGTGGTTTCAGAAAATATCATGAAGAAAACTCCAAAAAGAAGCAGCAAAGGTACAGGGCAGTTAGAGAGGATCTCCACCCCGGCCCCCTTGAGTTTTCTAGCAACTTTTACTCATTAAATGGAACCTTGCTAATCTTTTTTCTGAAGTCTGCTTTTCCTTTTGGAAAAGTGCTTGGTTTAATTTTGGCACTGTTGCTGAATGTTTTGCAGTCCCAAAGCTATAGCTAACATTGCTTGCCTGAGCCAGATTTGGGTAAAACTGGTTCTCTGGAAGAAATTAAGCATAGTTGAATCTTCTGTTCATTGGTTCTGACCTTTAATGCCATATGTTACTGGTATTAAATGTTACTGGAAGGATTTTAATTATTAGTTTTGATTTATACAAAATGTAAATTTGTGAGATGAAGCTCAAATGTTTTGCCAACTAATTTGTTTGACCCAGATTTTTGTCATTACACCCAATTTGGAGTGGTATTACATTTGCTTGCAATCTAAAATGTGAAATCTTAACTGGAAAGAGAACCAATGTTACAACTGTGGGTAAAAGCAGAGAGATCTTTGGTAATCGCGTTCATTTTTGAGTCTCAGAAAAATACCTAATGTATGTTATAGCACTTTTAGGGTTGAGATGGAAATAGATGAGATGTTCCTGTTAGCTCTAAAACCCCTTTCCCTTTTTTATTGTAATGTGCTTGTAGTTTTGAGGAAAAATAACATTCGAACATTCAGGAGTTACCGTTTGGCACTGAAACTAGCATACTGTTTTCAGTAATGTCAGTTCCGATATTATGTGTCCAGCTGGTGAACAGAGCACTGCAGTAATGCTTACACATAGAGTGGATTTTTTTCATTGTTTTGTATTGGGTTTTTCGTTTGGTTGCTTTTTTTCTTTTTTCCTTCTAGTAAATGTCTGTAAAGAAATGAAAGGTTAAGATAATAAATTACTGCAATCTCAGCTGAGCCAGAGGTTCTGGGGAGTCCACAGCGGTGCTTCTTGAACTCGTGACAGACCTTGGACAGTAGCATGTTTGTCAGTTACTGAATTGGGACGGTATATGAACACTCAGTTGTGGAAAATAAGGAAAAAGCAGATAACTAAACTGAATGGAATATCAACTCTGATGAAAAAGTAAAACTTGAAAGATACATATTATTACCTTCTTTTCATTCTAACGATCATAATGTTGTTAGGACGTAGACCAGATGAAGAGGGAGTAGAAGATAATGGCCTGGAAGAGGATTCGGGAGATGGACAGGTATGTGAGGCTGTGTTTGAAGCAAAGTAATGATCGCATTGCTTTCAAGTTACAATGACTATTATATATACTTTTTTTCTTTTTACAGGAGGATATTGAAGCAAGTTTGGATAACTTGCAGGATATTGACATGATGGATATTAGTGTGTTAGATGAAGCTGAAATAGATAATGGCAATGCAGTAGATTGCGGAGAGGATTACAGTGCTGATAATATTCTTGACTCACTGTCTGATAGTAAAGAAAATGCTGATGCAGAAGTGAAAGAACTTCCAGATCAGCCTACAGAATATACTGTAGGTAACTTGGAGGCATCCCCACAATTTTCAGAAATTAAAGAAGAATCAAGAGAAATACCAGTAGTGATGGTATGCATCTCTTATGTGTGTGAAATCAGATTTTTTTTTTCCTTTTTTTTAATTTTTTTTTTTTTTTTAACTAAATAGCAAAACGGTAGCTAAAGAGTATTTGAAACAATTTGGGGCTCTACCAGTTCTCATGGTCATTGCTTTTTGTTCTTTTACATATCTGTGGAAATAGCATTCTTGATTTTAAAATGCTTAGATGTTGTTTGTACACATACAACTGTACAAATTAATAGTAATCCAGAAAGCGTTCATTTTAATCATGCTTTGAGCTCTCTGCTTCACCTTGTGTTTACATTCCCATTTTCATATCTTTATTTAGGAGGACATGTGAGGCATACAAATGCTGTAGCGTTATTTACTTCACTTCAGCTGAACAGCAACATTCTGGGAACTATATTCTAGGTTATTTTTCTGTTAAGATAGAGTCTCGCAGTTACTCAGTTGTTGAAAGTATTTTTATGTTGGCTTTCCATGTTTGTCTGGCTGCTACACTGCTTATATGACACTGTCCGTCTGGGCTAGAAGATAACTTTTTTCCCCAAAGTCAAGTGTTTATCTCCTGAAATGTACAACAAAGCATTTGAAGAAAGTTATTTCTGCCCCATCTAATAGAGAAGTATAGCACTTCGTTGTGTGTGCATATTGTGTCGTCAGGCTGGACTACAAGATTCTAAAGTTGAGTGTTTCCCCCCCCAAATCTGAAAGTTGCAGAAAGAACCTTAACCCCCTATCCCCAAGCATATCCCTGCCCCACACAAGTCAAATAGAAATACCCAGAAAGTAGTTTTTTTTCAGTGACTAAACTACCAGAGTCCAGGTCAGCTCCTGTGGTCCTCTTTTATCAGTAAAGAAAGCAGTTATCAAGTCCCATAGACTTTTTGGCTCTATGTTGTTGCTGTAAATCAGAGAGAAAGAGTAAGAGAAAGTTTGCTGTTGGAATCCCCATCCTTAAAAGATTTTTGTGAGCCGACCAACATATTTGAGAGGTAATGAGAAAGCTTATTCCGTCGGTGGGCATCGGGAAGAGGCGTGGGGGTCACTGGTCAGTCTTTACCCGTATTGGTTGTTTTGGATGCTAGATATATTTGTTTAATGTCAGTTGTCGGTGAAAATAAAATCTTTGATTTCTCATTCAGGTTTCATTCACAATAGCGTTCTTTTATAGATAACAAAATGTCTTCCGTTTACTTTTTAAAGGTAGAGGTGGAAGATGTTGGAAACAGTTTAGATGCTTCTTCATCTGATTTAACCATAATAAAGGTAAATGGTAACCAATTTTTCTTTACAAACAAAAAGGCATAATGTATGCCATATAAATTGTATGCTGAAACAGTGTACGTATAGATAGTACACAGTGGGTGCATTCTTATTCTGCAAAGAGTAGGAGCTAATGCCTTTCTAATTTAATCATATGGACAGAGACAGATATATATCCATCTATCAGGTCATATATATATGTTGTATATGTCATACTGAGTTTGGGTGGTAGATTGGATTCTTTTTATCTGTTGTATAAACCAACTCAGTGCCTTACATTATATTTAACTTCCATTAAAAGTGTATGTATCCCATGTTGACAAGAAAGCTGAAACTGATCTATTCCTTTAATACTGGCCTTCTTTGCAAATCACTTATGGTAGGTTAAGGACACTTGTAGCTCCAGGTGAAGCTGGTGTTTCTATCGATCCTGTTTTCAGAAAGCAGACTTTATAAAGTAGACTCCAGAGAAGGGTAACACGAAGATAAGCTTTGCTCTATGCTGCTTACATTTGTTGATTTATTTACCCACGCGAGTGTGTACCATGTGTTCAACAGGTGTCTGAATTTGAGAAATATTGAAGTTTTTACACATTTCGTAAAACTCGAAGACGTTAAAAAGTAATGTTAAACCTTCTTGCGAGAAATTTATTTAAAATTCAATGTTTTCAAAGCTGAAATAGGCAAAATTATAGTAACTCTTTCCCTAAATTCTCCCCTGTCTTGGGAGGGTGAGAGATGTCATTCAGAATAACACCTTGACTTCTTATGAAATAGCGATATTTCTCCTTTTTTTTTATCTTTTTCAATGCAGGAACTTGAAGAGTTACCTTTGGAGCCAGGTACTGTTTTTTTGTTTTTGTGTTTTTGTTTTTGTTTGTTTGTTTGTTTTGTTTTGTTTTGTTTAAATTTAAAAAGAAAAAAAGTCCTGGGCGTTGAAACAGTTTCATTCTTCATTTAATTCTTTTTGTGTCCCTGGTTGTTTTTTTTTTTTAAATGCATTACTGTAGTGTACATTATTATGGTGGACAATCCAGGTCATGCAGGGTCATAGAGATTGGAAACCCAGTCATATCACCAGATCTGTGAATAACTGCTTTTTGAAAACATGTATTTAATGTGATGAAATGGTTCCATAGAACTGTTACCTACAGTGGAGTTAAGGAATGAGCCTTAAAGATGTAAAGGTTATGAAAACAGATCTTGTGATATCACACTGTACTGTAGCTCTATGAATATAAATACAGGAGCATAGGTAATACAAAGCTTTGGTACAGAACAGAAATTAAAGAGTGACTGGACTTCAGAAGAAGGAATACACTGTCATCACAGGAATTTTCTACAGATCCTATTCGCTTTCTGGACTGCGAACGCACTCATGCACCATCAGAAGATGCCCAGTTCTCATGTTGGACTGTCTGCTAAAAGAATTTCACAGAAATTTGGAAATTGAACTCTCAGTGCCTTGATACGTTCAGTTAAGCATCTCGGACTCTGGAAGCTAACTAGAGAAGAAACAGAGCTGAACGATTTCATGAAGAATATCAAGGATCAGCCAGAAGGTTTTTGTTAAATCTATGGGGGCATTTTTCTTCCCTGTTAACATTGTAGGGCTGATTTGGTAGTTTGTCAGACAGCAGTTAGCATAGTACTTTTAACACTGTGTACACTAGGGTTTTCCAATCTCTGTGTAGCTTAGAAGTTCTCTTGGTGTTAGTGTGGCAGCCATGCCAGTTCCACATTTGTGATTGCTGTATTTCCCTGGTGATTAAATCTTGTGCCATTCTATTCCTGTTAAATCCGTAGAAAATGAGAAAATACTCGACATTTTGGGGGAAACTTGTAAATCTGAACTACTTAACGAAGAAACTTCTGAAGCGGAGCGGCCACATGCACAGGAAGCAAGTAACGTGGTGCCAGGCAAGAGGCTAGCAGAGGAAGAGGACGCTCTTGCTGCCGCTCAGTTGGAGGAAGATGCTTTAGATTTGGACAGCAAATCGGCACAAGCTATGGCAAGGAAGGAAGCAAAGCGTTTAGTTGTAGCAAAAGGGGAGACAAGTGAACAGACAATAGAGGAAGAGAAACCGGACTCTGAATCTTTAGTAGTAGAGACCCTAAGCGATCAGAGTAGCAAACGCTCCCAAGGCCTGGAAGCCTCTAGTGGGGAGACAGCGGAAAAAGGCGCGGGTCCCGAAGCCAAAGATAGCAAAGAAGGTGCCAAGAAAACAGAAGACAAAGCTAATTCTGAGGAATCCCCTGCTACTAAAGAGTCCTCAACCAGTGAGGGCGGTGATCAGAAAAAGAGGTTTGTTTTTTCTCCGTTATAGACCAGATGCTATCTTTTTTTCATTGGTCGTTAAGTGATGCGAATAAGCTGTTTCCTTCAATTGGCCACCGAGACTGATGAAATTGTAGCCTATTCCTAAAGAGTCTGTTTTATTTCTCCATGTGCAGGTTGTTTTTTGTTTTTTTTTTTAAACACAGAGGGTTTGATTTCTTTCCTTCCTCAACCTTCAAAGGTTGTTTTCTTAAATTACTCTTATTTCTGTCATCTGCAAAACAGAATTGTCTGTTTAAGGATACGAATCCCATATTTCCTGTCACTCTTCTATAAATTTGCAAAGATAGCGTTTATTTCAGAACTAATTTACTGGTAGGTATCCAATTTTAGTGCACAGTCTAGAATTAACGTTCTTTTTGCATATGATCGATTGAATAACATGGTGTTTTGTCTCTAGCCCTGTTGAGGAGGACAGAGATACAAAGATAATCTCAAAAGATGAGAAAGGTATGTTTTAAAAAAAAAGTACAAATGACTTGGAAAAAAAAAAGTTACAGGATCAAATCTAACCATTATTTGTCAATTGTAGTAAGTAAACATTCAAAGGAGTGAATGGAGTAATAGTTCTACTCACTTTTTGACTTGCCTTTCTTGCATTTGTGTCTTGTTAATTCCCTAAGCATGCATATATCTTCACTGTAGTAGTTACATTGGAGTCCCACTAGCTTCATGAATGGTGATAGGTACTAGAAAGACCAGGATTTGTCTGAAAAAGCTCAACAGATGCCTAAATCTATAGGTTTATACTCTGTGTGGCAATTCTGGTGAGGACTGTTAATTCAGTGAACCCTCAATGCAGTTGTAACATAGACATTCAAAGCATGAATTGTAAATTTCAGTTCATGTAATTTCTGTAACCTTATTAACTGACAAAGTTTTTTTAAAAAAAGTCTCTTGTGAATTAATATTTAATACTTTGTAATTCTCATAGAAGTGATTGAAGTGTAGGAAGACAATATGTAGATGAAAACTCATTAAGACTATTCAAATGCACATCACGGAGTTCAGAAGTTCATTTTTGCAGGCTGCAATATGTCTATTGATTTTAAGATTGATTGGAAGAGGTAGAAGTAAAATCGCATGTGAAGAAGTGTATGAAGAAAAAAAAGTGGAGTTTGTAGGGCGATTACTTTTTCACTGTTGCATTCTGGTGCTACACGGTCTTTTATGTTCGGCTTTTTTGTACCTTAGGCCGTGCGGGTAGTGGTTCTGGCAGAAATTTGTGGGTTAGTGGCCTTTCATCCTCTACTAGAGCTACAGACTTGAAGAATCTTTTCAGCAAGTATGGAAAGGTACGTAGCGAATATGTAAATTAACAAACCATTTTATCAATTTACAAGGATGACCTTAAACTTAGCTGTTATTTTTCCTAATGAATAACTGGGTAGGCTAAGCACTTAACTTTCTTGTGTTCTTTTGAAACTCTATCTGAAAGTAGCATACTTCATAAAGAACGTTGTCTGAAATGTGGGGAGGGGGGGAGCAGGCAGAAATCCAGGTTTCAGAGAACCTCAGTGGAGATACTAGTAAAAATGAGGCAATTCTCAACAGGAGAGACTGGTAGGTTGTCATCTAGTGCACTGTAGTCTAATTATACCTCTTGGGTGTCCAGCGATAGTTAATGCTGTTTTAAACTGTTCCATTTCAAGGAGTATTCCTTTGAGAAATCTAGTCTTTGAGGGCAGGCTTCCGTTTGTTCTTCAGTGCCAGCTAGGATATGAGAGCAGAAGCTGTGGAAGGGAACTCTTTCCATGACCATCTCCCCTTCCTCCTAATACATTTCTGAATGTAATATTAAATGTTTTGTGTCGCTAAGCACGTGCCTCTGCGCTGTCAGAGAGTGTCATCTGTGGATAGAAACTAGCAGAGGTGTCCTGTAAGAAAAGACAAAGTGGTGGTAGGTTTTTTTTTTATTATTTTATTTTTATTGTTACGCCCCTACTCTCCCCTGCATATATATGTCTTCCTTAAGTTACTGACCTGCTCAGCAACTTGAAGATGAATTTTCTGAGCTGGTTATTATGGTGGTGTATTTTTCAGCAGAGCTGTATCAACAATCTGTTCCACAATCAGATTTATCTGTTTCATAGAATTTTGTGGGATTTTTTATACTTTTTTTCAGAACATGGAATAGCCTTTTTTCAGAACGTGGAATAATCTTAAATTTGAACATTTTCAGCTGTGTTTGTGTTGCTGGATACTTGGGTGTAAACACTGTTCACATCATATTCTGTAGTCTTTAGTGAGGCACTTCTAGAACATGGTTGGCCCAACAGTATCGAGGTCAAGTTAAAATGATAACCTTTCCTTTGCTGCCTGTCAAACGAGCCTAGCAACGTTGTCTTCTGAGAAAGCTGATGGAATGTTGTGTGCTGAGCGTATTCCTCCCCGTTAAAAGTGGATAGGTGCTATACTGTGTGGTACTGGTAGACAGAGCTGCTCAAATGGTGATTAAGTTAGAATTTATTTGGCGACAGATCTGCAAACACACAATAATTTTTTTTCCCAAAGGTGGTTGGTGCAAAAGTAGTGACAAATGCTCGCAGTCCTGGTGCTCGCTGTTACGGCTTTGTTACAATGTCGACATCTGAAGAAGCCACTAAGTGTATTAGTCATCTCCACAGAACAGAGTTGCATGGAAAAATGATTTCTGTGGAAAAGGTAAGTGGTAGCTATTCCATGACAGTGTAATGAAAATAAAAGTGTGCAAGTTTAATGTCTGTCTCTTATTATAAAAATATTTCTGGCTAAAATTCTAGGCAAAAAATGAACCAGCTGGGAAGAAGCCTTCAGACAAAAAGGAAGGTGAAACAAGGAAGGAAAAAGACAGGCATCATTCTGCAGAGTCCAAATCTGAGAAGTAAAGTGTTTTTTGGCATTTTTCTGGGTTTAAAGGCCACTCATTTGAAATTGCAGCCACATGACCAAAGTGAACAGTAACTGTAATAAATTTCAATTTGCTGCTTCATACTGCATCTGAAATAGGAGTAATACTTGAAAAAATGAAATTGGTGTTCTACAGCAGTAAGTGCATCTTAATTGGCCCTCCGTTCAGAAATACGGATCTCTTCAGGGTTTAGTATCAAAACTTGTCAGTTTTATCAGGAGATACCCAATCAACTCGTTTCTAGATAAACCATGATTTTTATCAGAATGGTTTGTCCTCTGATCTAACTCTGGCTTTGTCTGCTCTTTTAACTGACAAATATTTCCAGGATTTAGTCTGTCTTTTTGATAGACTGTTTGCATGGTTAGTGAGTGATACTTCAGTATTTGTTTTTCACGTGGTCTGTTGCTTTTGAAAGAGGCATTTTGCTTTACTACTTTTTGTTCTCTCAAAATTTTAAAAGATTTGGCAAAGGAGATGCTTTGGCAGGCTGGCCTGCTTGCATCAGGTGTTTAAGGTATTTGTTTACAAAAGCTCTTCTGGTGGAGCTCAACCTCTACCTGGGTTGGCCCTCTTCCCCCTATGCTAAGCATGAACTTTACTTATAGGTGGAACAGAAGACTTGACTTCTAGCACTCGAAGTCTCCAAATATTCAGAAGTATCATCTGTTGTTTCTCACTTTTGGTCAGTTTTAGCTTAGTATTGGTTGCTACTCTTAATCGTGCGTACAAGTATGCGTTGGCTTCAGCACAGCAGCATGGAAGGTATTGGGAGTGGGTTTTTTTGAGAGTATTTTTTGGCGGGTTTTTCTGTTTTGTTTTGTTTTGGCGTTGGTTTTTTTTTTTTTTTTTGGACGCGGTTGACTTGATCAGAGTGGTTATATGGCACTTTTTGCTAGGTTCTCTATTAAAGGAAAGTTTACCTGTAGGTTTGTTGGTATTAAGAAGGAGGAGAAGACTGACAGAAAAGATGATGCTAAGAAATCAGAAAAAGATGGAAAAGACGAAAAAGAAGGAAAAGAGAAAGATGAACAAAAGGCCGGATCCTCTGATAGATCTAGGGCAAGCAAATCAGGTAATTCTAGCTGCCTTTCAGAAATGTGTTTAAGGATACTTGTTTTAAAAAAACAAATTTAAAAAAATTGGTACAAAGAATATAAGCGACTGCGACGAAGCTTCTACTTTGCATCCAAAAAAATTTCCTTTATCAGCTAGATAGGAAATGGAAGAACAATCGTAAACATTCAGAATTGTGGCTGATTAGAAGACTTCAGTTTCTGCAAACCTCAGTGTTCTTACCAGATGTGATTCATAATTCAGTAAAAAGACCATGAAGAGTACTTAGTAATACTGATGTTTTCCTGGTGAACAAAAAACAACACCAGAAAATACCTTGAAAACCTTTTTTTCTGACTTAGAACGCTAGTAACTTAGCAACAAAGTTTTCATAATTACTGGGCTTTAAATACTCCAAATAGTGAACTGTGAGTTGTATGGAAGTATCACTGGGTTTAGACCTGACACAGTATGCAGTTCTGTGTGCCTTTTTCTTTTTTCTTTTTTTTTTTTTTTTTTAAATGTGGCAAAAGGATGTATTTTGCAGACAGAAGAATGAAATTAAATGTGCTTTCTTTTGACTGTCATTCCTGCCAGAAAACACTACTGTAATTTTGTGGTAGCTTTACTGCTCCCATCCCCAACTTGGTCGCATCTTGGTAAGCTATTTAAATCATAAATGTATTCTTCCATAAGTTATTTAAATAAAATAACTTTTTACTGCTTAGTATCTCGATGGTTTTAAATCTCGCAAGAATTTTTGAATGTCCTGCGTATTATTTACTCTCAGATGTATTTTGTTTTCTAGCGAGTCGAGGAACCGAAAGGACAGTGGTAATGGATAAATCTAAAGGTGAACCAGTAATTAGTGTGAAAACTTCTACATCAAAAGAGAGGGTAAGTACAACTTTCAGAGAAGCCTTTGTGTAAAAATAAGTGTCAAATAGCTTTATATGCATATAGTTGAAGGGTTTTTTACCTTGCATATTGGGAACAGTTATCCTTTTATCACTTTTTAGAAAGCATTAGGGTGTTAATGATGCTGCAAAGGTAAACGCTTATGTTTCACCTTCTTTATAGTTTTTGTTGCTGCTGTCCTAGTTGAAGAAGTAGAGTTGCAATATGAAAATGGTGTTAAGATGATGTGTTTCCCCGAGCATGGAGTGTGGTGACCGGTGACCTTTAAAGCAGTGTATTGTTTGCCACTGGTGCAAGTCAGATCATGCGCCCCTAGTACTTACATATATTTAAACTCTTTAGAAGTTCTGGCCAAATTCGGAGTACTTTTCCCCAACCTACTTTTCCATGGAATTCCAACATTATTTACCTCTGGGAGGGTACAATAGTCTGTTTTGTTCAGGTTGGCATAAGGTAGGCCTTTTGCCTAGGAATTTTAGCTAAAAATGCACTGTGTTCAGCTAATGTATTGTTTTGATTTAACTCAGAGTACAAAAAGCCAGGATCGCAAATCTGAGAGCAAAGAAAAGCAAGATATTTTATCATTTGATAAAATCAAAGAACAGCGAGAACGTGAACGTCAGAGACAGAGGGAGCGAGAAATCAGGGAAACGGAAAGACGTCGGTGAGTTTTCCCAGTTTCGCTCTAAACTTTGAATGGCATTTGTTTTTACTTCCCTTATCTGTGTTTTGAACAGGCTGCAAAGTAGTGTTGTGCTGGCCCTCCAACATCAGTATCTCAGATCGATTTGATACTAATCTATTGATAGAACAGACGTAATGCCAAATGATGAAGGTTTTTACTACTGAAATCGATCTTCTCTAAGCCTATGATTTTTGGGAGGCTCTTGTTGAGTAATAACTTTTGTAGGTGCTTTCAGGTCTCATGTTCCACTCGATCAGATTTGAATTTCCGTGCTTGATTTTTTTCCCCGGAATTTCGTAAATACTTCCTGTTTGTCAGACTTCTGTCTTAGGACATGTTGTGCTCTATGAAAGTTTTTCAGAGCTGACTTAGAGTAGATACCGTGCTACTTATGCAGAATGCTTACCCTTGCTTCTTTCATCTGTATGGACTCCCCCCCCCGCCCCCCCCCCGCCCCAAGCAGCTGCCACATGGTTGAGAAGAGATCATTCACATTTATGGGAAGAACATAGAAACTTTAAAAAAAAAAAAAAAAAGAAAAAGCAAACAAGAAACCCCACCCAAAACAAAGAAGCAATGCAGCTTAAACTTAAGATTCTTAATTGAAAACAAAATATCTCTTTTTCCATTAGAGAGAGAGAGAGGCGCGAACGAGAACAACGTCTTCAAGCTATTCATGAGCGGGATGAAAGACAGAGGCTCCAGAGAGAGCGAGAACGACTTGAATTTCAAAGGCAGCGTCTTGACAGAGAGCGCTTGGAGAGGGAGAGATTGGAGAGAGAAAGAATGCACATAGAGCAGGAAAGGAGACGAGAACAGGAACGAATCCAGCGAGAGAGGGAAGAGCTGCGACGTCAGCAGGAACAGCTACGCTACGAACAAGAACGGCGATCTGCCATGAGAAGGCCTTATGATCCTGACGGCAGGTAACGATAACTGCGATGAGATTCCAAACTCTTTGGCCACATCCAGTTACAGATAGAGCATTCTAAAGCCTAAGTAAGTTGTGAGTACCCTTGCTAAAGCAGTCATGGGAGCTCACAACTGAAAGACTGTTTACATGTTGCTTTTAACACTTCAGTATCAATCTTGAGAGAGAGCAAATGTCATACTCGTATACCTGTAAGCACAATTTTATTACGGCAGGTTTAAAATTCTTATTGCCCCAAAAGGAGTGACCAAAAATAGAAAGTGTGCGTATCGACTCTAAAGCAGGATTGCTAGCGGGAACAGATACTCATTCTCTTCTCACATCAGCACATGCTGAGATTAAGCTTTTTGTATACTGTCAATAAACCTAG
Organism: Gymnogyps californianus; assembly: GCF_018139145.2. Taxonomy (NCBI): domain Eukaryota; kingdom Metazoa; phylum Chordata; class Aves; order Accipitriformes; family Cathartidae; genus Gymnogyps; species Gymnogyps californianus. Next base: position 23,502 of record NC_059494.1, on the reverse strand, counting down.
CTTCCTCTGAAACTGAAATGCGATGCCCACTTAACACACAAGGGTTTTTAATTATAAATCAAAAATAATTGTTTGGATAATTGGAATGAATGAGGTTTGATATCAAGAGAGCAGGAGAGGAAGATTGTTTTGAGATTACTGCTAATCGTGACCTTCTGTGCAGGCGAGATGACCCGTACTGGCCAGAGGCAAAGCGAATGGCAATAGATGATAGGTATCATTCTGAATTTAGTCGTCAAGACCGCTTCCATGACTTTGACCACAGGGATCGTGGCCGATACCAAGATCATTGTTTGGACAGGTCAGCAAGGCGGTGTCTTTTCTTCCTATACCTTTATGGAAATTAGGTGTCTTTTTGTGGCTTACTAATGGCTTGAAGGGTGCCAAAAGAGAAGAGCAAAACAAATGACTCTTGTGCATTTCTCCTGTCTAATTTTACACGTGCTTGCAATCCTGTGTTTCCATCATTTATGGACGTATCGGAAAGAGGCTGCATAAAGATTATAAGCCTAGTCCTAATGTAGTCTGCTGTGATGCCAAGGGAGATCCTACAGCCTCTCGAGATATATGGAAATCTGGTTTACGAATCCCTGTTCATGAGCCTAAGATTTAGCCATTTCCTTTTGCTTTAAAACTTTCCCTACTTTCATCTTTGCAGCCTAGCTAATGCAGATTTTTATTTCCACAGAATGCAAAATACTTTCTGCGTAGTGCTATTGAGACTTCTGTTTTGCTCTCAAAGGATCTTTGGCAAAAACCATACCGCTTTGCTTTTGCTTGTAACTCATTTCTGATCCTGGTAGGTTCACTCAGTATTCTCCTGTGGTACCGTCAAGTACCTGACCATGCCTCAGTGATGCCTTGCTTACCCATATTACAGTAATAGATATTACTTTGATCTCTTTCTATGCTATGAAACAAGAACTCATTTAAATATCTTACCACTAAACAAACATTGGCGTTCAGATTTACAGCCTAATGAAGATAAATTTTCATGCACTATTTCATACAGATATCAGAATTATGATTACTGTATTGATTCAACTGAAACTTCTCTTTTTTTTGTTCCAGAAGAGATGGTTCAAGAGGAATACCAGATCGAGATGGGCAGGTGGGTTATACCCAAATAACTGCTTCAGTCAAAAAGCCAAACAAACCGACCCCAAAGCGGAAAGAACACAGTGCACATGCTGCCTAGTTCTTAAATGCAACCACCGCTGGGTTTAAACTGAGCAGATGTTCAAGCAGCAACTGATTTTGCCCGCTATGTGCGGAACGTAAGTTACTAAGTTACCTGCTCGCTAGGGCAGTAGCCGCAGATTGGGGCGGGGGAAACCTCCGAGCGATAGGAGCTACAGTACGGCATCTTCTCAGGCTGGTACCTGGCAATAAAAGGTTTCTGGTTAACCACCTTAGGTGTCTGTATTGTGTTAAGAGGTAGTTACTGTAGTGTCTTATCCTTAGTGAGGGATCCCTTCTCTGACGTTTATCTAAATGGTTTGTAGAAAATCACGGGTGTCATAATGGAACAAGGCAGATGAGTGTAAAAGGACAGGTGTGAAAACCAGTACCAGTGAGTGGTATACAAAACGTTTCATTTCTGAAGAGAGGTAGGAAGTAGGCAGATATTCTATGTAAAAATTAAAAATCTGGAGCCAGAATGTAAGCCTTAAAAACACCCTACTGAACGAAAAGCCTTCTCCCACCAACGAGCAGACCGGAATCTGTGCTGTGAAACAAAATAAATGCCTAGAGTGAACTGCGCACAGTAGCAACAATGGAACCAGTAAAAAACTGAGACAGCTACTGTTTTATTTTCTGACAGCTTATAGAAAGACAACCTCTGAGGAGCTGAACTTTTGCAATACTAAAAGAAAACCTGTATTGATTCTTAGCATAACTTTGTACCATTTGCCTTCCAGCATTACCCAGATGAACGCCACGGAGGGCCTGATCGTCACTCCCGGGATAGTTGGAGTGGCTATGGGTCTGACAGAAGAATGAGTGAAGGGAGAGGGATACCTCCACAAACCCGGTTAGTGCATATGAAATAAGGGAAGTGATTTGTTGGTTCTTAAAATTTTAACGCTCGGTGAACCTTTCAAGGGTGACAGTGGAAGCAGTTTGACAAGTATGAATCCTCTTTCCAGATAGTTTCTTTGAGCATCTGGAGAAGCAAGGAATTCACGCATCTAGCTCCCCTGTGCATCAAGGAAAGTGCTGCTCAGTTAGCTCAGCTCATAACTGTGCTTCTCTTGTAAATAACTTTCTTTTCTACAGATGAGATTCAGTCCTGTACCGGATGCTCCAGTAACGCCTACAAAAGTCTCATTTGTGGCTAGCGGTCAGGTTTTAAGGAAATCGAGTCAGAATCTCTGCAACAGTGGGGGTGGGGAACTGAGACTCACCTGGAATCATAGCGGTTTCTCTTTAAACCAGCTAGTCAAGCTAGGTGTATTCCGGATGCGTAATGTTCAGTTCTACATAAATATACCAGACAGAGGAGTGGCGGTCAATGAATTGTTCCATGTTTAAGTATTTTGGTACGCTGCGGTACTAATTACGTCTCTAGATCAGAAAAAGATGAGCTTTGTTGTGCGAAGGATGCTGTTCAACAAGCTTCTCGTCGTTTCTCTTTGACCAGTTTTCATTGCAATGATTGGGTGGCTATAGATAGAACTTGATTAACAATTTAATACACTTTTGTATGGGGTACGGTGTTTGGCTTTACCCTATGCTGCTAAATGGATAAGGGACACACCTAGAAGATGTTCTTTTATTTTTTTAAGAGATGGACGTGACTGGGGAGATCATGGTCGAAAGTTAGAGGGGCATCAAGATCGTTCATGGCAGGGAAATGTGGATGGAGGAATGATGGGACGGGATCATGAGAGATGGCAAGGTACACTTGCTGCTTACCAGTGTGATCGTGGTTTTTTTTTCTATGAATTACTGCTGCTGATCTTCTAGTGGTAGTTAAAATTCCTATGGAGCTTTAACAGCATTACCGAGAAAACAAATAAAATTCTGGGAACAAGGTGGCTTTTTATTAGGAAAACATAAAAGTCTGTCTTTTTTTTTTTTTTTTCTTTTTCTTTTTTTTTTTTTTTTTTCCTAAATTAGGTGGTGATAGAAGCATGCCTGGTCAGTCAGGACCAGGCCATGTGATGAATCGAGGAGGGATGTCGGGGTAAGAAGCTTTGTCAGAGTGCTGATAATGTTTTTATAATAGTTGACTGATCTGTATAAAAGAAGAAATTCTTTTAATAATACTTTCAGCTTCTGCTTAACTATGGATTGGCAAGTAGAAAAAAACCTAAGCAAACATCTTTTCTCAGAGTTGCAGTAGTATGAACTTTTCCGGGCAATTTTCAATTTGTCTGGTCTTGTTTTTAGGCGTGGAGGCTTCACGCAAGTTGGAAACCAGAGCCAGATCATGCAGAGTAGCGGAATACAAGGAGTGTTTGCGGGACAGGAGCGGACAAACAGACCGACTGAACCCCGTTTTACCCGCCGCTACTGAAAACACTATATATATATATATATATATACACACACACACACATATATATTTTTTTTTTTAATGCCAGATGACAATGGTGGTGAATTTTGTTAACGAGGGTCACCTTGAATTTGTGATTACAAAAAGCAAGACTGCTGCCGCATTGTAGCCAAATATTATGTCAACTTGTTGGTTTGGTTTCTTTTTTTTGTAATAAATGTATTCTTGGTCAAACATCACTTAAAGTTTCTGTTAGTGAAACATTCCACTTTTCAAAAATAATAAAATCAGTTTACGGCTACTAATTTCTTGTTTCTAGAGTCTTTGGCAATATGCCTCTCACGAGGGGCTTAAAAGGCAGTAAAGGAAAGAGACAATCTGCTTTCAACACTGAGATTCTAAGGGATGCCATCAGTCTGTGACGGTGTGGATGTGTATGTCCTTATCTGCATTTGAGAGAGAGGAGGGATCAGTGTGTTTTCTCATTTATTTCTCCACCAGTTGTTATACCATAAATGAGTACGAGTAGAAAGCACCGTCGTCCTAAGCCAAAGAGATGCTGGATCCCCAAGCTGCTGGTACAACGCCTTGCATGATAGTTTAGTTCCCATTTATGCCTTTGTCGTGCCCCAGAGTTTGTTTGGGTTTTTTTGTTGTCGTGTTTTTTTTTTTTTTTTTTTTTTGAAAAAACAGATGCCTCTGTTCAGTCCCTGGTCCTCTGACGACACCTGTACTCTGCTCAGATCCCCTCTGAAATTCCTCACCACGTCTCCAAGCCACCTTTTGCTACTCTAGCTCCCGCAGGACCTCTCTGCTCTCTGTCCTGATGTATCCTGAGGCCATCTGGGTTCCCCTTGGGACACTTTTGCTCTCTAGCATGCTTTGGATCCAGCTTGTTCCCTCAGAACCTCTCCTACAGCCATTTTTGTGCCCAAAGAACACTTTTTTTTTTTTTCCCCCCTCTATGCCATCTAGGATGCCTCTGTTGAGGTCCTCACCCTCTGAGGACAGCTGTACTCTGCTCATATCCCCTCTTCAGGCTCTCATAGTATCCCTGAGCCTTGTCTCCCTTGTGCCCTCTGGACCCCTCTTCCATTGTGATGCCTTCTTGGAGCTTCTTTGTGCCCTGCAGTCCTCTGCTAACTCTGTAACGCCCCTCAGTCCCCACTTATTCCCTGAGAATCCCTCCTGAGGCCATCTTTGTGCCCCAGAGCACTCCTTTTGTCCTCTGTGCCACCTGGGATGCCTCTGTTCAGGCCCTCAGTCAGATGACACCTGTCAAAGGCTGCTCGCTGCTGCCGCCCGCCGACCAAAAGGTGGTACTGCATGTGCGGCGACGAGCCGGCGCAGTGGGGCACGCGTCTGTGCTCACTGCTGCCATCTGGCGAATGAAAGGCGTTACTGCAGGTGGGGGGCAGCGCAGGCACGTTGGCGCACGCCTCCTCGCTCGCTGCTGCCGCCCGGCGACCAAAAGTCGGTACTGCAGCTGAAAAGACACGCATGCGCGGTGGCACGCTTCTCCGCGCTCGCTGCTGCCGCCCGGCGACCAAAGTTGAGTACTGCAGCTCTGGAGCCGCGCATGCGCGCTGGCGCGCTTTGCCGTGCTCGCTACTGCCTCCCGGCGACCAAAACTGGGTACTGCAGCTGAAAAGACACGCATGCGCGGCGGCACGCTTCGCCACGCTCACTACTGCCTCCCAGCGACCAAAATTCGGTACTGCAGCTCAGGAGCAGCGCATGCGCGCTGGCGCACTTTGCTGTGCTCGCTACTGCCACCCGGCGACCAAAAGGTGGTACTGCAGCTCCGGAGCCGCGCATGCGCGCATGCGCGCTTTGCCGCCGTCGCTACTGCCTCCCGGCGACCAAAAGTCGGTACTGCAACTCCGGAGCAGCGCATGCGCGCTTTGCCGCGCTCACTACTGCCGCCCGGCGACCAAAATGTGGTACTGCAGCTCTGGAGCCGCGCATGCGCGCTGGCGCGCTTTACCGTGCTCGCTGCTGCCGCCCGGCGACCAAAATTGGGTACTGCAGCTCGAAAGACGCGCATGCGCGGTGGCACGCTTTGCCGCGCTCGCTGCTGCCGCCCGGCGACCAAAAGTCGGTACTGCAGCTCTGGAGCCGCGCATGCGCGCTGGCGCGCTTTGCCGTGCTCGCTGCTGCCGCCCGGCGACCAAAATGTGGTACTGCCGCTCGGGAGCCGCGCTTGCACGGTGGTGCCTCATCCTCCACGTTGCTGTCCACCGGTAACGGCAATGCAATACTGCGGTGCCTGCCGGGTGGTGCCCGCGCGCTCGTTGCTGCCTGCCGGTAAGGAAACGTCGCTGCCGCCCCATGTGCACTATGTCGGCGGGCGCTCGGCGCGCAAAGCGCGGCACTGCAGCGCCGGTGCCGCCCCGGGGCGAGCGCCGCCCGCCGGGCGCTCGCTGCTGCTGCCACCTGGTGGCCGCAGCGCGGTACTGCAGCCCGGCGTTCGCGCGCCGGGTCTGGCCCCTCCGGCGCGCCGTCGGCAGCCGGTGCATGCGAGGTCCCCGGGAGCAGCATGGCGGCGCCGGTCCGCGGTGCTGGCGTCGTCGTCAGGTGAGCGCCGAGGCCATCGGTGAGGCGAGCGAGCCCCTTTGGCGGGTGCGGGGGTGTCTCCTGCCCGCTGGCCGCCCGGGGGTGGCGGGAGGGGGAGCTTCAAACCGCCCGCTGCGGCAGGCTCCCGGTGTGCTGGAGGCGAGCCGGGTCAGGGCAGCCCAGGGAGTTACCCGAGAGCTGATAGAAGGGAAGCGGGGAAGGAGGAGGACAACTCCCCAGGCGCAGATGCTGGGCACCTCCCTGTCCTGGTTTCGGCTGGGATAGAGTTAATTTGCAGTCCAGTAGCTGGTATAGTGCTGTGTTTGGATTTAGGATGAGAATAATGTTGATAACATGCTGATGTTTTAGTCGTTGCTAAGCAGTGGTCAGGGACTCTTCAGCTTCTCGTACTGCCCTGCCAGGGAGTAGGCTGGGGGGTACAAGAAGTTGGGAGGAGACACAGCCAGGACAGCTGACTCAAACTGGCCAAAGGGATATTCCATACCATATGATGTCATGCTCGGTATATAAAATAGGGGAAAAGCTTGCTGGGGGCTGCTGCTCGGGAACTGGCCAGGCATTAGTCAGTGGGTGGTGAGCAATTACATTGTGCATCGCTTGTTTTGTATATTCTAATTCTTTTATCATCATTATTATTATTTTCCCTTCCTTTTCTGTCCTATTAAACTGTCTTTATTCCAACCCACAAATTTTACTTTTTTTTTCCCCGATTCTCTCCCCCATCCCGCTGCGGGGGGGAGTGAGCAAACAGCTGTGTAGTGTTTAGCTGCCTGCCACGTTAAACCAGGACACTTCCCAACTCACCTGAGCCTCCCCCCAAGCCTCCCCCTGCTCCGCTCACCCCATGCAGCTGCCCCCAGCTCCAGCACCTCCCCTGAAGCCTGTCCCGTAGCCCCAGGTCACCCCTAAGCCCTGTCGTGACAGTGGCAAGCTGGCCCTTGATGCATCTCCAGAAGCCCCTGCGGAAGGAGGGGCTCCGGCCAGGGGCAAGCTATGATAGTAACGGTCACTGCTTCTCTTTTCCCTCTCCCAGAGGCTGCACTAAGGCCGTGGCTGTCCGTTCCTCCCCTGGGGATGCCGTTGACTGCACCCACCTCAGGCTTGCGTGGATTGTCTCTGCCTGGCCTCACTCTCCTTGCGGCATGGGGGTGAAAAGGGAGACGGAGCACTTAGTGGCTGTGGACAGGAGCTGCTGAAGCTGGAGAGGCCAGAGAAAGGTAAAGAAGAAGAAATCAAAGGCCATCCAGCTGGCAGCCGCCTCCCGCTGCAGGCAAGAGAAAGCCTGCCTCTCCGGGTGAGGAAGGATCCCTCTTTGTAGTCTGCAGCAGGCCAGACCGCCAGTGTGCACCGCGGGGTCTGTATGCGTAACCCAAAGCGTGGTACGGCCATGTAGTGCGCGACCGAGCGAGGCTGCGTGTCTAGGAAGCTTCGTCTCATAAGAGCTGTGAGACACCCGTGTATTCTCTTAGGTGGAGGACAGCCAAGCGACCGGAGTTACAGAAGAGGAAGGGAGGAGAGCAGGAGAAAGAAGGGTCTGAACTGACAAATTCTTCTGGCAGCACCGAGAGTGAGAGCTGCAGTGAGTCCTGGGCCCTTGGGGCCCTGTCGCCCTCGGTCCCTCCCTGGCCCCCTCTCTTTCCCACGCTGCTGTGATTTTCTTTGCTTCCCTGTACCTCTCCTCTCTATTCTTCTGTCCTGCTCCCTCTTCCTCTCTCCCTTTCTCTCTCTTGTTCTACCGCTCCCTTTTCTTTTTCTCCCTGCGTTTTTGTCCTGTTCTCTCTCCTTCCTTTTTGTCATCCTTCGTCTCTGTCCTGCAGCCCATTGCTGTTTTTTCCTTTTCCATCTCTTTGTCCTGAGCTGCATCCGTCTTCTTTTTTTCTCTGGCGTGTTCCCTGGCGTTCTTTTCCTCTCTCTGCTTGTACATGCCACTCTGTGTCCCTGCCTTCTCTTTCTCTCTCTCTCCTTCCTTCTCTTTCTCTTTCTATCCCTTTGTCTTGCTCAGTGTCGCTGTTTTTTTTTCATTCTGTAGCTCACTGTCCCCATCCTCCTTCCTGTTCATCTCTTACTTTCTCTGACCCTTTGTGCTGCTCCCTGCCCCTTTTTTTTTTCCATCCTCCATCTCTCTGCAGGGCTTCTAATACCTTTCTTTCTTTCTTTCTCCAATCCCCTGTGCTTTTCACGGTCTCTGTCCTTCTCTCTCTCTCGTTGTCATTATTCTTGTCTGTCGCTCTGTCTTGCTTCCTGTCCTGTTGTTTCTCGCTATATCCCTTTGTCCTGCTCCCTGCCCATATTCTTATTGCTCTCTGTCCTGTTGACCATCCTAGTTTTTTTTCTATATCTCCATCCTGCCGCTGCCCTGATTATTCTTTCTCTGCCCTTGTCCCTGTTGCTCTTTCTGTCTCTTTTCCTCTGTCCCTGCTGCTTTTTTCTCCATCTCTGTCCAGATCCCTGTCCCCCCCCCCCCCCTTTTTTTTTTCTTTTGCTGTCCCTCTGCCCTGCTTCCTCTCGCTATAGTTTCTGTCTGTCTCTCTCTGTCCCATTCCCTCTCCCATCCTTTCTAACTGTATCCCCCTGTCCAGCTAGCTGGCTCTTCTTTCCTTTCTCTCTTCCTCAGTATTTTTTTCTTTCTCCATATCTCTCTCCCACTGCCCATCGCAGTTGTTTTTTTTCCTCCAGTGCTGTCCTGCTCTCTGTCCCTTTTTTCTCTGTCATTCTGTCATGCTCCCTGTTTTTTAATTCCTCCATCTCTGTCCTGCAGCCCATCACTACTTTTTTCCTCTTCCATCCCTTTGTCCTGCTCCCTGTCCTTGTCTCTCTTTCCCTTTTTTCTGCCTCCCATCCTTTTTTCCGCCTCCCATCCTTTTTTCCTTCCTTGCTCCATCTCTCTATCCTGCTCCCTATCCTTCTCAGTCTCTCTCTGTTTCTCTGTCCTTCTCCTTGTCTTTCCACCCATTTCTGTCCTGTTCCGTCTTTGTTTTTTTTGTTCTCTGTCACTCTGTCCTGCTCCCTGTCACTGTTTTTTCTCACTCCATCTCTGTCCTGCAGCCCAGTGCTTTTTTTTCCTTCTCCAGCTATCTGTCCTGCTGCCCGTCCTAGGCTTTTTCCCCTCCATCTCTGTCCTGCTCCCTGTCTCTTATTTTTGCTTGTCTTTCACTTTGTTCTGCCTCCCTGTCCCTTTTTTTCCCTCTCTGTATCACCTTGTCTTGCTCCCTGTCCCTGTCTTTCTCTGACAATGTGTCCTGCTCCTTGTCCTTCTTCCCCCCCATACCTCATCCTTCTTTCTGTCTCTTTTCTCTTTCTATCCTTCTGCCTCAATGCTTCTTTCTCCACCTCAGTCCTGCTCCCTGCCCCTTGTTTCCTCTCACTGTCCCTCTGTCCTGCTTCCTGTCCCTGTTTTTTCTGTCTTTATTTCTCTGTCCTGCTGCCTGTCCAGTTGTTTTTTGCTATACCTCCCTGTCCAGCTGGCTTTCCCTTTTTTACTTTCTCTCCTCCTCTGTCCTGCTCCCTGGTCCTTTTTTCTCTTCCTCTGTCTCTGTCCTCTAGCCCATTGCTGGTTTTTTTTCCCTTCTTGGTCTCTTTGTACAGATCTGACCCATTCTTTATTTCTCAATTCCTTTGTCCTGGTCCCTGTCCTTTTTCTTTCTCTGTTTGTATGTCCTGCGCCCTGTCACTGTCTTTGTCCCTCCTCTGTTCTTCCTCTCCTTCCCCCCCATCTCTCTATCCCTCTGTCCTGCTCACTGACCCTACGTTTTCTTGCTCCATCTCTCTGCAGAGCTCCTTGTCCCTATTCCTCTACCTCTCTGACCTTTTCTTTCTACCTTTCTTTCTCTCTTTGCTCCTCCATCTTCTCCCTTGTCTTATTTTTCTCTTTCTAGTCCTGTCCTGCTCCCCATCACTGTAGTTTTCTGTCTCCATTTCTCTGCCCCACTCCCCATCCATCTTTTTCTTTCTCCATCCTGCTGTGCTGCTCCCTGTCCCTCCTTCCCTCTCTCTCTCCCTCTTTCTGTTGTTATCCTTGCGTCCCTCATTGTATCTCCACCCCTCTGTCCTGGTCCCCATCCCTAATTTTCCTTTTCCATTTCTCTGTCCTGCTTTCAGTCCCTGTTTCTTCTCTGGCTCCATCTCCCTGTCATTCTCCCTGTTGCTCTCGCTTGCTCTCTATCCCAGTGTCCTGCTCCCCATCCCTCTCTTTTTCTCTGTACCCCATTTTCTTCCTCCCTGTCCCTCACTTGCTTTCTGTATCCCTCTTTCCTTCCTCCTGTCCTTCCTTCCCCCTGCCCCCCTGCCTCTCGCCTGCTGCTTGTCACTGGTTTTTCTTTCTCCCACTCTCCGTCCAGGTTCTGTCCCTCTCGTTCTCTCTCTGTCCCTCTGTCCTTCCTCTAACCTGTATTTTGCACTCTCTATCCCTCTGCCCCTAACGCTTCTTTCTCCATCTCTCAGTCCTGCTCCCTGCCCCTTTTCTCCTCATACTGTCCATCTGTCCTGCTTCCTCTCCCTGGTTATTCTGCCTTTATCCCTCTGTCCTGCTGCCTGTCTCGTTGTTTCTAGTTATATCCTCCTGTCCAGCCAGCTGTCCCTTTTTTCCTCTCTCTTCCCTACTCTGGCCCTACTTTTTCTTGCTCCATCTCTGTCCAGCAGCCCATCATCGGTTTTTTTCCCCCTTCTCCGTCTCTTTGTCTTAATCTGCATCTGGTTCTCCCGCCCCACCCCCAGTCCCTCTGTCCTGTTCCTTCTCCTGCTTTTTGTCTCTCCAAGTCCCATGCTCTAGCCCCATCTTTCTCTCTCTCTCATTCCTTCCTTTTCCCTCCTTCTTTTCCTCTGCATCCCTTTGTCCCGTTGCTCATCAGTATTTTTTCCTTCCGTTCCTCTGTCCTGCTCCCTGTCCCTTACTTCTCTGTCAATCCCTCTGTCCTGTTGCCTGTCATTATTTTTGCTGTCTGCATCCCACTGCCCTGCTTCCCATTCATCTCTTTTGGCTCTATCCTCCTGTCCTTCTCCTCAGCAGTGTTTTTTCTTTATCCAGCTCTCTGACCTGCTCCCCGCCCCCCTCTTTTTCTCTCTGTCAATTCCCTGTACCTCTCTCTCTGCAATCTTGTGTCCCGCTCCTTGTCCCTCTCTGTTTATATCCCAGTGTCCTGGTCCCTGTTCCTCTTTTTGCCTCTCTACCCCTCTGTCCCTGTCCTTGTCCCTGTCCTTGTCCCTGTTTTTTCCTTCTCCATCTCTCTCCTGCTCCCCATCCTCCCCTTTCTCTCTCTGTCATTCTTTCCTCTTCCCTGTACCTCTGCTTTTCTGTATCCTTGCAACCTACTCCCTCTCTCCCTCTGTCTCTATCACAGTCTTGCTCCCCATCCCTCTTTTTTTCTTTCTGCCCTTCTGATGTGTGTGTCCCCCAACCCCCCTTTTACGTGTCCCAGTCTTTCTCTCTACATCCTTCTGTCATTCTCCTTCTCTTGCTCTTCTTGTTTTTTCTCTCTCTCTTCCTCTGTCCTGCTACCATCACTATTTTTTCCTTTTCCACCCCTTTGTCCTGCTCCCTGTCCTTGTCAATCTTTCCCTTTGCTCTGCCTCCAGTCTTTGTTTTCTCCATCTCTGTCCTTTTCCCTGTACCTTTTTCTCTCTGCTCCTCAGTCCTTCTCCCTCGTGTTATTTTTCTCTTTCTGCCATCCCTCTCTTTTTCGCTGTGAGCCTCTGTGCTGTTCCCTTTCCTTTCTTTCTCCAATTAGCTGTTATCTTACCTCTCCCTCTCTCCCTTCCCCGCTCTGTCCTGCTCCCTGTCCCTATTTATTGCTTCATCTGTCTGTCCCACTCTCTATCTCTGTTTTTTCTCATGCTCCATCTCTCTGTCATTCTCTCTGTTGCTCTCATTGTCTCTCTATCCCGGTGTCCTGCTCCCTGTCCCTGTCTCTTTCGCAGTATCCAGCTTTCTGGCTCCCTGTCCCTCACCTGTTTTCTATATCCCTCTGTCCTTCCTCCTGTCTTTCCTCATCCCTCTGGCCTGCTACCCATCACTATCTTTTTTTTCTTTCTCCCTCTCTCTGCCTCGGTCCCGTCACTCTCCTCCTCTCTCTGTCTCTAATGTTTCTTTCTCCATCTCCGCCCCGCTCCCTGTCCATTTTCTCTTATTCTCTCCGTCCTCCATCCTCCCCCTAACTTCTTGTCTGTATATCTCCATACCACTGCCTGTCCCGCCATTTCTCGCTATATCCCCCTGCCCAGCTCGCTGTCCCATTATTCCCCTCTGTCCTGATCCCTGGCCTCTTTTTCTCATCCTGCAGTCCATCACTGTTTAATCTTTCTCCATCTCTTTGTCCTCATCTGTGTGTGTCTTTTTTTTTTTCCCCTCAATCCCTCTGGCTTGTTCCCTGTCTCTTTCTCTCCCTCCCACCTTCTTTATTCCTCTCATTCCATTTTGCTCTCGATCCATCTGTTCTGTTCCCTGCTCATCATTTTCTCTCTCTTTCCCTCTGTCCTGCTCCCTGACGCTGTTTTTCTTCCGCCATGTCCCTGCAGGGCTCCTCATCCCTTTTTTATTGATTTCTCCATCTCACTGTCCTTTTCCCTGTACCTGTTTCTTTCTTTGCTCCTCAGTCCTTCTCCCTCATTTTATTTTTCTCTTTCTGTTCCTCTGTCCTGCTCCCCATCACTGTATTTTTGTTCTCTGTATCTGCTGCTCCAGTAACGACTGCCGAGTTGTCCGAGGGGAAGGGTGCGTGTACAGGCACCGAGCCCCAGAGCAGACTTACTCCCGGGACTTATAGACATTAACGAATAAACACTCGCTGTCTCCTTTGCACTCATGGCTGTGTTTGTAGCCCTTTGTACTTGGTGAGTGGCTGCCACCCAGTCCAGGGGAGCAGGTTACTTACTGGGTGTAAGGGGCCATGGCTGCAGCTGTGGGCTGGGGCTGGAAGAGCCCCGGGGGGCCAGTGAGGCTGATGGTGATGGCACCTCTGTATCACAGGGTTGCAGCCCCAGGTGCTGCTCGGGCATGCCTGCCTGAGAGTGCCAACAAGCTGCAAGGATGTTTCCAACCGAGAGGTTGGTGGTCAGTTGGAGTCAGGCCCCATGAGGGTGGCTCCCAGGGATTTTCTGAGAGCTGCTGGAGAGGAAGCAGGAAGAGGGGCAGGAGATGGATGCCCCCACCCCTCTGGGGACCTGGAGGCCTTCCCACCCCCTGGAAAAGGCACAGGGTGCCTCCCCAACTCAACAAAACTCCTCCAGCCCTGCTCACCCCATGCAGCTGCCCCCAGCTCCAGCACCTCCCCTGAAGCCTGTCCCGTAGCCACGGACTGCTCCCAAACCCTGTCCTCACGGCAGCAAGCTGCCCCTTGAATATGCTTTATTCTTCATAAATGCAGGTGCCTTTAGCATCAGTTCAGGGAAAGAGCGGCGTCTGCAGAAGCTCCTGCGGAAGGAGGGGTTCCTGCCTGAGGAGAGCTACAGTCATCCCTGTGGATAACAATTGCTTGCTCTTTCCCTCTCCCAGAGGCAGCGCTGAGGCCTCAGTTGTGGGTTCCTCTCCGGGGATGTTGTTGACTGCATCTGGCTCAGGTTTGGATGGGTTGCCTTTGGCCTCGTTCTCCGAGCGGCATGGGCAAAAAGGGACAGCTGGAGCGCTTACTGGCTGTGGACAGGAGCTGCCGTGGCTGAAGCTGGAGAGGCCAGAAAAAGGTAAAGCAGCTGAAGAATAAAATAAAAGGGATCCAGCCAGCAGCAGCCTCCAGCTGCAGACAGGAGACAGCCTGCCTCTCTGGGTGAGGAAGGGTCCCTCTCAGCGTAGTCCTCAGCAGATCCGATCACCAACGTGCGCGGCAGGGTCTGTATGCCTAACCAAAAACACAGTACGGCCATGCAGTGTGTGCGCGTGTGAGGCTACGTATCTGGGAAGCCTCATACCGTAAGAGCTGTAAGACACCAATCTATTCTTCTAGGTGGATGACAGTCAAGTGACTGGAGCTACAGAGGAGGAAAGGAGGGGGAGAGAAAGGGAGACAGAGAAAGATGCGTCCGAACTGTCAAATTCTCCCAGCAGCTCTGACAGTGGGAGCTGCGGTGAGTCCTGGACCCCTGGGGCTGTGTCGCCCTTCTGCATTCCGGTCCCCTCCATTCTATTTCTCTCACTGCTGTAATTTTTCTCACTTCCCTGTACCTCTCCCTCTCTCATTCTCCCGAGTCCCCCTCTTTCTCTGTCGTTCTGCCTCTCCATGTTCTTTTTCTCTCTCTATGCTTCTGTCGTGTTCCCTGTCCCTCTTTTTTTCATCCTCTGTCTCTGTCCTGCAGCCCATCACTATTTTTGTCTTTCTCCATCTATCTGTCTGTCTTCCTATCCCAATTCTTTTTAATTCCTCCCCATCTGCCCTTTAGCCCTTCACAATTCCCACCCCCCTATTCTCTCTGTCTGGCTCCATGTCCCTATTTCTAAATTCCTCTCTCTCTGCCCTGTATTCTAGATATGCTTTTTCTTGCTTATATTCTCTCGTTCCAGGTACCTGTCCCAATGTTTTAATGTCTTCCCTCTCTGTCCCATAGCCCATTTTTGTCTTTATTGTTCTCTCTCTGTCTAGCTCCCTGTCCCTATTCTTTAATTCCTCTGTCTCTCCCCTTTAGCTCATCGATTTAAAAAACCAAACAAACCAAAAAACCCAAAAAACCTCAGTCTCTCTCTGTCCACCTCACTGTCCCCTTTTTAATTCCTCCCTCTCTGCCCTGTGGGCCATCATTATTCTTTGTTTTTCTCCATCTCTCTCAGTGTGGTTCCCTGTGTCTTCCTCTTCTCTGGCCTGTAGCCCATCGCTATGTTTTTTTCCCCTCTGCCTCTCTCTCTGCCCTGTAGCTGATCGCTGCTGTATCGGCTTTATGCGGCAAGGTTTTGTTAGCTGGGGTGGGAGAGGGCAGGGGCTGCAGGGGTGGCTTCTGTGAGAAGACACCAGGAGTTGCCCCCATGTTGGGCACAGCCAGTCCCAGCCAGCTCCAAGACAGATCTGTGGCTGGTCAAAGCTGAGCCCATCAGCAACACTGGTAGCACCTCTGTGATGACGTATTTAAGAAGGGCTAAAAAATGCTGTGCAGAAGCTGTGATAGAGAAAATGTGAGTGTGAAACAGCCCTGCTGTTCACCCAGGTCAGTGAAGACGGAGAGGGAGGTGGTGCTCCAGGCGCCGGAGCAGAGATTCCCCTGCAGCCCGTGGTGAAGACCATGGCGAGGCAGGTTGTCCCCCTGCAGCCCATGGAGGTCCATGGTGGAGCAGACATCCACCTGCAGCCCATGGAGGACCCTACGCCGGAGCAGGTGGATGTGCCTGAAGGAAGCTGTGACCCCATGGAGAGCCCATGCTGGAGCAGGCTCCTGTCAGCAGCTGTGGCCTCGTGGAGAGGAGCCCATGCTGGAGCAGGTTTGCTGGCAGGACCTGTGGCCCTGTGGGAGGGACCCCACACTGGAGCAGAAAAAGAGCATGAGGAGGAAGGAGCAGCAGGGACAACACGTGATGAACTGACCACAACCCCTGCTCCCTGTCCCCCTGCGCTGCTCGGGGGGAGGAGGTGGAGAAGTCAGGAGTGAAGATGAGCCCAGAAAAAAAGAGAGGGGTGGGGGGAAGGTGTTTTTTAGATTTGTTTTTGTTTCTCATTATCCTACTCTGATTTTGATTGAAAATAAATTAATTTCCCCAAGTCAAGGCTGTTTTGCCTGTGACAGTAATCGGTGAGTGATCTCTTTGTCCTTATCTCGACCCACAAGCTTTTTTGTTGTATTTTCTCCCTGTCTTGTTGAGAAGGGGGAGCGATAGAACGGCTTGGTGGGCAGCCAAGGTCACCCCACCAGTTTCCTTCTATCAGGCTCCCTGTCCCTATTTTTTAATTCTTGCCTATGTTTCTTGTAGCCCTTGCTTTCAAACTTTCTTTCTACCTCTCCATCCCTATTTTTTTAATTCTTGCATATGTTTCTTGAACCCAGTTGCTTTTCAGATTTTCTTCCTACGTCTCCCTCTATGCAGCTCCGTGTACCTGTTTTTTAATTCTTGTATCCTGTCGCTTCCAAAATTTTCTTCCCACGTCTCACTTTATCCATCTCCCTGTCTCTAATTCTTAATTCTTCCCTCTCTGTCCTGTGTACTGTCACTTTTTACATTTTCTTTCTCCATCTCCCTTTTTCTATCTCCCTGTCCCCATTTGTTAGTTCTCGCCTATGTTTCTTGTACCCTGTTGCCTTTCAAAATTTTCTTTCTATGTCTACCTCTATCTGGCTCCCTGTTTCTATCTTTTATTTCTTGCCTATGTTTCTTTTCCCCTTTCACTGTAGAGTTTTTCCCCGTCCCTTGTCTTTTCTCTGTCTTGTTGTCCTACCGGTCCCTTCTGCCTCCCTATCCTGCTCCCCGTCTCTCTTATTTATTCCTCCATCTCTCTGTCCCTGTTTTCTTTGGCAATCTCTCCGCTCTTCTCTGTCTACACCGTTGTCCTGCTCCCGTCCCTCTCTTGTTGGCAGCATCCCGTTTTCTGGCTCCCTGTCCCACACCTCTGTGTCCCTCTGTCCTTCCTTCTGCTTTCTCTTCCCTTTTCTCCCTCTGTCCTGCTGCCTTTGGGCACTGAGCCTTGTAGCCAACTCACTGCTGGGATTTCTTATGTGCCTTAAGGAACAAACTTTTCCTGCCTCCTCTGTGCCCCTGGCTGTGTTTGCAGCCCCTGGGTGCAGAGCTCCTGGCTGTGGGCAGGAGCAGGGCAGGGGGTGATGTGCTGTGGGGCTTTGGCAATGGCCCCTGTTCCCGATGGCCCCAGCTGGGGCTGGAGCTGGGCAGCCCCAGGTGTGGCCAGTGAGGCTGAGGATGGGGCTGGCCCTGCTGTGGGAAGGGGCTCTAGCTTGAGAGGGGGCTGCCTGGGCATGGCTGCCTGAGGGAGCTGAGGAAGGGGAACTGGCTGAGGAGGGAATCCAAGGGGGTCCCGCACAGGCAGCTGCCTCCAGCAAGGAACAGGCAGTCCCTGTGGCAAGGAAGGATCCCTCCAAGCCGTCCCCAACAGAGCAGACCTCCAGCACATGGTGCTGGGAGGTCAGTGCCCCCGTCAGCTACATGCGTGAGCCACCATGTATTGAGGAAGCCTTCTGGATGAGGAGCATCAAGGCCTCTGCTGTGTGCTGCTGAGTGGGCAAGGGTCGGGTAGGTGGCACTGCAGAGGAGGAAAGGGCAGAGAGAGAAGCGTCGGGGTGGTGAAGGTCTCCTGCTGGCACCAGGAGCTGCGGTGAGCCACACATCCTCTCCTCTGCATCCTGGCCCATCTCTGCCACCCTTCTCCAGATGTCTGCCTGCCTCCCTTCCTCCATCTTCCTCTCTGCCCACCCACCTCCCTGTATGGCTCCTGAAAACCTATTCTTCTGCCAACTCTGCCCAGTACCCTGTTGCCTTTTAAATTTTTTCTGTGTCTCCCTCTAACCAGCTCCCTCTCCCTATTTTTTACTTTTTTTGCACTGCCTTGTACCCCATTAATTTTAAAATGGCATTTCTATGTCTCCCCCTATCTGGCTCCCTGACCCTATTTTTTAATACCTTCCTGTCATGGTTTTTTTTAATATCTCCCTGTCATGGTTTGACCTCAGCCAGCAACTAAGCACCACACAGCTGCTCGCTTGCTCCCTGCCCGCCCCCCCCCGTGGATGCAGGAGAGAATCGGGGGGAGGGGGGGAGGGGAGAAAAACTCATGGGCTGAGATAAAGACAGTTTAATAGGACAGAAAAGGAAGGGGAAAAAAATAATAATAGAATATACAAAACAAGTGATGTACAATAGAATTGCTCACCACCTGCTGACGGTGCCCAGCCAATCCCTGAGCCATGGTGTCCCCTGGCCAACTTCCCCAGTTTATATACTGGGCATGACATCATATGGTGTGGAATATCCCTTTGGCTTGTTTGGGTCAACTGCCCTGGCTGTGTCCCCTCCCAGCTTCTTGTGCACTCCCAGCCTCCGCTGGCAGGCAGTATGAGAAGCTGAAAAATCCTTGACTTAATACAAACACTGCTTAGCAACAACTAAAACATCAATGTGTTATCAACATTATTCTCATCCTAAATCCAAAACACAGCACTATACCAGCTACTAAGAAGAAATTTAACTTTATTCCAGCCAAAACCAGGACACTCCCTCTGCTCTGTACCCCATTGCTTTTCAAACTTACTATGTCTCCCTCTATCTGGCTCCTATTTTTTATTTCTTCTTGCTCTTTCCTTTACCCTCTCGGTTTTAAAATTTGCTTTATACATATGTCTCTCTCTCTCCAGCTCCCTGGCCTTATTTTTTTAATTTGAGTCTGTGTGACTTGTACCCCATTGCTTTTTGAATTTTCCTTCTATTTCTCCCTGTATCTTCCTCCCTGTCCCTATTTTTAAATTCTTTCCCGTGTTTCCTGTACCCTGCCGCTTTCTAGTCTCTTTCTATGTATCCCCCTATCCATCTCCCTGTCTTTATTTCTTAATGTTTTCTTATCTGTCCTGTACCCCGTCGCTTTTTAGATTTTATTTCTGTGTCTCTCTTTATCCAGCTCACTGTCTCTATTTTTTAATTCCTCCCTTTAGCTGGGGAAGGGTCTGCTCTGGCACACCTGCCTGAGGGAACTGAGGAAAGGGAACTGGCTGAGGAGGGAATCCAAGGGGGTCCCGCAGGCAGGTGCCTCCAGCAAGGAATGCCCAGTCCCTATGGCAAGGAAGGATCTCTCCAAGCCGTCCCCGACAGAGCAGACCACCAGCACACGGTGCTGGGAGCTCGGTGCCTCCATCGGCTCCTCGTGCGAGCCGCTGGGAAGCCTCGTGGGAGAGGAGTGTCTAGGCACCTGCTGCCGACACTGCAGCCAAAAGTGTTGGGTCGGTGAAGGTCTCCTGCCGGTGCCAGGAGCTGTGGTGAGTCGCGCATTGTCTCGTGTGCATCCCGGTCCATCTCTGCCGCCCTTCCCTGGATCTCTGCCTGCCCACCTACCTGTCTGGCTCCCCAAAACTTGTTCTCTTCTGCCAACTCTGCCCTGTACCACTTCATCTATTAATTCTTTCCTACGTTTCTCTCTCTGTGGCTTCCTCTCCCTATTTTTTAATGCTTTCCTGTGTTTCTGGTACCCTGTTGCATTTTAATTTCTCTTTCTATGTTTCCCTCTCTCTGGCACCCTCTCTGTCCTGTACCCCATCACTTTTTACGTTTTCTTTCTGCGTTTCCTTCTATCCATCTCCCTGTCCCTCTTTTTTAAGTATTTCCTGTGTTTCTTGTACCCTGTTGCTTTCACAATTTTCTTATTATGGTTCCTTCTATCCATCTCCCTGTCCCTGTTTTTTTAATATGCCTGTGTTTCTTGTACCCGATCACTATTTAAATTTTCTTTCTACGTTGTTCTCTATCCATCTCCCTGTCCCTGTGTTTTAATTCTTGTCTATGTTTCTTGTACTCAGTTGCTTTTTAAAATTCCTTCTACGTCGCCCTCTATCCGCTCCTTTTCTTGATTGTTTAATTCCTCCTATATTTCTTGTACCCCATCGCTATTTAATTTCTTTTTCAACAATTCCCTTTATCTGTCTTCTTTTCCCTAAATTTTAGTTTTCCCTTTCTTCCTTATACCCTGTCACTTTTTACATTTTTTTCAATGTTTCCTTCTATTCTCATCCCTGTTCCTATTTTTTAATTCTTTCCTGTGTTTCTTGTAGCCTGTCCCTTTTTAAAATTTCTGTCTCCTCTATCTGATTCCCTGTCCCTATTTATTACTTCCTCTCTCTCTCTCCTATCCTGTACCCAGTTGCTTTAAAAATTTTCTTTCAGTGTCTCCATTTATTTAGTTTCCTGTCCTCCTTTTAAATTTTTTTCCTGTCTATACTATACTCCGTCAATTTTAAATTTTGCTTCTATGGCTACTTTTATCCAGTTCACTGTATTATTTTCTATTCTCTCTGTCTGTCCTGTACCTGTCTTCATTTCTTTCTATGTCTGTTATCCACTTTGTCCTATTTTTTATGTTTCCTGTCTATCCTGTACCCTGTCGCTTTTACAATTTTCTTTCCATGCTACTTTAACCATTTACTGTCTGTCTTTTTTATTTCTTTCTTGTCTGTTTTGTACCCCATTGCTTTTGAAATTGTCTTCCGATATCTCTCCGTATTTTTCTCCCTATTCTTATTTTGTAACTGTGCTGGTTTGGCTGGGATAGAGTTAATTTTATTCACAGTAGCTAGTATGGGACTATTTTGCATTTGTGCTGGAAACAGTGTTGATAACACAGGGATGTTTTGTTATTGCTGAGCAGTGCTTACACAGAGTCAAGGCCTTTTCTGCTTCTCACCCCACCCCACCAGCGAGCAGGCTGGGGGTGCACGAGAAGTTGGGAGGGGACACAGCCGGGACAGCTGACCCCAACTGCCCAAAGGGATATTCCATACCATAGGACGTCATGCTCAGCATATAAAGGTGGGGCAAGAAGAGGGAAGGCAGGGACAATCGGAGTGATGGTGTTTGTCTTCCCAAGTCACCGTTATGCATGATGGAGCCCTGCTTTCCTGGAGATGTCTGAACACCCGCCTGCCAATGGGAAACGGTGAATGAATTCCTTCTTTTGCTTTGCTTGTGCGCGTGGCTTTTGCTTTACCTATTAAACTGCCTTTATCTCAACCCACGAGTTTTCTCACTTTTACCCTTCCGATTCTCTCCCCCATCCCACCGGTGGGGGGAGTGAGCGAGCGGCTGGGTGGTGCTTAGTTGCTGGCTGGGGTTAAACCACGACAGTAACTTTTTCTTGTCTTTCCTTAATGCCTCCGCTTTTATAATTTTCTTCCTATGTCTCTCTCTATCGCTTGACCCTTATTTTTGATTTTTTTTGTCTTTCCTTAATGCCTTTGCTTTTAAAATTTTCTTTCTACATCAACTTTTATCCAGTTTTCTGTCCCCATTTTTAATTTTTTTTCCTGTTTTTCCTTTACCCAGTTGCTTTTAAAATTTTCTTTCTGTGTCTCCTTTAACCAATTCACTGTCTTTATTTTTTATTTTTTTCCTGTCTGTCCTGAATCTCGTTGCTTTTTCAATTTTCATTCTATGTCTACTTTTATCAAACTCTCTGTTCATATTTTTTAATTTATTCCTGTCATGTACCCTGTCACTTTTAGAATTACATTTCCATGTGTGTGTCTATTTTTTACCTTATCCTTATTTTTTAATTTTTTCTTGTCTTTCCATAATGCCATGACTTATTACATTTGCTATGTCAACATTTATTGTTTGCTATCCCTATTTTTTATTGTTTTCCTGTCTTTCCTATACCCCGCCCCTTTTAAATTTTCTATGTCTCCATTTATCTACTTTTCTGTCCCCATTTTAAAATTTTTTCCTGTGTTTCCTGTACCACTTAACTTTTAAAATTTTATTTCTGCATGTGCTGGTTTTGGATGGGATAGAGTTAGTTTTCTTCATAGTAGCTGGTACGGGGCTACATTTTGGATTTGTGCTGAAAACAGTGTTGATAACACGGGGATGTGTTAGTTATCGCTGAGCAGCGCTCACACAGCGCCAAGGGCTTTTCTGCTCCTCACCCTGCCCCGCCAGCGAGCAGGCTGGGGGTGCGCAAGGAGCTGGGAGGGGACACAGCCGGGACAGCTGACCCCAGCTGCCCAAAGGGATATTCCAGACCGTATGACATCATGCTCAGCAATAAAACTGGGGGTGGAGGTTGGCGGGGGGGGGGCGCCGCTCAGAACTGGCTGCTCATTGGATGGTTGGTGGTGAGCAATTGTTTTCATTTGCACCGCTTGTTTTTCTTGGGTTTTATTTTCCTCTCTCTTTGTTGGTTCCCCCTCGCCTTACTTTTTTTTTTTAAAATTTCTTATTAATTATTAAACTGTTTTTATGTCAACTTATGAGTTTCTTTCTCACATTTACCCTTCCAATTCTCCCCCCATCCCACTGTGAGGGAGTGAGCAAGCAGCTGTATGGTGCTTAGTTGCCAGCTGGGGTAAAACCACAATGCTATGTCTACTTTTATGAAGCTGCCTTGCTATTTTTTATTTCCTGTCTGTCACATACCCTGTCGCTTTTAAAATCTTCTTTCTATGTCTACTTTTATCCAGTTCACTATCTTTATTTTTTAATTTTTTCCTCTCTGTCCTGTGCCCTGTCACTTCTAAATTTCCTTTCTATTTTTTAAACTTTTCCTGTCTGTCTTGTACCCCATCGCTTTTAAATTTTCTTTCCTCATCTATTTTTACCCAGTTCGCCGTCTTTATTTTTTAATTCATTCTAGTCTGTCCTGTACCCAGTCGCTTTTAAAATTTTCTTTCTATGTCTCCATCTATTCAGGTTTCTTCGCTATTTTAAATTTTTTTCCTCTCAATGTCTTCATTTGTGAATTTTTGTTTCTATCTTCACTTTTATGCATTTTTCTATCTCTATTATTTAATTTTTTCCTATCTGTCCTCTATGTTGTCACTTTAAAAATTTTCTCTCTGTTTACTTTTATCAAGATGCCTAACCCTATTTTTTTATTATTTGCTCTGTCCTGTGTCACATTGCTTTCAAATTCTTTTCTATATCTACTCTTATCCAGTTCACTGTCTTTATTTTTCAATTTTCATTCTATGTCTCTGTTTATTTAGTTTGTTGTCCATATTTTTTAGTTTTTTTCTCCTTTAATGCCTTCATTTTTAATTTTTTTCCTATGTCTACTTTTATCTAGTTTTCTGCCCCTACTTTTTAATATTTTTTTTCTCCTCTGCCTTGTACCCTTTTGCTTTTAAAATTTTCTATGTTTACTTTTATCAAGCTGTCTATCCCTCTTTTTTAATTCTTTCTTGTTTGTCACATACCCTGTTGCTTTTTAAGTTTTCTTTGCGTCTTATTTTTTTCCTTTTCTCTCGGTTCATCCTGAGGCTTTAGAGGGTCTCCTCAGCACGCTTTTATCTCTGGAGCATAATTTGTACCCCTCTCGGTTTGTCAGAACCTCTTCCTCAGAGCAGTCTTTTTGTCTTCTCCTCCATCTCGCTTGCCTCCAGTGGGTCAGTGTCTCCCTCACAGCATCTGTGCTCTGTTCAAATTCCCTCCCGAGTACCTTTGTGTCCTCCAGCCACCATCTGTCTCTCCAGCCACCTCAGCACCCCTCTATTTCTCTCATGACGCTGCCTGTGAGCATCCTTGTGTTCCACGACCATCCTTTAGTCCTGCAGCAGGCTTTGCATCTTTCTATTCAGAGACAACTCTTCCTCGGGCTTTCATTGTGCCCCAGAGCACTCTTGCCTTCCCCTCTGCCATGTCAGAACCTCCGTTTGGTCCCTGGTCCCCTGAGGACATCTGTACTCTGTTCAGACCTCTTCCCGAGTACCTCATTGTGTCAGCAATACTTTGCTTGTCTCTGTCCCCGCTGGGGCCCTCTCGTTCCCATCAGGATGCCTCCCAAGACTGTCCTCAGGACCCATGGCACCCTTGG